>NC_057798.1:26570078-26910701 GCF_018294505.1 Triticum aestivum | reverse complement strand
CTATGTCTAAGTTCTTATTTCCATTTTTTGTAGTGCGTCAAACATAATACTAAATGGAAAGACTCTGGTTTTCCTTTTCTATCGGGCTGTCTTGGCCGGGTTTTCTTACGCGGATTTTCGTATTCTTATTATTTAATATTTTATTCGAATTTTTTCAAATGCGTGACTCTCTTGACAATTTGGAAATTATCCAAAATTCATGAACTTTTCTCAGATTCGTGAATATTTTTCCACTTTTTGATTTTTTTTCCAAATTTCATGATTTTTTCAGTGTTTTTCTAAAACTTTGGTGAACATTTTTCAAAGCCATGAACCTTTTCATTTTATTTGCTACTCTTTTTCAAAAACCCATGAATTTATTCAAATCCAGGAAATATTTTTTAAATTCATGAATATTTTTCAGATTATCGACTTTTTTTCAGAACAACATCGTCTTTCCCTTTTTTCTGCTCACATTTTGTTTCTTTTTCATTTTTCGTACTTGCTTCTTTTTTATTTTCCAAGAAATGCTCGTGCTTTTAAAGATTTATTCAAAATTGCAATAATGTTCATATTTTCAAATTTTGTTCAAAAATAAAAAGTAATCATATTTTAATAAATTTTGCATAAATTCCAAATAAAACGAATGTGTCTTAAAAAATTGCTCAGAGTTACAACACGTGAACATTAAAAAAAAGAGCAGACATAATTTTAATCACGAACATTGTTTGAATTTTTCTGAACATTTTCAGAAAAACACTAGTGAATTTGGAATTTCAAAACAAATCAGAAAATATGAAAAAAAAATTGAAACCATTTTCCTTTGAATTTCCCTGAACATTTTTAGTATTTGTTTAGAATAGTTTTGAAATAGGAAAAAAAATTAACTTCCAAACAAATATTGATAGCCCGAACATTATTTGAAGCTGCCCAAACATTTTTTGAATCTTCGAAGAAGTATTGGAAGAAGGAACATTTTGTGCATTTGTGAACTAATTGAAAAGGCGTTTTTTAATTGTTGAACCTTTTCAAAATTTGTGAGTGCAAGGCCGGCCCAATAGGCGACCGACGGGAGCGACGTTTGTCACCTAGATGGGCCAAGGCCTATGGGTTTTTTCTATTTTTGTCCTTTTATTTATGTTTTAAATTGTTTTTCAAATATTTATTAAATGTTTTTACAAACTTTTACCATTTAAATTATGATTTTAAATGCTTTTAAAAGTTTGGTGTCATTTCAGGAATTAAAAAAAACACCATGTTAAAAAAACACATTTGTGAACTATTTAAATTTGAGAGCACATTATTTATCGACATCCTTCAAATGTCTCCAAATTTTTCAATATCATTATATGACCAATTCAAGGCACCACGCCAAGTTGTTTTTTTGTTTTCGGCAAATTTTGCATTTTCCGAAGTTTTTCTAGTGAAAAAAGGCTGATAAATGGTTGGACGTGTCGTAACTTGCATATGGTGTCAGAAATCATTCAAACCTGGTATGAATGCCTACCATGGGCATGCCCGCCTGCTGGCAAAAGTTGAGGTCATTTCAAGAATGGCCGAAAAAACACAATGTTCAATGGAGTGTGGTCGGGTAGAGGGTAGAAGACAGGAGGCTCCATTTAAGAGCACATTTTTTTGGCATCCATCAAATGACCCCAATTTTTTCCATCAGCTTAATAGACCAATAAAGGCCTGGTGCCAATTTGTTTTGTGTTCGACAAATTTCACATTTTCTGGAGTTTTCTCGGTCAAAAAAGTCGATAAATAACCGGACGTGTCGCAACTTGCATATTGTGTCGGAAATCGTTCAAACATGACATGGATGCCTACCATGGGCATGTTCACCTGCTTGTAAAAGTTGGGGTCATTTGAAGGATGTCCAGACATAGATCATGTTCAACGGAGGGTGTTCGCGTCTGAGAGCACGTTGTTTCTCAACATCCTTGAAATGGCTCATTTTTTCCATGGCCTTGTATTTCAAGTCACGATGCCAAGTTGTCTGGATTTTTGACAAGTTTTACATTTTCTGGAGTTTTCCAGTGAACAAAGGCCGATAAATGGTCGGGTGTGTCGCAACTTGCACACGGTTCGAAAATCATTCAAACCTGACATGTATGCCTACCATGGGCGTGCTCGACTTTCTGCAAAAGTTAGATTCATTTCATTGATGTTCAAAACTAGACCATGTTCAACGGAAGGGGTTCGAGTAGGCGAGAAGACTTTGTGTGAAAGCACGCTGTTTTCAACATCCTTGAAATGGCCCCAATTTTTTCCACCAACTTATATGAAAAATTCAAGGCATCATGACAAGTTGTCTGAGTTTTCGACAATTCTTTCCTTTTCTGGAGTTTTCATAGTGAAAAAAGATTGATAAATAGTCGGATGTGTCGCAAGTTGCATACAGTATCAGAAATCATTCAAACCTGACATGGAGGCCTACCATGGGCATCCCCATCTAGTCACAAAAGTTGGGGTCATCTGAAGGATGTCCAAACATATGCCGTGTTCAAAGGAGTCTGTCTGGGTAGGTTAGGAGGCTCCGTCTGTGAGCATGTTGTTTCTAGACATCCTTGAAATGGCCCTTATGTTTTTGCATGGTCTTGTATGACTAATTCAAGGCACCATTCCAAGTTGTTTTGTTTTCGACAATTTTTGCATTGCCTGAAGTTTTCTCGGTCAAAAAAGGCCGATAAATGGACGGACGTGTCACAACTTGCATACAGTGTCGAAAATCGTTCAAACTTATCATGTATGTTTACCATGTGCGGGCCACCCCCTTGAAAAGTTGGAATCATTTAAAAATTGTACAAAACTAGACCTTGTTCAACGAAGGGTATTCAGGTAAGCTAGAAGAGTCCATTTGAAAGCACGTTGTTGTTAACATCCATCAAATGACCCCCCAATGTTTTCCACTATCTTCTATGACCAATTCAAGGTACCATGCCAAGTTGTTCGAGTTTTTTTACAATGATTGCATTTTCTCGAGTTTTCTCATTGAAAATGGTCGATAAATGGTCGGACATGACGTACCTTGCATACGGTGCCAGAATTCGTTAGAACCTTACATGGATGCCTAATATGTGAACATCTTTAAAATTCCGGAACATTTCTTAAATATGTGAATTTTTTTTTCCAAAAACAGGCACATTTTTTGAAATTCCTAAACAATATTTTAAAGCAAGAACAATTTTTGGTATATTCAAAATTTCGTAGAGGTTTAAAAAAGAATGATAATGTTCAAAAAGGAGAAAAATGAATTAGAAAAAAAAGAAAGAAAAGGAAAATAATAATAATAAATGTCTTTGCCTTGGCCAACTAGTCGACCACATCACTCCATCAAGCGCCTGTTGGGCCGGCCCCAGCATTCACGGATTTGAAAAAAGTTCATCAATTTTGAAAACAACTGTTCGCAAATATGAAAAAACACCATGGGTTTTAAAATTAGTTCATAAAAATTAGAAAGAGTTCGCGGATATGAAAATAAATTCACGGATTTGAAAACAGAGTTCATGAATTTTAGAAATTATTCATGAATTTTAAAAGTTCACAAAATTATGAAAAAAAACATGATTTCAAAATAGTTCACGGATTTTAGAAAAAAAGAAGAAAGAAAGAGAAAGAGAGAAAAAAAAAAGATGAAAAGGGGGACATACAGAAACCGAACAAAATCAAACAAACTCACGTTGGTCATTGTTACTACTTCCGTCCGTTATTAGAAGACCCGAAGACCAATTCTCTAGGACCAACGCTCTCTCTTACTTCTCACGCATGGATAACCAATGAGAAAGTTCTTCAGTGAAAAATAGTACTCCCTCGGTGCATTAGGCATCTAACAAAAATCAAATAATCCCAAAACGCTAAGGCGCGAAACAGTAATACTACTTGCATGCCTATTAATTAGACCCATCTTTTAATTCGAGGACCAATGCATGTAACTTCCGCGGCATGCTTTTAGGATTTGAAGATGTCTCCTAAGTAATACTAGCACACTTTTAGTTGAGAAAGGATTGATGTGATTGACTTTCTATGCGATTCAATTTTTCTCCTAGCCCAATCTTTTTCCGCCTAGCTAGGTTGCGGCGCACCTTCTAAGATGCCTAATGCACCTAGACGGAGGGAGTATCACCGCATGCAGAGCCTTAAAACTAGGGTAGTTATTGCACGCGCTGCTCTTTCTCTCCTTTCCTACCGTGCATGCAACATTCGCCAAGGTTGGTTTGATTAACTCCTTCGGCCTTATAATACGGATGCCGCTGGGTGTCCAAACCACCCCTAAACCCCGGAAAACCCTATACGACGCGCATTGCATCAAACTGCTGAGGCTTCGCACAGAGAGCTAGCAACGAGCGAACAAGGTGTGCCGGCCCAGTTACGAGATAAAACGCGCTACAGTTCCCGGTTTTGGGAACCTCCTAGAAGTTTCCTGATCGGTTTTGGAAAGCTTCTAGAAGGTTCCTGAACCGTTTTTTTATTGGTTTTCGCTTTTTTATTTGCAGTTTTTTCTTAAGGGAAACACTTAGCATCACCCGACAGATGACAACGGCCGTGTCCGCCAGCTTCGCTGCGTGACACGCGTCCAAATGATGTCCCGCATACCATCCTTCGTTGAACTCACTTATGCAACATGAGCTATGCTTCTGAAACATATGCGGTGTTGCAATACTCTATAACGGGTCTACATTTTGCAATAAAACTTCTCTTGTGTTTTTCTTTTCTGCAACAAGACCTCAGTTGCGAGAAAAATGCAACAAAATCTCAGTTGCAAAAAAAAATTCTGCAACAAGACCTATGTTGCAGTAGAGGAGGCACGTTCCGCTGCATCGGTCTAACAGCTCGCACAGGAAACGCTTCGCTTCTGCCGGCGGATCGCATGCGAGCATCCGCCGGCTCATCCGTACGATGCGTGTCCTGACCGAGCGGTCCTTTTTCTTTCTTTCTTTCTTTCTTTCTTTCTTTCGGTCAACGTGGCCGCTGCTCACTGTCTCTGTTGCAAAAAAAAAAAACTAAATTGCAATAAGACCTCTCTTGCAAAAAGAACTAAAACAAGACCATTGTTGTAAAAAGAAACATCTTGTAATTTTTTTGGAACATGACACATGTTGCAGAAATTTCCCGCAACACGACATGTGTTGCAATGATCAAATGTGACGCTCTGTCGCTCATTACATGGGATCCGACAGCTCGAGAGGCAGCGCCCTTTTCTTAATCTGTTTTCCCTTTTTCTTTTTTATTACATATTTTTTCTTTTTTCGTATTTTTCTTTCTTTCTTCTTTTTTATATTTATTTTGTAATTCCTTTTCAACTCTTTTTTGTTACTATTTTTCTCTTTCAGAATTTCAAATTTGTTCAAAATTTCAAAAAATGTTTGGAAGATCAAAAAATATTCCTGTTTTTAATTTATGTTCATAAGTTCAAAAAACATTCGTGATTTCTAAAAATGTTCGCGTATTTGAAAACATTTTCACCTTTCAAAAAATGTCGTATTTCAAATTTTGTAAACAAATTCAAAAAGTGTTCTTCATATTTCAAATTTTTTTGCATATATGAAAAAAAATTCACGTATTTGAAAACATCTTCACCTTTCAAAATATGTTCATGTTTCAAAAAAAATTCATAAATTCAAAACGTGTTCTTCATATTTAGAAAATGTTTGTATATATGAAAAAAATGTTCGCCTTTCAAAATATGTTCATAAGTTCAAAAAATGTTTCTAGTTGCAAATTTAGTTCACAAATTCAATAAATGTTCGTAATGGCCTCATTTAAAAAAAAAATCAGAGTATCAGATTTTGTTCACAGATGCAAAAAAAAGTTCCCTTTTGTCCAAAATGTTCCTTTTTTTCAACATTTTTTCATAAATTAAAAACAGTTCCTAGCTTTAAATTTGTTCGTCCTTGTCAATAAAAATGGGAATTGAAAAAATGTTCATGTTTTCCAAATTTAATTCACAAATTCATAGTTTCTTCCCTTTTTCAAAAATTGAACAATTTTTTAATACTTGTTCGTATTTTTCAAAAAAAAAATTGGTTTTTTAAAAGTATTCAGAATTTTCTTTAAATGTTCTAAAAAAAGGAAAAATATTTGGATCTGCCGATACGGTTAGTTCTAAAGGTTTTCACGCTGCAAATGTCCGGCCCAAACGAAGCACTATCCGTAGATGTGCTCAGTTTGAATCTCGTTGAGCACATATTTTTTGAAGGTTCTTACAAAAAATTAGAAAAAAAAGTAAAATGGACTGATTCAACATACAGGCCGCATATCGCGTTCGCGGACGACGTACTTTAAAAAAAGATCACCCTACCATTTATTATGAAAGAGTAAGAAAAGATTTACCGTTGATGTTTAGGGGGGGGGGATGTACCGAAGTTTCCGTACCGGGAAACTATGGTGATCATCGCCCCAAATACAAGAAGTTTTAGTATGATAACCGAACTTAGCTACCTCATGAGCCACCACATTTGTTTCCCATCAACAATGCATGAACTTTGGTGTCCTAGTCATCGTTGACGTGTCCACACAATCCGCGCAAGACTAATCACAGTGGAGAATAACTTACACTAGTAACATACACGCTATCCTAAACTATGTTACTATCTTCATAGTGGGTAGTAACATTTTTTTTGAAAAAGGAGGATGACCCCCGGCCTCTACATCTAGGAGATGCATGCAGCCATTTGATTAATTATTCTCGAGGACCTTACAAAGTAGAACAACAATATGTCTGAATCCGTCATCTTGACAACATCTACCGCTACTCCTATCCAAATGATGAAGGGGTGCAAGATGGGCCACATACCCAGACCTCTCACATAAGCCTAACATCTAAAGTCGGAGGCCCCGACTGAGCCATCTGCCAGGTCCGGGGCTCAAACCGGTCCAACGCACTCACATGTGTCGTCGCCACCGTCTTCCGCTGGTCCATCTTCAGAGCAGATTGAGGTGACAACCTTGGCAGGTCCTCCGACATTGACGCCACCACGACGCCAAACGACAACCTCCACCTATGCGAGCCTTGGCAGGTGAAAGAACATGCGATGCCCCCATGTTTGGTTTTGGTAATTGATGACAATCTCTATGGACTAATGGTTGCCTTGAGTTATATTTGAAGGTTTTGTCCATAGGCTTTTCTTGAAGTCCATGTGTTGGTTTCAAGGAGTTTATGAGTTGACCAAGGTGCTATTAAGGAATTATCCAAAGATTTGACATGTGAGTGTTGAGCTTATTGCAAGCATGTCTTGAAGAAGAAGATTATGTGATCATTCATGTTTACCTTCAAGACATCATCCAAATGAAGAGAGTTGGAAAGATTCAAGGTTGATCTAGACTAAGTACAGAGAGTGATTCAAGTTGATCAACACACAAAGCGCACAAGTTGTACCGAGAGGGACCAAGTGTTCCCATGGTATGGTAAGCATTGTCCATTACGCTTTGTGTACTAACCCATGGTCTACGTGAGAGTTCTTTGTGGGGTTAGGTATGTTTCCATGGTCTTGCGTCAAGAGGAAGATCCCATACAACCCATGGAGGATGACATCAAGTGGTGATCGTCATCAAGTTTGTTGTGTGCAAGTTCAAGTGGAGCAACACGAAGAGTGGCTCACCCATAATGGAGTATGGGGGAGCAATCAAGTTTGAATCTTGCCATCCATTGTGGTGTCTATGGACTTGTGAAGATGTGCCGAAGAGTCGCTCACCCATAGTGGACTATGGGGGAGCAATCATCTAGTCTTCATCGAGCCAACGCAATCAAGAAAGGTGGTCCAACTTGAGGGAGTCAAGATCGTCTTCATCTAGCTCAAGTGGACCATGTGCAAGGCAAAGGTTTGCCCTTGATAGGTTTTCTATTTTACCGGTCTCGTGGTGGTAGTTGGGAGACCGGGTTATAGGATCGTTTGCCGTACTATCAAGGGGGGCTCTCAAGTTGGTAGCTTGATCGTATCGTTAGTAGAGAGCTCAAACCATTGCATCCTTGCATCATGTTTCTTTGTTCTTGTTTGGTTCTCTTTGTGAGTCTTAGAGCTTATGGTCATCTTGATGACAAGCTTGAGTTCATCGAAAACGGAGTTCGCATGCGTCTTCTATGATGTTTTCGGTGTTGGAGGTTTTACCGGTCTTATCCAAGGAAGGGTTCTCACCATTTTCTTATGGGCCTTTTCTCATTTGCTTCTTATTGATATTTCTATCAAGATTGTGTTAGCCCTTGTTGCTAGCTTTCCAACAAACTTGGTTTCATCGAATTCGGAGCTCGTATGCGAAAGTTGTGGCTGTTTTGATATTGCCTGTTTTACATAGAGAGGTTGTACCGCCCCGTAGAGAGGTTGTACCGGTTGACCGGTACAACCGGTGTTTGGAGCGGTTGTACCGCTCCAGAATTGGTCCGGAGGTTGTACCGGCCATGTACCGCTCTACCACCGGACTAGTTTCTGTTTTGGAGCGGTTCTTGGGCGGTTGTTGACCGTTTAACCGGTTTAACCGGTACTACCGGTTCCCCAGGCTGTTGTACCGCTTAGAGCTTTTCCCAGGTTGGTTTTTCCTCTGCTTTGGCCGGTTGTACCGGTTCGTGCACCGGTTGTACCGGTCCTACAGGTTTCTGCACATAACGGGCAGATTCGTGGGGACCTATTTAAGGGGGTCTTCTTCCCCAATGGTTCCCCATCTCTTGAGCTCGTGTTTTGCCCCCATTGTTGACCTTCTTCGAGCTTGCTAACTCTCAATCCCTCCATGGATTCTTGCTAGTTTTTGAGGGAAAAGAGAGAGGAGATCTAGATCCACATTTCCACCAATCACTTTCTCCTCTATGTGAGGGGAACCCCTTGGATCTAGTTCTTGGAGTTCTTGGTGTTCTCCTTCTTGTTCTTCCTCTCATTTTCCTCCCTAGCATTAGTTGCTTTGGTGGGATTTGAGAGAGAAGGACTTGGGCACTCCGTGTGCCCTTGCCATTGCATTTGTGCATCGGTTTGAGTTCTCCACGGTGATACGTGGAAGTTACAAGTTGAGAAGCTTATTACTCTTGGGTGCTTGGTGCCCTTGAGCTTGTTCCTCTTGGGTGCTTGGGCGCCCTAGACGGTTGGTGGTGTTCGGAGCTCAATCATTGTGGTGTAAAGCTCCGGGCAAGCGTCGGGGTCTCCAATTAGGTTGTGGAGATCGCCCCGAGCAATTTGACGGGTACCGGTGACCGCCCCCAAGGGTTGCCAAAGTGTACGGGTTCGGTGACCGCCCCCAAGGGTTGCCATTTGTACGGGTTCGGTGACCGCCCTCAAGGGTCCCTTAGTGGAATCACGGCATCTTGCATTGTGCGAGGGCGTGAGGAGATTACGGTGGCCCTAGTGGCTTCTTGGGGAGCATTGTGCCTCCACACCGCTCCAAACGGAGATTAGCATCCGCAAGGGTGTGAACTTCGGGATACATCGTCGTCTCCGCGTGTCTCGGTTATCTCTTACCCGAGCCCTTTACTTATGCACTTTACTTTGTGATAGCCATATTGTTCTTTGTCATATATCTTGCTATCACATAGTTGCTTATATTGCTTAGCATAAGTTGTTGGTGCACATAGGTGAGCCTAGTTGTTTTAGGTTTTGTGCTTGACAAATTAACCGCTAGGTTTATTCCGCATTTGTTCAAGCCTAAACCGTAATTATTTTAAAACGCCTATTCACCCCCCCTCTAGGCGACATCCTCGATCTTTCAATTGGTATCAGAGCCTCGTCTCTCTTTATTAGTCTTTACCGCCTAGAGAGTAAAGATGTCGACTAGAGGATTAGGATTCTCTGACACTCTTAGTTTCGATGGCACAAATTTTGATGTTTGGGTAATTCGCATGCTTAATCTCTTTAGGGTCATGGACCCAAATTTAGAGCGAATTGTAGATATGGGTTTTTCTCCTCCAAAGGATCCCCAAAGATTATCTTTAGAGGATGAGAAAAACTCTTATCTCAATGCTCAAGCTTCTAATGTGCTTTTTGATGCTTTGAGCAATCTAGTTATATTTCAACTCATGCCGTTCCGAGATGCTCATGAGTTGTGGACGAAGCTTAAAGATAAATATGGTGTGTCCAAGATTTGTGGGGATGATTGTTCTCCCTCCACCTCCGGTCGTATAGTCTTCTCAACTTCTTCTACTTCACCTACATGTGGTTTGCCACAAGGTAATGATATGGTGAGTAGTGTTGGTCATTGCAATGATGATAGTATGCTTATTGTGGATGATCCTTCATCACTATATTATTGCAATGCTCCTTCTTTGGGCTTTAACACTTCGAGCACTCCAAATGTTTCACATGCTTGTGTTGATAGTCCTTGCATATCATGTAGAAATTGCTTGACTAAATCTCATGATGATATGCTTGCTATGTCTTGTTGCCATGATAAAAATGCATCTATTTCCTCGAATTGTTGTGCTAACAATGTAGAGGAAACCCAACACTCCATGGAACAAGATGTGGTGTTTAATGGTGCCTCAAGGGATCCTACACCATCATCTATTGCTTTTTGCCTTATGGCTAAGGCGTCAAAGGTATCTCCTACTTTGTACCCCAATATGTCTCTTGATGATGATGTTGATACTAATGATGATGAGGATAATGATGAAGAGAATGATAATGTTGCCTCCTTAAAAACTAAGGGGGAAATGATTTTTAAAGCTCTTCATAAAAATAAAATTGCTCGTTCCAACTTCATGGAAATAATGTCCATTGCCATTGATGGCAAGAAATACATTGAGGAGTTGGAATCTCATCTAGAGGAGCATGAGGCCACCATTGAGAAAATGGAAGCTCATGGGCGTGATTACGCAAATGAGATCGCGGAGCTATCTCAAGCTCTTGAACATGAACAAACCACCTCCGAATCTCTTGAGGAGACTTTTGCTCTAGAATTATCTAGAGTGAGGAATCTCATGATAGAGCTCTTGAGGTGGCCAACGTTTTGAAAACTAAAAATGCTAAGCTTGAAGTTTCTCATGCTAGACTCCTTGAGGATTTTGAGCACCTCGAAAATGGCTCAAGGGTCATCAAGGGTGAGCTCATCAAACTCACCGAGTCTCATGCTCAACTTGAAGCTTCTTATTTAAAAGAGCTTGCCAAGTTGCCTTCTCCTCTTGTTGTTAATGATGATGCTTGTGCTACTAATTCTATTACTTGTGAAGCATCCATTTTGAAGGAGACTGTTGAGCTACGGGCTCAACTTGAGGTGCTATCTAGCAATTATGGGAAATTGGAAGAAAGTCATGAAAAGCTCTCAAGCTCTCATGATGATCTTCTAGTATCCCATAGTGTGCTAAAGATAGCTCATGAGGCCATGATTGCTAAGGTAACATCTAGTGAGCCTCATGTGGGTACTAGCACTACTTCTAGTCAAAATAGTATATTGCCATGTGCTAGTCCTTGTAATTCATCTACTCACAATGTTGGTACACTTGTGATGAATTGCTCTCCTTGCCTTGTTGCTCTAACGATAAAGCTTATACTTCCTCTAGTACTTGTGTTGAGACTAACCGTGTAGAGGAAATCAAAGAGCTCAAGGCCCAAGTCACTTCTTTAAAGAAAGACTTGGAAAAGTGTCATGAAGGGAAATCCACACTCAACAATATCTTGAGTGTGCAAAAATCCCCCAATGACAAAGGTGGACTTGGATTCAACTCCAATAAGAATAAGAAGTCCAAGATGAACAAAAAGAAGGGCCAAGAACAAGTCAAGAATTCGGCCAAGATTGTTTGCTTCAAGTGCAAAATAGAAGGGCATCATGTTAGATCTTGCCCATTGAAGAAGAAGGCCATTAGTGTCAAGCAACAAGGGAAGAGGGCACAAGTTCAATCACATGCTCAACCTCAAGTTGAAGAAAGGCCTCTTCCCAAGAAGACTCAAGTTAATGCTTCTCAAGTTGAGAAATCAAGTGAGAAGAAAGTGAAGAGTAGACGTTGCTACCTATGCCGTGAGAAAGGTCACCTCGCTTCTTCATGCACTAGTGGTAACTTATCCAACCCAATTATTATTGATGATGTCTATTCTCTTGGGAAGGATAAGGTTGGCAATGTGGTTGCCAAGTTTGTTGGTACTCAAAGTGGTTTGAAGCAAAGAACCATTTGGGTAGCCAAGCCTATTGTGACTAACCTCTTAGGACCCAACTTGGTTGGGGACCAACTAGCTCAAACTTGATCAATAGGTGTTGTTGGAGGGCATTGGAGACTTGGCTACATTATGAAGAATTAAGGGGACTTCATCACTCTTATTGTCTCAAGCCAAGTCAATTGAATCATCAAGTTTATATCTTATATCCAATGTGCCTCCTTGCGGTAACTTGTACTTAAATTGTTTACCTTGAAAGTTACTTGCCCCCTTGCATGTTTTGGTTTTGTTCCTTGCATGTGTTTGTATATGTTGCACTTCCAACTTGCTTATCTTGAGCAATCAAGTATGTGTGTGTTGGTTTGCACATCATGTACGTGTGTGTCGTGCGTTGAGCCTTTTTGCTTCCTGTTTGTATCCTAGTTGGCTCGTGTGAGAGATCAATGGAACATCCCATTTTGGGGGAGTGATGTGCTTTGTGCACCTCACAATCCTATAAATGTGTGTACATGAGGAATACCATCTAGTATTGATATTACAAGATTATCTAGTCGCTAGGTGGTATATCTCTCATGAGAAATTCAAATTCTAAATAGTCCATTAATTATCTCTTGTTTGTTCCTCTTATTGCCTCTTGTTAAGTTCTTATTGGTATCACATTATGGGGGAGTAATATGCTAAGTGCATATTACAAGCCTAGAAAATGTGTACATTTGAGATATTGTCACCTAGAATTGATATTGTAGATTATCTTGTTCCTAGGTGGCATGTTAGCTCTACAAGTTGCAATTTGCTTGTGTTTGTTGTGAAGATGATGTTGGATATCCTTGCTATCTACCACCGGGAATTCTTTCCATCTACTTCTTGTCTTTTGACAATTGGTAGTCACTTATGTGTGGTAGAATTTATTGATCATCTTTACATTGGCTTTTGTTTTACTTGCCTTTTCTCTTGCCAAGGTTTGTGTCAACTCCCGTTGTCTTCCATACCACTTGTGGATCTTGTTTATTTCTTGTTCTTGTCTAGTGTTTTCTAGATATAGTGAAAGCGGTGATCCCACCTTGTGCATTTTGTATTCAAATGCAAATCCTATATAATGCACAACTCGTGGGGGAGCTATCCTATTTTCTTTAGAACACTCTTCTTGTGATCCTTATCAAGTGTGTTTTGGTGGAAGGCAAGCCATTTCTTTTTGGTACTTTGTGCCATCATGAAACTTTGTTGAGAGCTTGGTTTGTTTGGAACCATCCTCTCTTTGGGAGTTTGACATCTTTAGTTTAGTGTGTATCAATGGACATCTCATTCCTTGATGTATCTTTAATGATATCTTCCAAGTGATGATTTCTCCATTTGGTATCCTTTTCACTTGGCATTTCTTTGTCTTTTGGTTTCGGGTTTTGAAAGTCTTGAGCATGCATGTTTACTTCATGTATTCTATTTGGCATGCTTTCTTTCGTTGACTCAATATATAGGGGAAACTCCACCTAGTCTCAATTTGGATGAGATGTGCATGAAATTCATTTTCATATCTATATGCACATATTTATGTGGAGTTTGTCCTATGTATTGGTGTTTCTAACTATTTGGTCCCGATGAGTTTGGGTACCGTTTAGTTTGTGTTGTTCTTCTAGGAACATTTGGAGATGCATTGGATGCTCGGCTCACTCACAAGGAAGGTGTTGTCACCATGTGCATATTGGAGTCAAGCAAGGATGATCAATGAACTACTATCTACCTTCAATTGGTATCTACTACATCCTTCCAATGATATCTCGGTAACAAGTATCTATTCATGCTTTCTCCTCTTGCATTCAACCTTGTGTAGGTTGCATCTTGGCATGATATTCATTTCATATCTTGTGATACTTGTTTCCTTTCTCAAAGCATCCCAACGATGATCTCTTGTTGCTAGTTGTGATGCCTTTGATGGATGTGTGTTTGGACTTCATTTATATACAATAAGACCATATCTAGCCAAGTGCTATGCTTTCAAGCAAATATCTTATTGGTATATGTATGACTTCCTTTTGGATATCTCGTTCCTTCATGTTGTAACTATTTCGGGTGTACATCCTTCTTTGTAGATATATATCATCATGATTTCGTCTACCTAGAACATTATACACTTGAGAGAAATTACATCTCTAGATGATATCCTTTCTTTCACGTCCACCTTGTCTCTCTTTGTTATTTCTTTGGTGGCTCCGTGAAAGCTTTTGCCTTGAGTGCGTGTCCTCTATCGTTGCATCTTGTTGCACTCTTGTGTGGTGAAGATTATTTTTCCTCTTGCTTATCTTTACGAGGTTTTTGCCATCTTAATTGGTATCCCTCGTCTATCTTCACCACGGGTTGTCACAAGCATAGGTTCTCTTTTGCTTATTAGTAAGCTTGTGAACCCATTTGCCAGTTGTGTGTGGGAATGATAGGCCTTGCACTGTGTGCCTCATTCTTTCAAGACTATGTTGATGCTTAATGCTCATCCTAATTTTAGTCTTCTCAAGTTCTTCGCCATGACTCACACACATTATTTTGGTTGAGCCTATTCTTAAGTTGCCTCTTTCACTTGTTGCTCAACCATGTGTTTGTTGCAAGTACTAGGCTTAGTTTCCTATATGCTCTCTTTGCACTTGTTGTAAGTTTCTATTGATTTTGGGGGAGCTATGATCCTATTTTGTGCACTTTGTATCCAAATACAAAAATTCTTGATGTGCACAAATCATGGGGAGCTTCTCTAGTTTCTTTGGAACACTGCTTCGCTCTTATCATAATATCCTTTATTCATGTGGCTCGTAGGATCATTGGCCTAGTTGGTTCAATTAGTATCTTTTGATAGCTTGCTTCAATTGGTATCTTTTGATTGCTTGATTGCGTGTTTCTCTCTTTGGTTATGTCTTTGTGGCATATCTTCCTTTTGCAATCTTTGGGCCTCAATATAGTTTGTCTTCCTCCAAGTATTTACCGTTGGATATGTGTATTGCATTCCACTCTCTTGTTGAGAAATACACAATTTATGGAGGAACACATTTTATATTGGCCTTCTAAGCTTTTAGCCCATTTTGGCAATCGATGCCAATGGGGGAGAAGTTTCAGAGAGTTGTGTGGAGAAGTTTAGAGAGTTGTCTCATCTTGCTTTGGTTTTGTTCCTTATCATTTGCATCTCATTCGCATGCACTATTGGTTGTTGTATTGCATGGTGATGCATAATTCCTTATATAAACTCTCTTGAAAGTGATTGTCATCAATTACCAAAATGGGGGAGATTGAAAGAACATGCGATGCCCCCATGTTTGGTTTTGGTAATTGATGACAATCTCTATGGACTAATGGTTGCCTTGAGTTATATTTGAAGGTTTTGTCCATAGGCTTTTCTTGAAGTCCATGTGTTGGTTTCAAGGAGTTTATGAGTTGACCAAGGTGCTATTAAGGAATTATCCAAAGATTTGTCATGTGAGTGTTGAGCTTATTGCAAGCATGTCTTGAAGAAGAAGATTATGTGATCATTCATGTTTACCTTCAAGACATCATCCAAATGAAGAGAGTTGGAAAGGTTCAAGGTTAATCTAGACTAAGTACAGAGAGTGATTCAAGTTGATCAACACACAAAGCGCACAAGTTGTACTGAGAGGGACCAAGTGTTCCCATGGTATGGTAAGCATTGTCCATTACGCTTTGTGTACTAACCCATGGTCTACATGAGAGTTCTTTGTGGGGTTAGGTATGGTTCCATGGTCTTGCGTCAAAAGGAAGATCCCATACAACCCATGAAGGATGACATCAAGTGGTGATCGTCATCAAGTTTGTTGTGTGCAAGTTCAAGTGGAGCAACACGAAGAGTGGCTCACCCATAATGGATTATGGGGGAGCAATCAAGTTTGAATCTTTCCATCCATTGTGGTGTCTATGGACTTGTGAAGATGTGCCGAAGAGTCGCTCACCCATAGTGGACTATGGGCGAGCAATCATCTAGTCTTCATCGAGCCAACACAATCAAGAAAGGTGGTCCAACTTGAGGGAGTCAAGATCGTCTTCATCTAGCTCAAGTGGACCATGTGCAAGGCAAAGGTTTTCCCTTGATAGGTTTTCTATTTTACCGGTCTCGTGGTGGTAGTTGGGAGACCGGGTTATAGGATCGTTTGCCGTACTATCAAGGGGGGCTCTCAAGTTGGTAGCTTGATCGTATCGTTAGTAGAGAGCTCAAACCATTGCATCCTTGCATCATGTTTCTTTGTTCTTGTTTGGTTCTCTTTGTGAGTCTTAGAGCTTATGGTCATCTTGATGACAAGCTTGAATTCATCGAAAACGGAGTTCGCATGCGTCTTCTATGATGTTTTCGGTGTTGGAGATTTTACCGGTCTTATCCAAGGAAGGGTTCTCACCATTTTCTTATGGGCCTTTTCTCATTTGCTTCTTATTGATATTTCTATCAAGATTGTGTTAGCCCTTGTTGCTAGCTTTCCAACAAACTTGGTTTCATCGAATTCGGAGCTCGTATGCGAAAGTTGTGGCTGTTTTGATATTGCCTGTTTTACATAGAGAGGTTGTACCGCCCCGTAGAGAGGTTGTACCGGTTGACCGGTACAACCGGTGTTTGGAGCGGTTGTACCGCTCCAGAATTGGTCCGGAGGTTGTACCGGCCATGTACCGCTCTACCACCGGACTAGTTTCTGTTTTGGAGCGGTTCTTGGGCGGTTGTTGACCGGTTTAACCGGTTTAACCGGTACTACCGGTTCCCCAGGCTGTTGTACCGCTTAGAGCTTTTCCCAGGTTGGTTTTTCCTCTGCTTTGGCCGGTTGTACCGGTTCATGCACCGGTTGTACCGGTCCTACAGGTTTCTGCACATAACGGGCAGATTCGTGGGGACCTATTTAAGGGGGTCTTCTTCCCCAATGGTTCCCCATCTTTTGAGCTCGTGTTCTTCCCCCATTGTTGACCTTCTCCGAGCTTGCTATCTCTCAATCCCTCCATGGATTCTTGCTAGTTTTGGGGGGAAAAGAGAGAGGAGATCTAGATCCACATTTCCACCAATCACTTTCTCCTCTATGTGAGGGGATCCCCTTGGATCTAGTTCTTGGAGTTCTTGGTGTTCTCCTTCTTGTTCTTCCTCTCATTTTCCTCCCTAGCATTAGTTGCTTTGGTGGGATTTGAGAGAGAAGGACTTGGGCACTCTGTGTGCCCTTGCCATTGCATTTGTGCATCGGTTTGAGTTCTCCACGGTGATACGTGGAAGTTACAAGTTGAGAAGCTTATTACTCTTGGGTGCTTGGTGCCCTTGAGCTTGTTCCTCTTGGGTGCTTGGGTGCCCTAGTCGGTTGGTGGTGTTCGGAGATCAATCATTGTGGTGTAAAGCTCCGGGCAAGCGTCGGGGTCTCCAATTAGGTTGTGGAGATCGCCCCGAGCAATTTGACGGGTTCCGGTGACCGCCCCCAAGGGTTGCCAAAGTGTACGGGTTCGGTGACCGCCCCCAAGGGTTGCCATTTGTACGGGTTCGGTGACCGCCCTCAAGGGTCCCTTAGTGGAATCACGACATCTTGCATTGTGCGAGGGCGTGAGGAGATTACGGTGGCCCTAGTGGCTTCTTGGGGAGCATTGTGCCTCCACACCGCTCCAAACGGAGATTAGCATCCGCAAGGGTGTGAACTTCGGGATACATCGTCGTCTCCGCGTGTCTCGGTTATCTCTTACCCGAGCCCTTTACTTATGCACTTTACTTTGTGATAGCCATATTGTTCTTTGTCATATATCTTGCTATCACATAGTTGCTTATATTGCTTAGCATAAGTTGTTGGTGCACATAGGTGAGCCTAGTTGTTTTAGGTTTTGTGCTTGACAAATTAACCGCTAGGTTTATTCCGCATTTGTTCAAGCCTAAACCGTAATTATTTTAAAACGCCTATTCACCCCCCTCTAGGCGACATCCTCTATCTTTCAGCAGGTCCTCCGCCATTGACGCCACCACGACGCTAGCCGACGACCTCCACCTCCGTGAGTCCATGTTCAAGCAACCGACATAAATCCATGTTAGGATAGGGCCGCACCACCGCCTTCGCCCACCACCCACAAGTGCCACCCAACCCCAAGGTTCCCAAAGCGGCACCTTCAAGAAGGGAACGGCTCTGTGAGTGCCTCCGCCATCGAACAAAGTTAGGGCTTTCGCCTGGGAGACCTAGGGGAATGTGAAGTGAGGAGAACAGTCCATACTGCCGCCTCCAAGGAGGGGAACGACGCCCTCAGGCGTCGCTATCGGTGCGTCCGGTCATGGTCAGCCAGGGATTTCGCCCGAACTAGATCTCTGCCACCAGTTGCGCCTCCTGTACAGAACCGACGGCCAAGAGGAAGCGCGGCCCGACTAGGCTGGCCCGCACGCCGAACGGGGGAGAGGGGAGGCGCCGAATCGCGCGCACCAGCCGCCGCAGAAGCCGCCGCCGACCGTCAACGACGACTGGATCCCGCCGCTCGCACAGCCGGGACACCAGATCCACCGCCCGCGCGGCTGTTATCCAAGCGTGCCTTGCCAATGGAGCCGCCGCTCCAGACCAGGGGTTCCGCACGCAGAAGTAGGGCAACCGAGGCCCCGCCGCCACCATCCTTGGCGCCCTGGGCTTGCCTAACGGCTGCCTCAGGCGGCGGCGAGGAGGTGGGATGAGGTGGGGAGGGGGCTGCGGCGGCGCAGCTAGGGTTCCCCCGCCGCCGCCGGGGGAGGCGACGTGGGGGTCGCGCGGGATGCGGGGGAGGAGCGTGGGTAATAACATATGTGTAGTGTCATGCAAAGTTTCATTTATTAGGTCATAGACTCATTTTGTCTTGGTATATGTAATGTTACTCATAGAATGAGTAACTAGATAAGTTACTCAATTTACCTCTCTCCTCATTAACTTAACTCATTGCCACATAGGTAAATTTGCTCAGTTGGATCCAACGTTACTATTAAAGGTACACCAAAATGCATACACCTTTTTAGTGTATGCACTTTGCACTCAACCCGAGTAGTTTGTCACTGAACCATCATAGGTACCAAGGAGCAACAACTATAACTTCCGAAACACTCACACATGTCAAGTTGACAACCGCGGGTCCACCTCGAGCGTAAAACATGGATGGGCGATTGAGGCGATCGGCTCGATAGCTAGGGTTAGGGTTTTACGGTAGGTGGTGCTGAAGGATCGCGGCGGCGCGGGAGGAGGTGACGGCGTCTCCAAGCGGGCTTGAGCCGGCGTGCAGGTCCTCTCTCCGGTCAAGGGACATGGAGGGGAGGAAGAAGGAAGGTGCCGCGGCAGCAAGGAGCTATTCAGATGATCGCGGGACGGCGGCGGCGACAGCATTGAAGACATAGAATCCAGCGACTACACCGCGGTCGATGGCGCAAAAGGCGGTGGCGGCAACAAAGACACAAAATCTAGCGAATACACCGCGGCCGACGGCGCAAAAGGAGGCGATAGACCCTGCGATGAGGACGCCACTGGGCTCCCATAGCAGGAACTCCCCCGTGTCTCCGGGCTTGACGGCCCGGCTGGGTGGCTTGGTGTTGACGGAGAAGGAGGCGAAGGGCTTTGTCTTCACGAAAACGGAACAGGAACACGTTCGTCTGACAAGGTGGTCGGTGATCAGGAAAGCTTTTACACCCAGGCCAGTCAATAAGAGTGCTCTGGAAAAATCGATGGCTAGGGCGTGGGGGCTGCATAGAGAGGCACAATTCAAGATCATAGGAAGGAATCAGTTCATGGTGGTTTTCGACAGTGAAGGAGATTGGAGACACGCCTTGAACAATGGCCCTTGGCAATTTGACTTTAATGTATTAGTGCTCAAGGATTATGATGGAGTGATAATCCACAAGTGCAGGGAATCATCGTAGCAATTCCCAAAGGTGGAAGTGATAAGTATGGAGTGTCAAACCCACAAGGAGCTAAAGGTAAGATCAATATTCTCTCAAACCCTATCTGCCACTGATACGACTCTACGTGCACCGAACGTTTGCTTCCAACTAGAAACAAGAAATAAAACTATGTTGTGGGTATAAAGAGAATAACTTTGTATGATATCGGAGAGCTAAAATATAAAGTAGGTGCTGTTATCATAAAGTTAGAATATACTACCAAATAATATAAATAGCGAGTGTGGAATAATGGTGGATCGGTGTGCGGAATTGTCCTAAGCAATTGTTAACAAGATCGATAGTCGTCATTGCAATTTCATATGAGGGAGAGGCATAAGCTAACATACTTTTCCATCCTTGGATCATATGCACTTATGATTGGAACTCTAGCAAGCATCCACAAATACTAAAGATCATTAAGGTAAAAACCCAAGCATAGCATTAAAGCATCAAGTCCCCTTTTATCCCATACGCAACAACCCCCTTACTCGGGTTTGTGTTTCCGTCACTCATGCAACCCACTATAAGTGAATCATGCACGCATTGCAACACCCTATAGCGGGAATCCCTCACGCTTGCGCGACACGGAGGGCACCATAGGACAACACCAAAATAAAACATACAACTCATACCAATCTAGATCAGCAATAAACCCAAGGACAAAATATATCTACTCAAAACATCATAGGATGGCAACACATCATTGGATTATAATATGTAGCATAAAGCACCATGTTCAAGTAGGAATTACATCGGGGTGTGGGAGAGTGGACCGCGTAAGAGAGATTAGGATGGTGATGATGATGGTGATGTTGATGAAGACGATCACCGCGGTGATGATTCCCCTCCCGATGGCACTCCGGTGCCACCAAGAGAGAGGATGAGAGGTTCTCCCCCTTGTGCTTCCTCCTCCATTGCTTTCCCCCTCTGGTCCTTGGCCTGGGTTAGTATAAACCAATACAAAACCTTATCATTTTCTACTGTAAAAAATCACTAAAATTATTATTCAACATTGAATACTAAATGCCTCTGCATATTTAATACTCCTATCCTCAAATAGAATCATTAAACAAGCAAGCATACGCAAACAATGCAAACATAACAGCAATCTTCCAAAACAGTAAAGTCTGTAAAGAATGCAAGAGTATCAATACTTCCCTAAGTCCCAAAATTATAAGAGAAAATTCCCACTGTAATAAATTTATCAGATCTTAATATGCAAAAAGATTCAACATTATACCATTTTCTGACTTTTCTAGGGAATTTTTGCAACAGCGGTAAACTTTCTGTTTTGAAACAGCAACATGTATACTAGCAAAATAAGCATGGTAAAGGCTATCCTTGACATTTTTTATTGAAACTAAAGATGCAAAACATTATTCTAAATAACAGCAAGCAAATACTAACAAGAGGAAATGACTCTCCAAGAAAAACACATATCATGTGGTGAATAAAAATATAGCTCCAAGTAAAGTTACCGATGAACGGAGATGAAAGAGGGGATGCCTTCCGGGGCATACCCAAGCTTAGGCTCTTGGTTGTCCTTGAATATTACCTTGGGATGCCTTGGGAATCCCCAAGATTAGGCTCTTGCCACTCCTTGTTCCATAGTCCATCGAATCTTTACCCAAAACTTGAAAACTTCAACCACACAAAACTCAACCAAACTTCGTGAGATAGGTTAGTATGATAAAGAGTAAACCATGCACTTTGGTACTGTAAAAGACAAGGTTCATAATTTTTTTCACATAATGCCTACTGTACCATATTATTTCTACAATTTATATTGAGAAATATAAGCCATAGAAACTAGAAAACAAGCAAACTATGCAATGAAAACAGAATCTGTCAGAAACAGAATAGTCTGTAATGATCTGAAAAATAACCATACTTCTTCTACTCCAGAAATTATGAAATAAATTGGTGGACGTGAGGAATTTGTGTATTAATTTTCTGCAAAAATAATCAACTAAAAAGCACTCTTCTGTAAAAAAATGACAGCTAATCTCGTGAGCGCAAAGTTTCTGCTTTTTACAGCAAGATCACATTAACTTTCACCCAAGTCTTCCCAAAGGTCTTACTTGGCACTTTATTGAAACGAAAGCTATAAAACATGATTAATACAGTAACTTAATCATGTAGACACACAAAAACAGTAAGTATAAACATTGGGTTGTCTCCCAACAAGCGCTTTTCTTTAATGCCTTTTAGCTAGGCATGATGATTTCAATGATGCTCGCATAAAAGATAAGAGTTGAAACATAAAAAGAGCATCATCAAGAATATGACTAGCATATTTAAATCTAACCCACTTCCTATGCCTAGGGATTTTGTGAGCACACAATTTTTAGAAACAAAATTCAACTAGCATAGGAAGGCAAAACAAGTATAACTTCAAAACCTTAAGCATATAGAGAGGAAACTTGATATTATTGCAACTCCTACAAGCACATATTCCTCCCTCATAATAATTTTCAGTAGCATCATGGATAGCAACTTTGTTCTCATAATCAAATGGAACCTCTTCCGAAATAGTGGAATACTAACTAAAGTTGACACTCTTCCAAATCCACTTTCATAAATATCGTACAGAGATTCAACACCCTCCAAGATAGTGGGATCACCAATTCCTAAAGTTGACACTCTTCCAAACCCACTTTAAACTATAGTATTATTCATACTCCAAAAGATATGAGTGAAGTTCCCGGAGCATTCTACAATTAATATAGACTAGCCAACATACAAGCTCAAAATATATAAGTGAAGAGTACGAAGCATTCTATAAAACCATACTCAAACGATTTAAGTGAAGCACAAAGAGCAATTCTATAAGATCATACTTAAAAGATATAAGTGAAGCACATGAAGCATTCTGTAAATCAATGAAGAGCTAGCTCATACTAGCATGATTCTAAAAGAAAAATACAAACACAAAGGACACAAATCATGTGAACAAAACAAAAAACCGAGGTATACCGATATTTGTTGAAGAAGAAAGATGGGATGCCAACCGGGGCATCCCCAAGCTTAGATGCTTGAGTATCCTTTGAAATATTTACTTGGGGTGCCTTGGGCATCCCCAAGCTTGAACTCTTGTCTCTCTTTATTCTTCTCACATCGGTAACTCCTCGTTCTTCAAACACTTCATTCACAAAAACTTAAACAAAAACTTGTGAGATCCGTTAGTGTAATAAAGCAAACTACCACTTTAAGGTACTGTAATTAACTCATTCTTTGTTTATATTGGTGTTAAACCTACTGTATTCCAACTTCTCTGTGGTTCATACCCTGCAAACTAGCCATAGATGCTTCAAAATAAGCAAACAACACACGAAAAACAGAATCTGTCAAGAACAGGACAGTCTGTAGTAATCTGGAAGTTTAGTAAACTTCTGTAACTCCCAAAATTATGAAATACATTTGAAAATTTGAAAAATTTGTACAGAAGTAATGTGCAAAAAGTTTCAGGCCCATTTGTCTTTCCAGTAAACAATGTAAATTCATGCACTACAGCCAAAGTTTCTGTTTTTGTTCTGCACATAGTAAGCAAGAAATCTTATCACACTAAAACCCAAGCTTGGCACATTATTTTTATAATACAATGGATATATACAAGGGGATAATTATTTACAGAGAAACTTCCATGAAAAATTCTACATTGTTTCCGTGAGCATGAACACAAGTGCTCAAGGTCGACCCTCACTTCTTCAATGCATAACTTTCCAATCACTTCTCTTTTTGAAAAACCTTTTTTAGGCATGAGAGGCAAGTAAATATTTTTTGGTATTTTCATTCTTTTGAAATTTGTTTGTATGTTTCACCCACAACTAAACAGAAACAAAAAGGAAAAACAAAATCTACTTAGTGAAGAAAGCAAACAAGCACACACGAGAATATCAACCCCACGCTATTGCTCCCCGGCAACGGCGCCGAAAAGAGCTTGATAATCCCCAAGTGCAGGGAATCCTCGTAGCAATTCCCAAAGGTGGAAGTGATAAGTATGGAGTGTCGAACCCACAAGGAGCTAAAGGTAAGATCAATATTCTCTCAAGCCCTATCTACCACTGATACGACTCTACGTGCACCGAACGTTTGCTTCCAACTAGAAACAAGAAATAAAACTGTGTTGTGGGTATAAAGAGGATAACTTTGTATGATATCGGAGATCTAAAATATAAAGTAGGTGTTGTTATCATAAAGTTAGAATATAGTACCAAATAATATAAATAGCGAGTGTGGAATAATGGTGGATCGGTGTGCGGAATTGTCCTAAGCAATTGTTAACAAGATCGATAGTCGTCATTGAAATTTCATATGAGGGAGAGGCATAAGCTAACATACTTTTCCATCCTTGGATCATATGCACTTATGATTGGAACTCTAGCAAGCATCCACAAATACTAAAGATCATTAAGGTAAAAACCCAAGCATAGCATTAAAGCATCAAGTCCCCTTTTATCCCATACGCAACAACCCCCTTACTTGGGTTTGTGTTTCTGTCACTCTTACAACCCACTATAAGTGAATCATGCACATATTGCAACACCCTACAGCAGGAATCCCTCACGCTTGCGCGACACGGAGGGCACCATAGGACAGCACCAAAATAAAACATACAACTCATACCAATCTAGATCACCAATCAACCCAAGGACAAAAGATATCTACTCAAAACATCATAGGATGGCAACACATCATTGGATCATAATATGTAGCATAAAGCACCATGTTCAAGTAGGGATTACAGTGGGGTGTGGGAGAGTGGACCGCGTAAAAGAAATAAGGATGGTGATGATGATGGTAATGTTGATGAAGATGATCACCGCGGCGATGATTCCCCTCCCCATGGCACTCCGTTGCCACCAAGAGAGAGGATGAGAGGTTCTCCCCCTTGTGCTTCCTCCTCCATGGCTTCCCCCCTCTGGTCCTTGGCCTTAATGGTGATGATGGCCCCTCGGAGATCCTCCTCCATGGCGTCCGGTGATGATGGCCCCCTCCGGCAGGGTGCCAGAGAGGGCCTAGATTGATTTCTCATGGCTACAGAGGCTTGCGGCGGCGAAACTTCCAATCTAGGTTAATTCCCGAAGGTTTCTGTATTTATAGGAATATTTGGCGTTGGTTTCACGCCAAGGCACTACTGGGGAAAAGGCTAGCAGCAGCGCGGGTTTTAGATGTATCAGCAGCGCGGGGATAGGCGCTACTAATAAGGCGCTACAGCTAACATATAGCAGTAGCGCGTGCTCACCGGCGCTACTGCTACACAAGTGTAGCAGCAGCGCTGTTTGCGGAAGCTCGCTACTGCCAGTATCTCTAGCGCGCTTTACCTTGACGCGCTACTGCTATCGCGGCGCTGCTGCTAACTTTTGTACACTCGCTACTGCTAATTTAAGTAGGTTTTTTGTTATTTTTTTGGCATATTTGTTTTTATTTGAATAGGCTTTATAGAAGAATCTTTAGCACATAGAATGTCATCATGATACACATACAAATGTCTGCGAGACCACAAATGTAATCATAGCATGTACATACAAATAGTCTCATCATAATCATCATCCAACACAAAGTGATATCTTGTCATCATCTCGAAAATAGCGATACATGCAAGTCTCGAATACTTGCAACTACAACAACGTCATCCATCTAAACAAAGGTATACGCAAGAAGTGTATCACTATGAGTGAGAGCGTAACTATGCAGTACATGAGGTGGCGGTTACGAGTCCTCTCTCGCGCTAGCGTGAACCTCAAGTAACTAGCTTCTCCTTCTTGTCTGCTTTTGAAGCCTTTATGGCTGGCGCCCGTGAACCCATTCACTTGCGCCTGACACTCATGCCACTCGTTGTACACCCCCGGAACCTTCCCTTTGTACACGACATAGCAATTCCATCTCGCCATCAAGAAACTAGGTACCTGTTAGAGATGCATGTTCATGAAGAGGATGTACAATCATATATATGCAACAAAATGTACTAGAGCAACACCAAAAAAGAAAGGGTTAGCAACTAGATGCAACATACAGTACACAAATTAATTAACTAGAGGTACGCAGGTCATCGTACGCAAACTAACAAAGTAGCGTTACGGAAGTTCGGCACATGGACCGTGGACATCACAAAGTTTCATCGCTACAAGAAGTATACAAGTTCAACCGACACATATCATCATCATCGGCATCATAAATCACTAGAAGTTCCATCCTTCCATATCATCGAGGACGAACCCTGGCTTCTTGAATAGCGTGAGGTCTAGACGTTGCATGCCTATGCGAGTTTGGACGTCAGCTCGCGATATAGGGCCATGGTGGAACATCCCCTTCTCATCGACGACTTCTTTCATGATGATCGTTGCAATGTCGCTTTGGATGCGAAAGAAGTCATCTCTAAGTTTATAATCCGCTTCTCCATGAGATTCTAGCCACTTGTGGATACGATCATCATTTCTGCTGTTAATGCGAAGCTTTTGGTGATCCGTGTTTAACTGAGTCATGAGATGGACGATGTAGAATCCATCCTTCTTGCTTGGTGTTGGGACATGGATGCAGGAGAAGTTAGTTTTATGCGCGAAACCCATCTTCTTGTTCCTTTGTTTCTTGATCTGCACGTGGCCACCTCTAAAGCTGGAGCCTTGGAGAGCATCATCTAGAATATTCATTATGTGGGTGTAGTCTTTTTTCTCGTAGTCTCTGGAAGGGTCAAAATACACGGCGTGGGAGACTTGCGGGTAAAGAACGATAAGGACGGCGCGCCCGTTGTTGCGGGGAAAAGACACCTCAAATTATTCCCCATATGAGAGAGAAGGAATGATTGAAATGTACGAAAGGGTTGTCCGGAACTGACTTATTTTGGATGATAAGGCATGAGGACAATTTCCTGGTCCTTATTCTGTACCATGAAGTTTTGGAGGTACTCCCTAGCAGTTTCACGCTCAAAGTCGCCGAGACTCAAGAAAGACTCGTGCATGTAGTACGGATCCGCCACACAGATTTGCGAGACTTCTTCAGTCTTCATGACGGAGCTCATATGTAGCGCAAAAAGGCGGATGATAGTAAAATCAAGCCGCCTTGTTAGAAACATCTCAAAGATATGGTCAAACCGCAGGAAGAACACCTCCGCGGGCAGTGTGTCGACGTAGCACTTCCCCTCAGGCACACGAGCCGCGTATGTCAGATATCCTGGATCCTTTGAGGCTAGTAGGCTTTTCTCAGTCGACAGCACATGGTCGTGCAGTCTCCTGAGATCCCCTGATAGTGCCTCCAGCGGTTTCGGCGGTAGCATCGGCTCGCCCGTGAGATGGAACATGACCGCACTTTTCACGGGTACACGCTCTTCAGAATGCATCGTCTGGCTGCTATGTGCTCTGGCTTGTTTGGAGGCAGTTACCTTCCCCGATCTCTTCCTCTCCTTTTTCTTGGGCACCCCTGTTGGGGAACGTAGTAATTTCAAAAAATTTCCTACGCACACGCAAGATCATGGTGATGGCATAGCAACGAGAGGGGAGAGTGTTGTCCACGTACCCTCATAGATCGTAAGCGGAAGCGTTATGACAACGCGGTTGATGCAGTCGTACGTCTTCACGATCCGACCGATCCAAGTACCGAATGTACGGCACCTCCGAGTTCAGCACACGTTCAGCTCGATGACGACCCCCGGGCTCCGATCCAGCAAAGCTTCGGGGATGAGTTCCGTCAGCACGACGGCGTGGTGACGATGATGATGCTCTACCGGCGCAGGGCTTCACCTAAACTCCGCGACGATATGACCGAGGTGGAATATGGTGGAGGGGGGCACCGCACACGGCTAAGGAACGATCCGTAGATCAACTTGTGTGTCATGGGGTGCCCCCCTGCCCCCGTATATAAAGGAGCAAGGGGGAGGGGGCGGCCGGCCAAGGGAGGGCGCGCCAAGGGGGAGTCCTACTCCCACCGGGAGTAGGACTCCCTTCTTTCCTAGTTGGAGTAGGAGAAGGGGGAAGGAGGAGGAAGAGGGGAAGGAAAGGGGGGGCGCCGCCCCCCTCTCCTTGTCCTATTCGGACTAGGGAGGGGAGGGGGCGCAACCCACCTCTTGCCTCCTCTCCTCTTCTCCCTTAGGGCCCATGAAGGCCCAATAACCCCCGGGAGGGTTCCGGTAACCCCCCGGTACTCCGGTAAAATGCGGATTTCACCCGGAACACTTCCGATGTCCAAACATAGGCTTCCAATATATCAATCTTTATGTCTCGACCATTTCGAGACTCCTCGTCATGTCCGTGATCACATCCGGGACTCCGAACAAACTTCGGTACATCAAAACTTATAAACTCATAATAAAACTGTCATCGTAACTTTAAGCGTACGGACCCTACGGGTTCGAGAACTATGTAGACATGACCTGGAACTATTCTCGGTCAATAACCAATAGCGGAACCTGGATGCCCATATTGGTTCCTACATATTCTACGAAGATCTTTATCGGTCAAACCGCATAACAACATACGTTGTTCCCTTTGTCATCGGTATGTTACTTGCCCGAGATTTGATCGTCGGTATCCAATACCTAGTTCAATCTCGTTACCAACAAGTCTCTTTACTCGTTACGTAATGCATCATCCCGTAACCAACTCATTGGTCACATTGCTTGCAAGGCTTATAGTGATGTGCATTACCGAGAGGGCCCAGAGATACCTCTCCGACAATCGGAGTGACAAAACCTAATCTCGAAATACGCCAACTCAACATGTACCTTCGGAGACACCTATAGTACTCCTTTATAATCACCCAGTTATGTTGTGACATTTGGTAGTACCCAAAGTGTTCCTCCGGTAAACGGGAGTTGCATAATCTCATAGTTACAGGAACATGTATAAGTCATGAAGAAAGCAACAGCAGTATACTAAACGATCAACTGCTAGGCTAACGGAATGGGTCATGTCAATCACATCATTCTCCTAATGATGTGATCCCGTTAATCAAATGACAACACATGTCTATGGTTAGGAAACATAACCATCTTTTATTAATGAGCTAGTCAAGTAGAGGCATACTAGTGACTATATGTATGTCTATGTATTCACACATGTATCATGTTTCCGGTTAATACAATTCTAGCATGAATAATAAACATTTATCATGAAATAAGGAAATAAATACTAACTTTATTATTGCCTCTAGGGCATATTTCCTTCAGTCTCCCACTTGCACTAGAGTCAATAATCTAGTTCACATCGCCATGTGATTTAACACCAATATTCACATTTGTATGTGATTAATACCCATAGTTCACATCGTCATGTGATCAACACCCAAAGGGTTTACTAGAGTCAATAATCTAGTTCACATCGTTATGTGATTAACACCCAAAGAGTACTAAGGTATGATCATGTTTTGCTTGTGAGAGAAGTTTAGTCAACGGGTCTGTCATATTACAGAGTCGTATGTATTCTGCAAATATTCTATGTCTACAATGCTTTGCACGGAGCTACTCTAGCTAATTGCTCCCACTTTCAATATGTATCCAGATTGAGACTTAGAGTCATCTGGATTAGTGTAAAAGTTTGCACCGATGTAACTTTTACGACGAACTCTTTTATCACCTCCATAATCGAGAAACATCTCCTTAGTCCTCACTAAGGATATTCTTGACCGCTGTCCAGTGATCTACTATTAGATCAAAATTGTATGCCTTTGCCAAACACAGAGCAAGGTATACAATAGGTCTGCTTCACAGCTAGCATACTTTATAGAACCTATGACTGAGGCATAGGGAATGACTTTTCATTCTCTTTCTATTTTCTGAAATAGTCGGGTTTTGAGTCTTACTCAATTTCATACCTTTGCAACACAGGCAAGAACTCTTTCTTTGACTGTTCCATTTTGAACTACTTCAAAATCTTGTCAAGGTATGTACTTATTGAAAAATCTTATCAAGCGTCTTGATCTATCTCTATAGATCTTGATGCTCAATGTGTAAGCAGCTTCATCGAGGTCTTTCTTTGAAAAAAATCCCTTCAAACACTTCTTTATGCTTTCCAGAAAATTCTACATCATTTCCGATCAACAATATGTCATTCACATATACTTATCAGAAATGCTACAAAGCTCCCACTCACTTTCTTGTAAATACAGGCCTTTCCAAAAGTCTGTATAAAACCATATGCTTTGATCAACTCATCAAAGCGTATATCCAACTCCGAGATGCTTGCACCAGTCCATTGATGGATCGCTGGAGTGTGCACATTTTGTTAGCACCTTTAGGATTAGCAAAACCTTCTAGTTGCATCATATACAACTCTTCTTTTTAAAATCCATTAAGGAATGCAGTTTTGACATCCATTTACCAGATTTCATAAAATGTGGCAATTACTAACATGATTCAGACAGACTTAAGCATCGATACGAGTGAGAAAATCTCATCGTATTCAACACCTTGAACTTGTCGAAAACCTTTCGCAACAAGTCGAGCTTAGTAGATAGTAACACTACTATCAGTGTCCGTCTTCCTCTTGAAGATCCATTTATTTAACATGGCTTGCTGATCATCGAGCAAGTCAATCAAAGTCCATACTTTGTTCTCATACATGGATCCTATCTCAGATTTCATGGCCTCAAGACATTTCGCGGAATCTGGGCTCATCATCGCATCCTCATAGTTCGTAGGTTCATCATGGTCTAGTAACATGACTTCTAGAACGGGATTATCGTACCACTCTGGTGCGGATCTTACTCTGGTAGACCTACGAGGTTCAGTAGAAACTTGATCTGAAGTTTCATGATCAATATCATTAGCTTCCTCACTAATTGGTGTAGTTGTCACAGGAACCGGTTCTTGTGATGAACTACTTTCCAATAAGGGAGTAGATACAGTTATCTCATCAAGTTCTACTTTCCTCTCACTCACTTCTTTCGAGAGAAACTTCTTCTCTAGAAAGGATCCAATTTTAGCAACAAAAATCTTGCCCTCAGATCTGTGATAGAAGGTGTATCCAATGGTCTCTTTTGGGTATCCTATGAAGACACATTTCTCCGATTTAGGTTCGAGCTTATCTGGTTGAAGTTTCTTCACATAAGCATCGCAGCCCCAAACTTTAAGAAACGACAACTTTGGTTTCTTGCCAAACCACAGTTCATAAGGCGTCGTCTCAACGGATTTTGATGGTGCCCTATTTAACGTGAATGCGGCCATCTCTAAAGCATAACCCCAAAACGATAGCGGTAAATCAGTAAGAGACATCATAGATCGCACCATATCCAGTAAAGTACGATTACGACGTTCGGAAACACCATTTCGTTGTGGTATTCCGGGTGGCGTGAGTTGTGAAACTATTCCGCATTGTTTCAAATGTAAACCAAACTCGTAACTCAAATATTCTCCTCCACGATCAGATCGTAGGAATTTTATTTTCTTGTTACGATGATTTTCCACTTCACTCTGAAATTCTTTGAACTTTTCAAATGTTTCAGACTTGTGTTTCATCAAGTAGATATACCCATATCTGCTTAAGTCATCTATGAAGGTGAGAAAATAACGATACCCGCCGTGAGCCTCAACATTCATTGGACCACAAACATCAGTATGTATGATTTCCAACAAATCAGTTGCTCGCTCCATAGTTCCGGAGAACGGCGTTTTAGTCATCTTGCCCATAAGGCATGGTCCGCAAGTACCAAGTGATTCATAATGAAGTGATTCCAAAAGCCCATCAGTATGGAGTTTCTTCATGCGCTTTACACCGATATGACCTAAACGGCAGTGCCATAAATAAGTTGCACTATCATTATTAACTCTGCATCTTTTGGTTTCAACACTATGAATATGTGTATCACTACTATCGAGATTCAATAAAAATAGACCACTCTTCAAGGGTGCATGACCATAAAAGATATTACTCATATAAATAGAACAACTATTATTCTCTAATTTAAATGAATAACCGTCTCGCATCAAACAAAATCCAGATATAATGTTCATGCTTAACGCTGGCACCAAATAACAATTATTTAGGTCTAAAACTAATCCCGATGGTAAATGTAGAGGTAGCGTGCCGACCGCGATCACATCGACTTTGGAACCATTTCCCACGCGCATCGTCACCTCGTCCTTAGCCAATCTTCGCTGAATCCGTAGTCCCTGTTTCGAGTTGCAAATATTAGCAATAGAACCAGTATCAAATACCCAGGTACTATTGCGAGCATTAGTAAGGTACACATCAATAACATGTATATCACATATACCTTTGTTCACTTTGCCATCCTTCTTATCCGCCAAATACTTGGGGCAGTTCCACTTCCAGTGTCCAGTCTGCTTGCAGTAGAAGCACTCAGTTTCAGGCTTTGGTCCAGACTTGGGTTTCTTCTCTTGAGCAGCAACTTGTTTGCTGTTCTTCTTGAAGTTCCCCTTCTTCTTCCCTTTGCCCTTTTTCTTGAAACTGGTGGTCTTGTTAACCATCAACACTTGATGCTCCTTCTTGATTTCTACCTCCGCGGCTTTTAGATTTGCGAAGAGCTCGGGAATAGTCTTGTCCATCCCTTGCATATTATAGTTCATCACGAAGCTCTTGTAGCTTGGTGGCAGTGATTGGAGAATTCTGTCAATGACACTATCATCAGGAAGATTAACTCCCAGTTGAATCAAGTGATTATTATACCCAGACATTTTGAGTATGTGTTCACTGACAGAACTATTCTCCTCCATCTTGCAGCTATAGAACTTATTGGAGACTTCATCTCTCTCAATCCGGGCATTTGCTTGAAATATTAACTTCAACTCCTGGAACATCTCATATGCTCCATGACGTTCAAAACGTTGTTGAAGTCCCGGTTCTAAGCCGTAAAGCATGGCACACTGAACTATCGAGTAGTCATCAGGTTTGCTCTGCCAGACGTTCTTAACGTCGTCAGTTGCATCAGCAGCAGGCCTGGCACCCAGCGGTGCTTCCAGGACGTAATTCTTCTGTGCAGCAATGAGGATAATCCTCAGGTTACGGACCCAGTCCGTGTAATTGCTACCATCATCTTTTAACTTTGCTTTCTCAAGGAACGCATTAAAATTCAACGGAACAACAGCACGAGCCATCTATCTACAACAAACATAGACAAGCAAAATACTACTAAGTTCATGATAAATTTAAGTTCAATTAATCATATTACTAAAGAACTCCCACTTAGACAGACATCTCTCTAGTCATCTAAGTGATCACGTGATCCAAATCAACTAAACCATGTCCGATCATCACGTGAGATGGAGTAGTTTCAATGGTGAACATCAATATGTTGATCATATCTACTATATGATTCACGCTCGACCTTTCGGTCTCCGTGTTCCGAGGCCATATCTGTATATGCTAGGCTCGTCAAGTTTAACCCAAGTATTCCGCGTGTGCAACTGTTTTGCACCCGTTGTATTTGAACGTAGAGCCTATCACACCCGATCATCACATGGTGTCTCAGCATGAAGAACTTTCGCAACGATGCATACTCAGGGAGAACACTTCTTGATAATTATTGAGAGATCATCTTTAAATGCTACCGTCAATCAAAGCAAGATAAGATGCATAAAGGATAAACATCACATGCAATGAATATAAGTGATATGATATTGCCATCATCATCTTGTGCTTGTGATCTCCATCTTCGAAGCACCGTCGTGACCACCATCATCACCGGCGCGACACCTTGATCTCCATCGTAGCATCATTGTCGTTACGCCATTTATTGCTTCTACGACTATCGCTACCGCTTAGTGATAAAGTAAAGCAATTACAGGGCGTTTGCATTTCATACAATAAAGCGACAACCATATGGCTCCTGCCAGTTGCCGATAACTTCGGTTACAAAACATGATCATCTCATACAATAAAATATAGCATCACGTCTTGACCATATCACATCACAGCATGCCCTGCAAAAACAAGTTAGACATCCTCTACTTTGTTGTTGCAAATTTTACGTGGCTGCTACGGGCTTAGCAAGAACCGTTCTTACCTACGCATCAAAACCACAACGATGGTTCGTCAAGTTAGTGCTGTTTTAACCTTCGCAAGGACCGGGCATAGCCACACTCGGTTCAGCTAAAGTGAGAGAGACAGACACCCGCCGGTCACCTTTAAGAACGAGTGCTCGTAACGGTGAAACCAGTCTCGCGTAAGCGTACGCGTAATGTCGGTCCGGGCCGCTTCATCTCACAATACCGCTGAGCCAAAGTATGACATGCTGGTAAGCAGTATGACTTGTATCGCCCACAACTCACTTGTGTTCTACTCGTGCATATGACATCTACGCATAAAACCTGGCTCTGATACCACTGTTGGGGAACGTAGTAATTTCAAAAAAAATCCTACGCACACGGAAGATCATGGTGATGGCATAGCAACGAGAGGGGAGAGTGTTGTCCATGTACCCTCGTAGACCGTAAGCGGAAGCGTTATGACAACATGGTTGATGTAGTCGTACGTCTTCACGATCCGACCGATCCAAGTACCGAACGTACGGCACCTCTGAGTTCAGCACACGTTCAGCTCGATGACGATCCCTGGGCTCCGATCCAGCAAAGCTTCGGGGATGAATTCCGTCAGCACGACGGCGTGGTGACGATGATGATGCTCTACCGGCGCAGGGCTTCACCTAAACTCCGCGACGATATGACCAAGGTGGAATATGGTGGAGGGGGGCACCGCACACGGCTAAGGAACAATCCGTAGATCAACTTGTGTGTCATGGGGTGCCCCCCTGCCCCCGTATATAAAGGAGCAAGGGGGAGGGTGCGGCCGGCCAAGGGAGGGCGCGCCAAGGGGGAGTCCTACTCCCATCGGGAGTAGGACTCGCTTCTTTCCTAGTTGGAGTAGGAGAAGGGGGAAGGGGGAGGAAGAGGGGAAGGAAAGGGGGGCGCCGCCCCCCTCTCCTTGTCCTATTCGGACTAGGGAGGGGAGGGGGCGCAGCCCACCTCTTGCCTCCTCTCCTCTTCTCCCTTAGGGCCCATGAAGGCCCAATAACCCCCGGGAGGGTTCCGGTAACCCCCCGGTACTCCGGTAAAATGCCGATTTCACCCGGAACACTTCCGATGTCCAAACATAGGCTTCCAATATATCAATCTTTATGTCTCGACCATTTCGAGACTCCTCGTCATGTCCGTGATCACATCCGGGACTCCGAACAAACTTCGGTACATCAAAACTTATAAACTCATAATAAAACTGTCATCGTAACTTTAAGCGTGCGGACCCTACGGGTTCGAGAACTATGTAGACTTGACCTAGAACTATTCTCGGTCAATAAACAATAGCGGAACCTGGATGCCCATATTGGTTCCTACATATTCTACGAAGATCTTTATCGGTCAAACCGCATAACAACATACGTTGTTCCCTTTGTCATCGGTATGTTACTTGCCCGAGATTTGATCGTCGGTATCCAATACCTAGTTCAATCTCGTTACCGACAAGTCTCTTTACTCGTTACGTAATGCATCATCCCGTAACCAACTCATTGGTCACATTGCTTGCAAGGCTTATAGTGATGTGCATTACCGAGAGGGCCCAGAGATACCTCTCCGACAATCAGAGTGACAAAACCTAATCCCGAAATACGCCAACTCAACATGTACCTTCGGAGACACCTATGGTACTCCTTTATAATCACCCAGTTACGTTGTGACGTTTAGTAGTACCCAAAGTTTTCCTCCGGTAAACGGGAGTTGCATAATCTCATAGTTACAAGAACATGTATAAGTCATGAAGAAAGCAACAACAGTATACTAAACGATCAACTGCTAGGCTAACGGAATGGGTCATGTCAATCACATCATTCTCCTAATGATGTGATCCCGTTAATCAAATGACAACACATGTCTATGGTTAGGAAACATAACCATCTTTGATTAATGAGCTAGTCAAGTAGAGGCATACTAGTGACTATATGTATGTCTATGTATTCACACATGTATCATGTTTTTGGTTAATACAATTTAGCATGAATAATAAACATTTATCATGAAATAAGGAAATAAATAATAACTTTATTATTGCCTCTAGGGCATATTTCCTTCAACACCTTCCAGACCCTTCCTTAACCCCTGCCACAGTGTTCCCGGGCTAAGTACTGTACGACCCTCGCGCTCGGCTAGTTGAGCCTGTGTTGAGGCGGCATCTTCAGGCGTGTCCTGTGAGGATTTCATGAAGAGAGACTTTTTGCAATCCATGGTACGACCCTGCCCGGGCATATCATCCATATCCTCATTAGCAAGCTGATAGCCCGATTCGTCATATGGTTGACTCATCATATCTATGTCACAGTCATACGCGTTTGTATTGAGGTAATCCATAGGGTCGACCTCCGTCTCATCATCCATTCTCTGTTCTACAGGAGAAATTACATCAACCAGTACTATTGCACCCCCTTCATCATGTCGTCCGCCGCTCTCACCCGGCACTACAGGAGCTGGTAATTGCGTAGGCGGGGTGGTGGTCTTCGCACATGCTTGTTGATGTGTGGTAGTTATTGGTGTGCTCTCGGCCGGCTCCAGATGAATAAGATTCTTCAGCCATAGCAGCACCCAATTCTTGCAGCTTCCAATCCGCGGTGGGGTCTCGTCGTCCGCTCCCAAATGCTGTACTGGAGGAGGCAAATCCTCGTGCCCCGATTTCACACTGGTCAAGCTAACCCTGAAGTGCCCAGCGGGGATCGGCTGGTTGTGGAACGTGCGTTGAGAGGGGTCCATTATCATCCCCTTTCCCACGTCCACCTTCTGGCCTTTGCTCAAGTAGAGTATGGTGCACGGGGTTTCTTTCGCCTGCAAACACATATGTCTATGGCGTAAAACAACCGAAAGGCAACAAAAATGGAATATTATATATATATATATATATATATATATATATATGTTGGTGCGACATGTAATTACCGTTTCGGCGTCGAGCTCAGCCAAAGACGAAGGCCCACCTACCGTGCCTGAGACTGAGGACGGGCTGCTATGAGCGGGAGCGGCTGCGAGAGGAGGCCCGGTTGCGTGAGCAAGTGATGGTGCGATGGTGTTGTTGTTCATGGAGTTGCTCCCGACGAAACTGGGCATCGGGAAATCATGTACCGTCTTGTCTAGATTTTCCTTCGCCTAGTTGATGATAACTGGAACCAAGTTAGTAGCAAAATCATTTCTGCAGGCAGTTATAGCTGCATTGACTGCCTGCTGTAGCAACTCATATTTGTCCTCGGCTGCTTTTTTCGCGTCCTCAGCTGCTTTTTTCTCGACCGCAAGCTTCACCTTCGCGTTGATGTCTGCCTGACTAAACTTCGTTTTCAGCTTCTTGGCCTCCAGGCCCTCGTTGTAAAACACCTTCCACGTGGCGCTGTCTCCAGCGCCGTGCACACGACCATATTGCGGCCGCTGATCCAAAGGGAGTCCCTTAAGTTCGCTCAAGGCCCGGTTGAGAGGGGTGTCCCACTTGGGCCTCATCTGAGAAGTAGGGCTTTCGACTGCAAGCTGGTGTTGCTTCTCTAGTAGTCTAATCAATTTGCTCGTGATCTTGTCCGTGTAAAAAACCTTTTTCTCCCCGTCCCACTTGTAGCGGGCCCTGATGAAGTCATGCTCCAAGGGGTTGGTGAACTTCGTGAAGGGGTCTGGGAGACCCGCGGCTTCACGTTCCACGTCCTCCTTATCCCATATGGGCCTTTTACCGGGGTAGCCACAGCTTTCGAGGCGATGCTTCCCCGTGTTCCTTTGCTGGAGGCTCTTGAATTTCGCAGCCTTAGCCTTCGCTGCCTCGGTAGCGCAAGTGTCCTTGAACTTTTCGAACTCCTCTTCCGTAAGTGTCGGATTTTCCTCCAGAATCTTGGACAGGGGTTCATCAGCCTCAGTAGCTCATTTCACCCTCATTTTCCAGGAGGCCAAATCATTGCTGAACAAGCCCATGGCATGATTGTTAATCTTTTTCATCTTCAGATCATCCCACGGTTGTTCTATGTTATCATCCCGGTCGGGGAACTTGAATCTCTTGTGCAACTTTGTTAGGAGCAACTGCGTTAAATGTTCTTTACTCCTTAAGTCATCGTCGTTGATGCTCGCGCATTCCCGTAGGATGCATCCTACTTGGTTCCCATAGCACTTGCGAGGTTCTTCCGGCTCTAACGGCTCAAACTTGCCAAGTGCCATCTTTGTGATCACAAGTCCTCCAATCCCTAGTTTGTTAGGTTTTCGTATCCTCTGCTTCTTATGCTTCCTCTTTTCGGTAGCGGCATCGGGGCCGGTACCTTCCCCGCCGGTACCTTCCCCATCGGTCTCGGTGCCGCCATCGGTGCCGGCGCTGTCAGTGTCGATGTCGGTGTCAGTACCATCATCGAGGCCGACCTGCAAACCTTGCTTAGCAGTCAAATAGTCGAGGTACTCTTGTTCACCCTCATAATCCATCTCGTCTGCATCTTGGTCAGAAGGCCCAGTTTCTTCGTTGTTCGACATGTTTCCTATGATTAAATGTCCTCATTTATTTCTAAAAGTATGAATAAATGATAAATGACATCAAAAGAAATCTATGTGCCAGCACTCGATATGCCAACTATGTAGCACAAAATCATGCCTTTATTCACAGGAAATTTCGGCATGACCTTTGCTAAAAAATGGACATATCGAGCGCCTGAAATTCACCGGAACGGAAATGAATCAACATTCCGGCGTAACATAGGCCACTCGGATCATTTTCCAAACATGACATGTCTAAAACATGACATATGCACATATCACATGTCCAGTTCAAATTTGCACATATCACATGTCCAGTTCAAATTTTGAAACCTAGCTAAATTCATAACTAAATAGATAACCTAATTAACATACTGCCCTAACTAAAACCTAAGTAAATTAACCGAAGAACCCTAGCAGAGAGAGAGAGGGGGGGGGTTACAGAGGGTGCAGGGGCGAGGAGGCAGGCCCGAGGAGGCAGACCCGGCGACGGCCGGGAGGGGAGAGGAGGGAGGCGGGGGCTGACGGGTAGGTGGCGAGCGCGCCGGGGTCGGGGGCGAGCGCCGGCGCCGGGGTCGGGGGCGAGGGCCGGGTCGGGGGTGAGCTCCGGGGTCGGGGTCGGGGGCGAGGGCCGGGTCGGGGGCGAGCGCCGGGGTCAGGGGCTAGCGCCGACGCCGGAGTTGGGGGCGAGCCGGGGCCGGGTCGGGCGCGGCGGTGCGACGGGGGAGAGTGGGGATTTGGGGGGGAAAAGGCGGGATGAAGCAGGGCGGGTGAGAATTTTGGGTTAAGTGGATGTAGCAGTAGCGCATTTGGACAAAACACGCTGCTACTACCTTCAGTAGCTGTAGCGCTTTACACGAAATTCGCTTCTACTAACTTCAGTATCTGTAGCGGTTTAGGAAAAACGTGCTGCTACTACCTTCGCTACTGCCAGTTTTCCTTTTCCTTTATTTTATCCCACTTTTATTTCCCGAGGGCAGTGAATGAAGGGAGGGCGATATATATTGCATCATTTGACGGTTAAATATGTACGCAAAATAGGAACATATATATTACACATCATTGGACCCATGCATAATAATGGCTAAGTGTGTATACAAAATAGGAACATATATATATATATATATATAAAATCATTTGACCGATAATATAAGCTTCCTCACTGCTGACGTTTTCGTTTTTGACATGTCAGCTTCTTTCCCTTCTTGTTCATCGAAGAATAATTGAGCCCCTCATTGTGACTTTGCCTTTTCCATGGAGTACGATATTTTTTAGGTAATGTAGTATTGATTCTTCTTTTGACGTATACTTCATCATCATCGTCATCTTCCCTCATTGGGTTGCCGTACTGATCATAGTCTTCCTCGTTGGCAACTCCATCCATTCCAATGATGTTCCTTTTGCCTCTCCTCAGGACAACACGGCTGGGATTGCGCGGGTCAGTTATGAAGAAGCATTGTGTCACGTGCTTAGTGTGTACCCATGGCTCGTTTTTTGCGATAGCGTTCACGGTAGCGCTCTTGGCGTCGGGTATAGTCATGGTAGTGAAAATCCGGCTTTCTCTTTCGACATTCTTAGCACATCTGACACGGAACATCGTCGTGTTGTGTAGTCCAGAGTAGTCAAGCTCCCAGATCTCCTCGACCCTTCCATAAAATTGTTCAGTTGCGCCGTTGTCGCTGCCGGTCATGTATTCCATCGTCACCCCTGAGTTCTGATCATCACTGTCCATATCTTTGGCCGTCGTGTAGAATGTGTATCCGTTGATATCATATGCCTGATAGGTTACGAGGTTGGGCGAGGGGCCATGTGCTAAGGCATATATGAGCAATCCGTCCTTAGAGCCCTCCTCCGGAGGATTAGCAATAATATGCTCTTTGAACCAATGCAGGAAAGTGGAGTTTTGTGCTCTCTAGTAACTTCGGCGTCCGTCCTGCATACCCCCCGGTCACGATACTTCTTTGCGATAATTTCTTTGTGCAGTGCCACGAAAGGATCTACCTCGTCTAGGTGTTGTAGCACTACCAAGTTTGCTCTGTCAAAGTCACTGCATCGATCTGAGTATGCCACGTGCAGTTCCCTGCGACCGTTGCAGTGACCATCTCCTTCGAGCCTCCCATCGTGCTTGTTAACGGGCAAACCAACACTAACACCAAGTGGCTGGTCTGCGCCATATAGAAAATTCTCACAGAAAGAGATGCACTCTTGTGCCAAATAGCCATGGACGATGCTTCCATCCGGACGGGACATGTTACGAACGAATCCTTTGATGATCCCATTCATCCTCTCAAATGGCATCATGTTGTGCAGGAATGACGGCCCCAGGTCTATTATGTCATCCACAATATGGACACACAGATGCACCATCACGTCAAAGAACGCGGGCGGGAAGTACACCTCAAGCTCATTCAGTATCACAACGATCTCTTCCTGTAGCCTTTGGAGCTGCTTCACACTGATCGACTTTCGAGAGATGACGTCGAAAAAGTTGTAGAGACCAATAAGCGTGTCACGGACGTGCTTGTCCATTATCCCTCTAAGGGCAACAGGTAGTATCTGCTCATCATCACATGACAGTCATGAGACTTCCTCCTGCTGAACCTTTTCTTGTCCGTGTCTAGATATCTGCTTATCTTGCCACAGTAACCGGCACTAACTTTGACTCCGGTAAGGCACTTAAAGAAGGCATTGATCTCAGCCTGACTTAAGGTGAAGCAGGAAGGGGGGCAATAATCCTCTTTCTTTATTTTCTTGCCCTTCTTCTCCCGTGCCTCTGTCTCCGTCTCTGCCTCGTCTGACATTTTACGGGGCGGCATGTGCAGATCTTCCCTAATTTTCAAATCTTGCAAGTCTTTTCTTGCCTTCGGCCCATCCTTGGTCTTATCCGGCATGTTCATCAGTGTTGCGAGCAAGCTCTCAAGGACATTCTTACAGATATGCATTTGATCAAGGCAATGAGGTGTATCGAGTTTGTGCCAGTACTCCAAGTCCCAGAACACAGACCTCGTCTTCCATACCTTCAGCAGCGGCTCCGGCGCCTTTCTCATCGTCTTTCCCGGCGCGGGGCACTCCTTCCACTTTTTCAATAGCTCATCGATTTCGGCACCGCTCCGCTTACGTGGAGGTCCTCGATGCTCAGCGTGACCACTGAATAGATCTCCACGGTTTCTCCACGGGTCGTCCTGTTCAAGCCATCTTCGATGCCCCATGTACACGATTTTCTCAGACCCGCCATCTTTCCTTGACGTTAGCTGCTGAGACGTCGTATCATCCATGCACCGCGTGCATCCGCAATATCCATGGCACACCTGGCCTGCCACATATCCGTAACCGAGATAGTCCTGCACTGTCGTGATCAGCACGGCTCTCATGTTGAAATACTCACCTTTGCTGGCGTCCCATGTCTTGGCCGGTGTTTTCCATAACGTGTCTAACTCCTCTTGAAGTAGCCCCAGATACAAATTAATATTATTTCCTGGTTGTTTCGGCCCTTGAATAAGCATGCTCATGTGAATGTACTTCAATTTCATGCACAACCAGGGGGGGAGGTTGTACATACATACAAACACGGGTCATGTGGTATGGTTGGTGTTCTGGTTGCCAAATGGATTCATGCCATCGGTACACGCGCCGAGCAAGATGTTCCTTGCATCACATTCAAAATACCGATAGAAGCTGTTCAACGCTCTCCACTGGCTTCCATCCTTCACGTGTATCAGCTTCGAATCATCTCCATTGTCGGGCTTCTTCCTCTCCGCGTGCCAGCGCATTAGCTTTGCTTCCTTGGGATCTACAAAATACCTCTGGAGACGGGGAGTGATCGGTAAGTACCATACAACTTTCTGGGGACATTTCTTCTCGACCTTCTTGTATCGAGAAGCATTGCACACCGGACAACTTGTTTTTTCCGCGTGCTCCTTCCGATAAGTTATGCAATCGTTGATGCATGCACGGTATCTAACGTGTGGCAGATCAAGAGGGCACACGATCTTCTTGGCCTCATCAACACTAGTAGGACATAGATTACCCGCGGGAAGAACATCCTTTAGGTACTTGAGATGCTCATCGAGGCTAGTGTCGGTCCATTTGTTTTTAGCCTTCGTCTTCAGGAGTTGGAGCGTGAAACTCAAGCGGGTCACCTCAGGATTGCAACCATCATACAATGGAGTGTTCGAGTCTACCACCAGTTGATCCAGCTTAGCCTCCTCTCTAGAAGCAGCTCTCTCAGTACTCGTCTCCTTGCGAAGCAATGCTTGAACATGAGGGTCCCGCACGATTGAACTTAGTACCGACGAACTCTGCTGCGTGGAGTCCATGTCGTTCTCTCCGCCGCCATGTCCGGCCCCTTCTCCTCCACCATGTACGGCCCTTTCTCCGCCGCCATGTCCAGCCTCTTCCCCGCCGCCATTATCGATCATCTCTTCGTGTTGCCCCGTGTCATCATTGCCTGCCCCGTCGGCATCCTCAACATCGTCATCCTCATCTTCAATTATCCATCGCGTATAGCCATCCATGAAACCAGTCATGAGCAGGTGCGCTTCGACACGACCATCGTCATGGGGGTCGAGCCAAACTATTCCTTTGCATTTTCGACACGGACATAAAACCTCTGTCCAGTTATTTTCTTTCATGTCCTGCACCGCCGACCGCAACCACCTGTCCACCATCGTTCCACTGACCATCGTCAACTCTGCACGGTAATAATAAACAAATTGATTATAAAAATGCATGCATGCATCAAAGTCATACAAAAATTTGGCATGACCTTCCCTAAAAATAGGACATATATGGATCTAGAGTTTGCCCGGAATTCGCCGAAACGGAAATAAATCGACATTTCGGCAAAACATAGGCAACTCAAAAGCACAATTTGGCGTGCCACACACACAATTTCCACAAACATATCACACACACATAAACATATTTTCATTTTGCAAAAGCATGAAATTTTCATCACCTCGATCGAGATCGAGCACACGGTGGAGATGATGTTGTAGGGAGATCAAAAGTGCACAAAGCTCTTGTTGACAAAGATAGATCTAGTTAGGGGGCATAGGTCACTTAACTAAATGCTACATCTACCTAGCTAGCTAATTTGGGAGGAGACAACTTCAACTAGTGGAGGGGAAAGGAAAAGAGAAAGGAGATGCATTAATGGAGGTGGTGTACTTAGGTAGGAGTAATGAAGAGAGAGAAAGGTGGATAGAAGAGAAAGAGTAATGGGGGAGAAGTATTGAGGAAGAAGAAGAGTGAGAGTGGGAGCATGTGGGGGAGGTAGGGGGAAGGGAAGAGAGGAGGGGGAGGGGAGGCACGGGTGGGGAAAGGTGGTGGGTTGGTGCGGGTTAGCAGTAGCGCGGGAGAAGAAACGCGTTGCTGCTAAAGAATTAGCAGCAGCGCGCTTTGGGCAACGGCGCTACTGCTAACAGTGACAAAAAATTTGCCAATTTGAAATGTAGCAGTAGCGATCCCAGTAAAAGCGCGCTGCTACTATATCCATAGCAGTAGCGCGGTTCGGGCAACGACGCTACTGCTAAATGGAGCTCGGTGAACACCGCCGGTGGATATTTGTAGCAGTGCGGTTTACACAGAGCGCGCTACTGCTAAAAACTTATCAGCAGCGAGTTTCCCGCACACTCGCTACTACTAATTAGCAGCAGCGCTCCTTTTTGACCCGCGCTGCCGCTAAGATTCTGTGTATAGGCTTTTCCCTAGTAGTGAGGGGGTCTCCGGGTTGTCCACGAGATAGGGGGCCGTGCCCTAGTGGGTGGGTGGGGGGGGCGCCCCCACTCTCGTGGGCAGCCCGGGACTCCTCTGGCCCAACTCTGATGCTCCATGGTCTTCTTTTGGTCCAGAAAAAATCCTTAAAAATTGGCACGTCAATTGGACTCCGTTTGGTATCCCTTTTCTGTAAAACACTAAAACAAGGAGAAAACAGAAACTGGCACTGGGCTCTAGGTTAATAGCTTAGTCCCAAAATCATATAAAATGGCATATAAATGCATATAAAACATCATAGATGGATAATATAATAGCATGAATACTGCATAAATTATAGATACGTTGGAGACGTATCATGGAGGCACTAGCACTAGTAGAAAACAGGGCTTTGGTTCACCCAGAAAAGAGCATTAATCCCGGTTGCATTACGAGCCGAGACTAATGTGAGCATTAGTCCCAGTTCGAGCGGCTAGGGCACCGTACAGGCATTAGTCCCGGTTCAAATGGGACCTTTAGTCCCAGTTGGTGCCACGAACCGGGACTAAAGGGTGCGATGCCCATTAGTACCGGTTCGTGGCACCAACCGGTACTAAAGGTTAGACCTTTAGTCCCAGTTCGAGCCACCAACCAGTACTAATGGGGTTTGAGGCATTAGTACCGGTTCATGGCACGAACTGGTACTAAAGGTCCCATTTTCAAACTCTACCCCCCTCCCTGGATCGCCTTTTCAGTTTTGTAAAAAGCAAAAGAAAATGGTAAAAACTTCAAAAATTAAAATCCTTCCAAATGTAGTTATGTTACTACATGTACTAGTTAGGAAAATTTAAAAACTTAAATTTGGACATGTTTTGCAAAAAGTGTAGGAAAAATGTAAAACGGCTATAACTTTTGCATACGATGTCAGAAAAACATATAATATATCAAAATGTTCAGCACAAAAATCCGCATCCGATTTTGACCGCCTACGACCTGTTTGGAAATTTTTAGAATCCTCAAATTCCAAAAGGAAAAAAAGTTATGCTCAAATTTCAGTTTTTTTTGAATTTTCGCTAAATCTAGTCAAACTACTTATTCAAGAAGTATTAGTGTTACTAAATAATTATTCAAGAATATTAGTGTCACTAAATAATCATTTCATTTTTTTTGAATTTTGGTCAAACCTGGTCAAACTATGGTCAAACTATGGTCAAACAATGGTCAAACTACTTATTCAAGAAATATTAGTGTTACTAAATAATTATTTCAGTTTTTTGATTTTGGTCAAATCTGGTCAAACTGTGGTCAAACTATGGTCAAACTGTGGTCAAACTACTTATTCAAGAAATATTAGTGTTACTAAATAATTATTGCTTTTTTAAAACAATAGTTTCAAACTCAAACAGTGAAATGTGTGACTTCATGCTCAAGCTAAATTCCTGAGAGTTAATAGGATTGACATCTTACTATTGTCAGGAAAACAACAAGTGCAGACTTGGAAACGAGGGAGAATAGAACCAGGAAGTTAAGCGTGCTCAGGCTGGGGTAGTGAGAGGATGGGTGACCGTCCGGGAAGTTAGATGATTTGGAATGATGAGGGGTGATTAGAGATTAAATGTTAAATTGAGCAGTGGTGAGGGGTGATTAGAGATTAGAGGTTAAAATAATTCAGAAATTTGAAAATTAGGAAAAAAATTCAAAAAAATCATTAAATTTCCTTTAGTACCAGTTGGTGTTACCAACCGGGACTTTAGTAACGACCCTTTAGTCCCGATTCCAGTACCGGGACTAAAGGCCCTCACCAACTGGGACAATAGGCCCTTTTTCTACTAGTGTAGGTCATCCAAGATGAAGTTTGATGTTGTGGATGTCTGGGTTCGGGTTGAGGATTTACCGCTAGACAAACGATCAAAAGCTTTCAGAGAGGGGCTTGGGAATTGGCTGGGTAAGGTGGTCATGGTAGATGTGGAAAAGGATGGCTTTGCAAAGGGGTCGGAGCTGCGGTTCAGAGTTAAACTACCTGTTATGGAGCCTCTTGTTAGGGGTTTCTATCTGAAGAAATCTAAAGATGACATAGAGAAGACGTGGTTCGACTTCAAATATGAAAAGATACCGCATTTTTGCTTTGATTGTGGAAGATTGGTGCATGTTGAAGGCGGTTGTGTACCGGCAATGGATCCAGAACAGCAGTGGGGAGAATGGCTACGAGCATCCCCTGGTCGCTCGATGGGAAACAAAGAGGTCGTTCCGGGGACCATCAGGGAGTGTAAACAGCTTCGGCAGTGTGAGATCTAGTGAGGAGGACAGGAGCAATAGGAGAGTAGGTTCTGTTCGTGATCTCCCCACAAAGCGTAACCTGCATAATGAATTTTCTACCCTGGCCGTTTCCCGCACTGGTGGGGATGGGTTCAGAAAGGGGAGAGATTTGCGGGATGATCTAGAAAAGAAGAGGGAGAGGGAGTTGCGCTCAAAGCTGAGAGAGAAACAACAGGAGAAGCAGGCGGAGTTAAGGAATAACTACATACAGTATGGCAGATGGGATCGCGATGGGGCCAGATCATCAAGCTATTTCAATGGGAAAGAGAGGAGACAAGGTTACTATGTGCGTAAGCCTAGACCAGAGTACATGGTAGTACAACGCTCCCCGAGTAGCCCAAGACATGAGGCACAGATAGAGAGGAAGAGGAGGCCAAGGCAATACTGGGTGGCTAAAGGTGAGGGTGAACGGCAGGAAATACATGATACTTTCGTTCGTGACACTAGGCAGAAAATCTCGTCCGTGTTCGATCGTATTGAGGAGCACAATGATACATCGGAGGACCCTGCGAGGCAGGGCCGCCAGTCACAATGAATCTAATGGCCTGGAACTGTCGAGGACTGGGGTTGGACTCGAAAGTGGGCGAGCTTAGAGACCTGATATGGTCCCACAACCCAGCGGTGGTGTTCTTATCGGAGACAAAAAAGAGTGCAAAAGCAATGGAGAGGCTCAAGTGGAGCTTAGGGTTTACTCAAGGAGTGGCGGTGAATTGTGTAGGGAAGAGCGGTGGATTGGCGTTGTGGTGGAGAGATTATGTGAATGTGACTATCAGACCATGGTGTCAATACTACATAGATAGTAAGATGGAAGTGGATGTGCAGACCTATAGGTTCACTGGGATCTATGGGGAGCCGTGTGTGGAGAAGAGAAAGAAGACGTGGGAAGTGCTGAGATATTTGAGGACACAAGATGATATTCCGTGGATATGCGTTGGAGACTATAACGAGGCTATCATGCAGAAAGAATAGATCGGAGGGAACGCTAGATGCATTAGACAGATGGATGAGTTTAGGGATTGCTTGGCCGACTGCGGGCTTGCGGATATGGGCTTCTCGGGATACCCTTTCACTTGGGATAATAAGAGAGAGGGGACTGAAAATATCCTAGTACGTTTGGACAGGGCAACGTGTTCGGCTTCTTTCATGCAGTTGTTTCCGGCGACCGAGGTGCAACATATACTGACTGAAGAATCTGACCACCAAGCCCTGCTTGTCCGGGTTGCGACGGCACTGGCCGACAAAGCGGCTCGGGCACATCGCCCTTTCATGTATGAGGCGGCGTGGATAAAATACGCGGACTACGCGGAGATGGTGTCCAATGCATGGGAAGGGGCACATGCAACCAATCACACGCAGCCGGGGATGGAATCGACATGCAAACAGCTCGCTATGATGGCAAAAGCCATGCAAACCTGGAGTAGGGAAGTGTTTGGGTCTATCAAAAACAAATTAGTCATCTGAAGTGGTAGTTGAAAGATGCTAAGGAGAGGGTAGTTCGGACTGGTTATAGGCAGGAAATCAAGGATATAGAGGATCAGTTGCATGACCTATATGAAAGAGAAGAGATTTATTATAAGCAACGGTCAAGGGTGGATTGGCTGCAATATGGTGACCAAAACACACAGTACTTTCAGAACCGAGCATCGCATAGGAAACGGAAAAATACAGTTAAAGGGCTACGGAGAGAGGATGGGACTAAATGTACGGATGATGATGTTGGAAATATGCCCTAGAGGCAATAATAAATTGATTATTATTATATTTCCTTGTTCATGATAATCGTTTATTATCCATGCTAGAATTGTATTGATAGGAAACTCAGATACATGTGTGGATACATAGACAACACCATGTCCCTAGTAAGCCTCTAGTTGACTAGCTCGTTAATCAATAGATGGTTACGGTTTCCTGACCATGGACATTGGATGTCGTTGATAACGGGATCACATCATTAGGAGAATGATGTGATGGACAAGACCCAATCCTAAGCCTAGCACAAGATCATGTAGTTCGTATGCTAAAGCTTTTCTAATGTCAAGTATCATTTCCTTAGACCATGAGATTGTGCAACTCCCGGATACCGTAGGAGTGCTTTGGGTGTGCCAAACGTCACAATGTAACTGGGTGGCTATAAAGGTACACTACGGGTATCTCTGAAAGTGTCTGTTGGGTTGGCACGAATCGAGATTGGGATTTTGTCACTCCGTGTAAACGGAGAGGTATCTCTGGGCCCACTCGGTAGGACATCATCATAATGTGCACAATGTGACCAAGGGGTTGATCACGGGATGATGTGTTACGGAACGAGTAAAGAGACTTGCCGGTAACGAGATTGAACAAGGTATCGGTATACCGACGATCGAATCTCGGGCAAGTACCATACCGCTAGACAAAGGGAATTGTATACGGGATTGATTGAGTCCTTGACATCGTGGTTCATCCGATGAGATCATCGTGGAACAGGTGGGAGCCAACATGGGTATCCAGATCCCGCTGTTGGTTATTGACCGGAGAACATCTCGGTCATGTCTGCATGTCTCCCGAACCCGTAGGGTCTACACACTTAAGGTTCGATGACGCTAGGGTTATAAAGGAAGCTTGTATGTGGTTACCGAATGTTGTTCGGAGTCCCGGATGAGATCCCGGACGTCACGAGGAGTTCCGTAATGGTCCGGAGGTAAAGATTTATATATAGGAAGTCCTGTTTCGGCCATCGGGACAAGTTTCGGGGTCATCGGTATTGTACCGGGACCACCGGAAGGGTCCCGGGGGCCCACCGGGTGGGGCCACCTGCCCCGGGGGGCCACATGGGCTGTATGGGGTGCGCCTTGGCCTACATGGGCCAAGGGCACCAGCCCCAAGAGGCCTATGCGCCTAGGGAACCCTAGAGGGAAGAGTCCTCAAGGGGGAAGGCACCTCCGAGGTGCCTTGGGGAGGATGGACTCCTCCCCCCCTCTTGGCCGCACCCCTTCCTTGGAGGAAGGGGCAAGGCTGCGCCTCCCCCTCTCCCCTGCCCCTATATATAGTGGAGGGGAGGGAGGGCATCCATACCTGAGCCCTTGGCGCCTCCCTCCCTCCCGTGACACCTCCTCCTCTCCCGTAGGTGCTTGGCGAAGCCCTGTAGGATTGCCACGCTCCTCCATCACCACCACGACGTTGTGCTGCTGCTGGATGGAGTCTTCCTCAACCTCTCCCTCTCTCCTTGCTGGATCAAGGCGTGGGAGACATCGTCGAGCTGTACGTGTGTTGAACGCGGAGGTGCCGTCCGTTCGGCACTAGGATCATCGGTGATCTGAATCACGACGAGGTCAACTCCATCAACCCCGTTCACTTGAACGCTTCCGCTTAGCGATCTACAAGGGTATGTAGATGCACTCTCCTTCCCCTCGTTGCTAGTCTCTCCATAGATAGATCTTGGTGACACGTAGGAAAATTTTGAATTTCTGCTACATTCCCCAACAGTGGCATCATGAGCTAGGTCTATTGCGTAGATTCTATGCACGAGTAGAACACAAAGTAGTTGTGGGCGTTGATTTTGTTCAATATGCTTGCCGTTACTAGTCTTATCTTGATTCGGCGGCATCGTGGGATGAAGCGGCCCAGACCAACCTTACACGTACTCTTACGTGAGACCGGTTCCACCGACAAACATGCACTAGTTGCATAAGGTGGCTGGCGGGTGTCTGTCTCTCCCACTTTAGTCGGATCGGATTCGATGAAAAGGGTCCTTATGAAGGGTAAATAGCAATTGGCATATCACGTTGTGGTTCATGCGTAGGTAAGAAACGTTCTTGCTAGAAACCCATAGCAGCCACGTAAAACATGCAAACAACAATTAGAGGACGTCTAACTTGTTTTTGCAGGGTATGCTATGTGATGTGATATGGCCAAAGGATGTGATGAATGATATATGTGATGTATGAGATTGATCATGTTCTTGTAATAGGAATCACGACTTGCATGTCGATGAGTATGACAACCGGCAGGAGCCATAGGAGTTATCTTTATTTATTTGTGACCTGCGTGTCAACTTAAACGTCATGTAATTACTTTACTTTATTGCTAACCGTTAGCCATAGTAGTAGAAGTAATAGTTGGCAAGGCAACTTCATGAAGACACGATGATGGAGATCATGATGATGGAGATCATGGTGTCATGCCGGTGACGATGATGATCATGGAGCCCCGAAGATGGAGATCAAAAGGAGCAAAGTGATGATGGCCATATCATGTCACTATTTGATTGCATGTGATGTTTATCATGTTTATACATCTTATTTGCTTAGAACGACGGTAGTAAATAAGATGATCCCTTACAACAATTTCAAGAAGTGTTCTCCCCTAACTGTGCACCGTTGCGACAGTTCGTGTTTCGAAGCACCACGTGATGATCGGGTGTTAGTTTCTAACGTTCACATACAACGGGTGTAAGACAGATTTACACACGCGAAACACTTAGGGTTAACTTGACGAGCCTAGCATGTACAGACATGGCCTCGGAACACGGAGACCGAAAGGTCGAACATGAGTCGTATAGAAGATACGATCAACATGAAGATGTTCACCGATGATGACTAGTCCGTCTCACGTGATGATCGGACACGGCCTAGTTTGACTCGGATCATGTAATCACTTAGATGACTAGAGGGATGTCTATCTGAGTGGGAGTTCATAAGATGAACTTAATTACCCTGAACATAGTCAAAAGGTTTTTGCAAATTATGTCGTAGCTCACGCTATAGTTCTACTATTTAGATATGTTCCTAGAGAAAAATTAGTTGAAAGTTGATAGTAGCAATTATGCGGACTAGGTCCGTAAACTGAGGATTGTCCTCATTGCTTCATAGAAGGCTTATGTCCTTAATGCACCGCTCAGTGTGCTGAACCTCGAACGTTATCTGTGGTTGTTGCGAACATCTGACATACACGTTTTGATAACTACGTGATAGTTCAGTTAAACGGTTTAGAGTTGAGGCACCAAAGATGTTTTTGAAACATCGCGAAACATATGAGATGTTTTGAGGGCTGAAATTGGGATTTCAGGCTCGTGCCCATGTCAAGAGGTATAAGACCTCCGATGACTTTCTTAACCTGCAAACTAAGGAGAAAAGCTCAATTGTTGAGCTTGTGCTCAGATTGTCTGAGTACAACAATCACTTGAATCGAATGGGAGTTGATCTTCCAGATAAGACAGTGATGGTTCTCCAAAGTCATTGCCACCAAGCTGTTAGAGCTTCGTGATGAACTATAACATATCAGGGATAGATATGATGATCCTTGAGGTATTCGCGATGTTTGACACCGCGAAAGTAGAAATCAAGAAGGAGCATCAATTGTTGATGGTTGGTGAAACCACTAGTTTCAAGAAGGGCAAGGGCAAGAAGGGATACTTCATGAAACGGCAAATCAGCTGCTGCTCTAGTGAAGAAACCCAAGGTAAAACCCAAACCCGAGACTAAGTGCTTCTGTAATAAGGGGAACAACCACTAGAGCAGAATTACCCTAGATACTTGGTAGATAAGAAGGCTGGCAAGGTCGATAGAAGTATATTGGATATACATTGTGTTAATGTATACTTTGCTAGTACTCCTAGTAGCACCAGGGTATTAGATACCGGTTCGGTTGCTAAGTGTTAGTAACTCGAAACAAAAGGCTACGGAATAAACGGAGACTAGCTAAAGGTGAGCTGACGATATGTGTTGGAAGTTTTTCCAAGCTTGATATGATCAAGCATCGCACGCTCCCTCTACCAAAGAGATTGGTGTTAAACCTAAATAATTGTTATTTGGTGTTTGCGTTGAGCATAGACATGATTGGATTACGTCTATCGCAATACGGTTATTCATTTAAGGAGAATAATGGTTACTCTGTTTATTTGAATAATACCTTCAATGGTCTTACACCTAAAATGAATGGTTTATTAAATCTCGATCGTAGTGATACACATGTTCATGCCAAAAGATAGTAATGATAGTACCACCTACTTGTGGCACTGCCACGTAAGTCATATCGGTATAAAACGCATGAAGAAGCTCCATATTGATGGATCTTTGGGCTCACTCGTTTTTGAAAAGTTTGAGACATGCGAACCATGTCTATTGGTGTATATGCATGAAGAAACTCCATGCAAATGGACCGTTTTGACTCACTTGATTTTGAATCACTTGGGACATGCAAATCATACCACATGGGCAAGATGACTGAAAAGCCTCGTTTTCAGTAAGATGGAACAAGATAGCAACTTGTTGGAAGTAATACATTTTGATGTGTACAGTCCAATGAGTGCTGAGGCATGTAGTGGATATTGTTATGTTCTTACTTCATAGATAATTTGAGTGGATGTTGAGTACATTTACTTGATGAATCATGAGTCTGAATTATTGAAAGGTTCAAGTAATTTCAGTGTGAAGTTGAAAGATCGTCGTGACAAGAGGATAAAAGATCTATGATATGATCATAGAGATGAATATCTGAATCACGAGTATGGCACAGAATTAAGACATTGTGGAAATTGTTTCACAACTGATACAGCCTGGAACACCATAGTGTGATGGTGTGTCCGAACATCATAACTACACCCTATTGGATATGGTGCATACCATGATGTCTCTTATCGAGTTACCACTATCGTTCATGGGTTAGGCATTAGAGACAACCACATTCACTTTAAATAGGGCACCACATAATTTCGTTGAGACGACACCGTATGAACTATGGTTTGGAGAAACCTAAGTTGCCGTTTCTTGAAAGTTTGGGGCTGCGACGCTTATGTGAAAAGGTTTCAGGTTGATAAGCTCGAACCCAAAGCAGATAAAATGCATCTTCATAGGACACCCAAAATAGTTGAGTATACCTCCTAATTCAGATCCGAAAGCAATAGGGATTGTTTCTTGAATCGGGTCCTTTTTCGAGGAAAGGTTTCTCTCGAAAAGTTGAGTGGGAGGATGGTGGAGACTTGATGAGGTTATTGAACCGTCACTTCAACAAGTGTGTAGCAGGGCACAGGAAGTTGTTCCTGTGGCACGTACACCAACTGAAGTGGAAGCTTATGATAGTGATCATGAAACTTCGGATCGAGTCACTACCAAACCTCGTGGGATGACAAGGATGCGTACTACTTCAGAGTGGTACTAATCCTGTCTTGGAAGTCATGTTGCTAGACAACAATGAACCTACGAGCTATGGAGAAGCGATGGTGGGCCTGGGTTCCGATAAATGGCTCAAGGCCATAAAACCCGAGAGAGGATCCATGTATGAAAACTAAGTGTAGACTTTGGAAGAACTACTTGATGGTCGTAAGGCTGTTAGGTACATATGGATTTTGAAAGGAAGACAGACAATGATGGTAAGTGTCACCATTGAGAAAGCTCGACTTGTCGTTAAGATGGTTTTCGACAAGTTCAAGGAGTTAACTACGATGAGACTTTCTCACTCGTAGCGATGCTAAGAGTCTGTTGGAATTATATTAGCAATTACTGCATTATTTATGAAATCTTGCAGATAGGATGTCAAAACATTGTTTCCTCGACGATTTTTTGAGGAAAGGTTGTATGTGATACAACCGGAAGGTTTTGTCCATCCTGAAATATGCTAATAAGTATGCAAAGCTCCAGCAATCCTTCTGAGGACTGGAGTGAGCATCTCGGAGTTGGAATGTATGCTTTGATGATGATCAAAGATTTTGGGTGTATACAAAGTTTATGAGTAACTTGTATTTCCAAAGAAGTGAGTGGGAGCACTATAGAATTTCCGATGAGTATATGTTGTTAACATATTGTTGATCGGAAATGACGTAGGATTTCTGGAAAGCATATAGGGTTATTTGGAAAGTATTTTCAATGGAAAACCTGGATTAAGCTACTTGAACATTGAGCATCAAGATCTATAAGGATAGATCAAAACGCTTAATAGTACTTTCAAATGAGCACATGCCTTGACGTGATCTTGAAGGTGTTCAAGATGGATCAGTCAAAGAAGGAGTTCTTGCCTGAGTTGTAAGGTATGAAGTTAAGACTTAAAGCTCGACCATGGCAGAATAGAGAGAAAGGACTAAGGTCGTCCCCTATGCATAAGATGTAGGCTCTACAGTATGCTATGCTGTGTACCGCACCTGAAGTGTGCCTTGCCATGAGTCAGTCAAGGGGTACAAGAGTGATCCAAGAATGGATCACGGGACAGCGGTCAAAGTTATCCTTAGTAACTAGTGGACTAAGGAATTTTCTCGATTATGGAGGTGGTAAAGGGGTTCGTCGTCAAGGGTTACGTCGATGCAAGCTTAACACCTATCCGGATAGCTCTGAGTAGAGATACCGGATATGTATAATGGAGCAACAATTTAGAATAGCTCCAAGTAGAACAGTTATTTGGAATAGCTCCAAATAGAACGTGGTAGCTGCATCTAGGAGATGACATAGAGATTTGTAAAGCACACACGGATCTGAAAGGTTCAGACCCGTTGACTATAACCTCTCTCACAAGCATAACATGATCAAACCCAGAACTCATCGAGTGTTAATCACATGGTAAATGTGAACTAGATTATTGACTCTAGTAAACTCTTTGGGTGTTAGTCACATGGGGATGTGACCTTGAGTGTTAATCACATATCGATGTGAACTAGATTATTGACTCTAGTGCAAGTGGGAGACTGCTGGAAATATGCCCTAGAGGCAATAATAAATTGATTATTATTATATTTCCTTGTTCATGATAATCGTTTATTATCCATGCTAGAATTGTATTGATAGGAAACTCAGATACATGTGTGGATACATAGACAACACCATGTCCCTAGTAAGCCTCTAGTTGACTAGCTCGTTAATCAATAGATGGTTACGGTTTCCTGACCATGGACATTGGATGTCGTTGATAACGGGATCACATCATTAGGAGAATGATGTGATGGACAAGACCCAATCCTAAGCCTAGCACAAGATCATGTAGTTCGTATGCTAAAGCTTTTCTAATGTCAAGTATCATTTCCTTAGACCATGAGATTGTGCAACTCCCGGATACCGTAGGAGTGCTTTGGGTGTGCCAAACGTCACAACGTAACTGGGTGGCTATAAAGGTACACTACGGGTATCTCTGAAAGTGTCTGTTGGGTTGGCACGAATCGAGATTGGGACTTTGTCACTCCGTGTAAACGGAGAGGTATCTCTGGGCCCACTCGGTAGGACATCATCATAATGTGCACAATGTGACCAAGGGGTTGATCACGGGATGATGTGTTACGGAACGAGTAAAGAGACTTGCCGGTAACGAGATTGAACAAGGTATCGGTATACCGACGATCGAATCTCGGGCAAGTACCATACCGCTAGACAAAGGGAATTGTATACGGGATTGATTGAGTCCTTGACATCGTGGTTCATCCGATGAGATCATCATGGAACATGTGGGAGCCAACATGGGTATCCAGATCCCGCTGTTGGTTATTGATCGGAGAACATCTCGGTCATGTCTGCATGTCTCCCGAACCCGTAGGGTCTACACACTTAAGGTTCGATGACGCTAGGGTTATAAAGGAAGCTTGTATGTGGTTACCGAATGTTGTTCGGAGTCCCGGATGAGATCCCGGACGTCACGAGGAGTTCCGGAATGGTTCGGAGGTAAAGATTTATATATAGGAAGTCCTGTTTCGGCCATCGGGACAAGTTTCGGGGTCATCGGTATTGTACCGGGACCACCGGAAGGGTCCCGGGGGCCCACCGGGTGGGGCCACCTGCCCCGGGGGGCCACATGGGCTGTAGGGGGTGCGCCTTGGCCTACATGGGCCAAGGGCACCAGCCCCAAGAGGCCTATGCGCCTAGGGAACCCTAGAGGGAAGAGTCCTCAAGGGGGAAGGCACCTCCGAGGTGCCTTGGGGAGGATGGACACCTCCCCCCCTCTTGGCCGCACCCCTTCCTTGGAGGAAGGGGCAAGGCTGCGCCTCCCCCCTCTCCCCTGCCCCTATATATAGTGGAGGGGAGGGAGGGCATCCATACCTGAGCCCTTGGCGCCTCCCTCCCTCCCGTGACACCTCCTCCTCTCCCGTAGGTGCTTGGCGAAGCCCTGCAGGATTGCCACGCTCCTCCATCACCACCACGACGTTGTGCTGCTGCTGGATGGAGTCTTCCTCAACCTCTCCCTCTCTCCTTGCTGGATCAAGGCGTGGGAGACATCGTCGAGCTGTACGTGTGTTGAACGCGGAGGTGCCGTCCGTTCGGCACTAGGATCATCGGTGATCTGAATCACGACGAGTACGACTCCATCAACCCCGTTCACTTGAACGCTTCCGCTTAGCGATCTACAAGGGTATGTAGATGCACTCTCCTTTCCCTCGTTGCTAGTCTCTCCATAGATAGATCTTGGTTACACGTAGGAAAATTTTGAATTTCTGCTACGTTCCCCAACAGGTATGCGAGCGATGGCCGCGAGTTTCTATACCAAGCTATTCACTACTGAGGGATCGAGGGATGGCGAGAAAATTCTGCAACATATTGAGACGCTGGTCACGCAGGAGATGAATGTGAAACTATCTACCCGGTTTACCGATGAGGAGATTGAGAAAGCACTTTTTCAGATGGGTCCATCAAAAGCGCCGGGGCCAGATGGCTTTCCGCCAATGTTTTACTAACGGCACTGGTCGTTGGTAAAGGATGAGGTATGTGCGGCCATCCGGGAGTTTCTGGCGGGGAGGATGATGCCGGATGGTTTTAACGACACCGTTATTGTGATGATACCCAAGGTGTGCTCGCCGGAGATGCTCAGTCAGTTTAGACCAATAAGCTTATGCGATGTCCTATATAAGATTGCGTCGAAGTCACTAGCAAATAGACTTAAAGTGGTATTACCAATGATGATAGTGGAGGAGCAGAGTGCCTTTGTCCCGGGGAGCTTAATCATGGATAATGTGCTGACAGCTTATGAGTGTATTCACGCTATCAGGAAGAGGAAGAGAAGAAAACCTTTATGTGCAATTAAACTCGACATGATGAAGGCATATGACAGGGTGGAGTGGATATTCTTGGACCAAGTCATGGCAAAATATGGTTTTTCCGCTCACTGGAGGGAGATGATCATGAGGTGTGTTAGGACGGCGAGGTTTTCAGTGAAGCTAAATGGGGGCTTCTCTCAAAGTTTTCTCCCATCTAGGGGCCTTCGACAGGGGGATCCGCTGTCACCATATCTTTTCCTTTCTGTGTTGAAGGTTTCTCAGCTTTACTCAAGAATGCACATGAGGAGAGGAAGATTAAAGGTGTATCGTTTGGGAGCACTGGCCCCACGGTCACTCATCTTCTATTTGTTGACGATAGTATTGTCTTCCTAGAGGGATCTCAAGATGATTTTCTCTGTTTGAGGGCTATTTTGCAGGATTATGAGGAGGCCTCAGGACAAAAAGTTAACTTGCAGAAGTCCGCGATATTTTTGGGAAGGGCAGTGAAGATGGGGATAAAGAAGTCCTCAAACAAGTGATCGGTATTTCTTCTGAGGCACTCAGCGAGAGGTATTTAGGCCTCCCAACGGTGGTGGGAAGATCAAAAGATGGGACGTTTAAGTATGTCAAAGAGAGTGCAAAGGGGAAAGTTTCAGGGTGGAAGGGACAAGGTCTTTCCAAGATGGCCAGGGAGGTGTTAATCAAATCGGGGTTGCAATCTACTCCTACTTTCACTATGAGCTGCTTTCAACTCACAAAGAAAATGTGCGGGAATCTATCATCTATATCCTCAAACTTCTGGTGGTGCGAAGCAAATGGTGAGAAAAGAGTGTATTGGATTGCTTGGGACAAAATGTGTATGAGAAAGCAAGAAGGCGGGCTAGGATTCAGGGATCCAGAAGCATTTAAGCAAGCCTTGCTAGCCAAGCAAGCCTGGCGCTTGCTGCAAGAGCCGAATTCTTTGTGTGCTAGAGTACTTAAAGCGAGGTATTATCCAGATGGATCCATTCGAAATGCTACATGTCCCGACGGGGGTTCGTTCACTTTCAGAAGTGTTCTGCATGGTTGAGATCTCCTCCTGGAGGGGCTAGTTTGGCGAATCAGAGATGGATCACATATTGGCATTCACCATGATAATTGGATTCCTTGAAAGGGAAGCCTGAAGCCACTGGGCCAGGTGTTTGTTCCGGGTATAACTAAGGTGATCCACTTACTGAATGATGCTAACACTGGTTGGGATCATGACAAGGTACAAAATATGTTTCCGCTGGCGGAAGCAGCTAAGATTCTGCAGATTCCGGTGGGGGGCGACGGTAGAGGACTACCTCGCATGGAACCATACAAAGAATGGAGTGTTTTCAGTCAGATCGGCATACCACCTTTGTATGGAGCAGAAGCGGGCAAGAAGGGGCATGCAGGATTCATCTTCATCGGTTGCGAATCATAGAGCTTGGCTAAATTTGTGGGATACGGTGGCACCGGACAGAGTTAAGGTACACACCTGGCGACTCATACGCAATGGACTGGCTGTAGGTGCGGAGCTACACCGACGTAAGATTAAACCAGGAGTGTTCTGTGTGGCTTGTGGAAGAGAAGAGACGAATCTGCATAGGTTTTGGAGATGTCCTCACTCGGCAAAATTTTGGAAAGTTCTGCACTCGGAATTGGGAGTGCCGGTGGCGATCCCGCCGGAGACGATCTGCTCCCAGAGTGCACTATCTCAATGGCTCTTAAGCTGGTTTGCTGAAGCAACGGAGGATGAACGACCTATGATGGTCCAGGGGCTATATGCCTTATGGTTGGCACGGAACAATACACGGGAAGGGAAGAAGATTGAAGAGGCGGCAGACTTGGCGGGGATGGTTAGAAGGCTAATGGAGGAGTGGCAGACAGTCCATGGTAGAGTGAGCAAAACCCCGCGAGTGGTTCGAGCTCAGAGATGGAGTGTTCCAGATGAAGGATGGGTCAAAGCTAATGTTGATGGGGCAAGCAGTAATGGAGGGGAGAGAGGGGTTGTGGGGGTGGTTTTCAGGAACGATACAGGTGCGTTCATCGGTGGTGCTTGTCATTTCTATCCGACCGGGGGGGGGGGTGATCCAGAAAAGATGGAGCCTCAGGCATGCAAAAGGGTGGTCGAACTTGCGGACGAGTTTAACATCTCTAGCTTGCACTTGGAGATGGATTGTCAGGAGGTGGTGTGTAAACTTCAGAGCGAGGAAGCCGATCTTTCAGTGCTGGGACCAATGATCAAAGTGGTGAAAGATATGCTGGCAACAAGAGGAAGATGGAAGGTGACATGGGCAAGGAGGACAGTGAATGGCGCTGCGCACGGGCTAGCTAAGGAGGGGGTAATGAATAATCTTAGCAAAGTTTGGGTGCGTGCACCACCAGACTGTATTCTTCATATTATTTCGGAAGAAATTCCAGACTATCATGAATAAATAAAGACGTAGTTGTTTTAAAAAAATAAACACTCACACATGGGGTGACATCTGCTACGTTGGTCCATTGAGGAGAGATTCCAACATTGCTGATCTCGATTGACCCGCCACAAACACTAAATTTGTAGTCTAAAAAATCCCCAGTCTACACCATAGATTTGATGCTCGGCCGCAGGTGAAGAGAAGGTGTTGAATGCCCTCAGGCCCTTGTTGACAAACAAACATTGATCATCCATACCTATGTGCCTATCAACAAGGATCACTTTATGTGGGAGGATGTTGTGGAGAGCTCTCCAACAAAAGCTTTGCACTTTGCGTGGTATTTTCATCTTCCACAGAGCACTCTAGAGAGGGTTGTTCATAGATGGGCATGGTGCATGCATATTGATGGCACCAACATGCTGGTGTTTCCATTCCACATGATACATCATACTCCCTCCGTTCCACAATGTAGTGCCTATAGATTTTTACAAAAGTCAAACATTACAAACTTTGACCATGTTTATAGAGAAAAGTAGGTACATCTAAATTACCAAATGCACATCATTGGATACATCGTGGGTTATATTTTCAGAATGTACATGTTTGGTATTGTAGATGTAGACAATTTTCTCTATATACTTGGTCAAAGTTGACAAAGTTTGACTTTCAGAAAAATCTATAGGCACTATATTGTGGAATGGAGGGAGTACGAACTAAGAAGACACCCAACTAGGAAAAGTGCCACGAGATAAAGTCATAGAAGGCATCATAATTCGATGGAATTTGCTTGATCCTTAATGCATCCACCAAGAAAAAGATGAATCAGACCAGGGCCTCATCCCATAGGCCAGTTGAAAGATCAATGAGGTCCTTAACCCTGTAGATAAGAACTTGCCAGTGCAACACGATGATCATTCTACTTGGGCTTGAAGGGGTCCAAGGACCCTTCTAGATGTTTATGTTGTGCGCATTCCCTACTCTCCAAATACGACTCTGCTTAAAAGTTTGAATCCCAACTACCAAGCTCTGCCGAATAAGTGAGGATACCTTCTTGGGACCATCCCGAAAGATATCTCCATCCAGATAGTACTTTGCATGAAGAACCTTTGAACACAGGAACTGGTATTGTGAGTTTGTGACAAGGCATGATACTTTCTTGGCTAACATAGCTAAGTTGAAACAGTGAAGGTTGAATCTCACACCTCCCAACTTTTTTGGTATGCATAATTTCCACCGACCACTCCAATGCATTTTACTTTCTACTCATTATCACGTCACCAAAACCCGACAGTAATTTTCATGATGTCCTTGCAAATTCCTTTTGGAAGTTCGAATACTCACATCGCAAGTCCCTCATTCCGCCCCGCACTTTGTATATCTCTTCCCATAAAAATTCTTCATAGATGTTAGTAAAGCGCCGTGAATCCATCACCACCTTCCACTCGAACATCAATATAGTTTCTGTCCGAGAACAAGCGAGATAACTTCATTTCCTTTCTCTAGAATAAAGCAACTCCTCCTTTCCTTCCATCACAAGGGTTAACCGTCACAAAATCTATTTTGAAATGATGCCACAAACATATGGTGGAATGCCAACCAAGTGAGTCTCCGAGAAAAAAACAATACCTTGGGATTGTGTCACCACTGGACATCCAACATAGCTTGAACTGCCGAGGCATTCCCTAGTCCCCAACCATTCTAGGCTAGGGCTCTCATTGTTCCCGGCACTACTCCACGAAGGAACCCACCAATTCTGAGTGTGTAGTTAAAATTGAGTTACCACTTTCTGTCGTATGCCTCCTAGATGCCTCATTATTCTTCCTCATATCATCCTCATTAGCACACACATTAAGGTTTTCGTACGTCTTCAAGTCTATGAGCATCGGGACTGTGGGAGTCAGGTCCCTCATAGCTGGGTCAATGTCATCAACCTCCTCTAGAGCCGACCGCTTCTTGGCATTCTTGTCCGCCTTGGCACATCCCTAGGCTTCATAGGGTTGCTTTTTGTGCCATCAAGTTCCCTTGTACCATTGTTATAATCACCCTGGTTCTGCTTGGGGCAGGTATGCTCCTGCCTCCTGGTGTAATCGCCAATCAAAGAACTCACCATGCCCGTCCTCTACTTGCATGATAATAACCCCACTACGACCTCTAGCATCGAATCCTCTGTCCCTTAAGACGGCTCCTCAACCCTACCATGTCTCACGGCCAGCGTTAAGCCATGGCACCATTTGAGGTCCTTGGCCTCATGCTCATTTGTTCCACATTCAAGGTGTGAGTGTCCGCTTTGCCTGCCCGTCTCACAAAATCATGGAATATTTTCATATTACTTCACTTGAAAAAAAGATTATGTTCCCCTCCACAAGTGACAGTAAAAATTTTGTGAGGGCTTTAGGTACACTAAACATAACACGAGCCCACATATAATTTCCAATTCCTCTCATCTCAATCCACCTTATCCAACTTACCATTGCGCCCAGCATAGCCTTCGACTGGTAACCATATAACAAGGGGGAAATTTGGCCAGGACTTAGGAGCAGTGAGTGAATGATGACCACCCGCACAATGTACCCAGACTACAGATCACTCTACCTTCTTGAGCAATGAACCAGAAGCAATTTGAAAAAGTCATACTACAATTATTTCTGAAATGGCACAGTTTTTCTGCGAAGGGCCAGAACCCCACATGGTTCAGAATCTGCTGCTTGAGCAGCAACCAACTAACTTTCATCCTTTGCTTGATCATCATAAGTCCACCATTTATCCCCAACTGGCCTGTACATATTTCTCAGCGAGAAATCCTCGCCATCGGAGAGTCACGGCGCTCTTTTGTCTGTTGAGTTTTGTACCAGGTTACAGGAACATGGGACCCATAAGGGCAACGATCTCATTTGCTGCATACCTGGATAGTTAGCCAGTTACCACCACCTGACCTGGTAGGTGTTCCTTGTTTTTATCCCGCCACATGGATGGAGTTCAATTTTAAATTTCATCACAAGTTTCTGCCAAATTTCACGGGCATGCATCATGTACATGGCTCCACAATCAAAATAGCTCTGGGCTGCTACGTACATGCACACACCTGGTTCTTCAGAGATGCAGCAGCTACCCGAACGAACCAGACGTGATGGTCATGTTCAGGTACATGGGATTTACATGCATGGTAGACTGGTAGTGATCAGTAAAACATCGAGCAGTCAAGTACTTCACATACTTATAGACCAAGATATTGGATTTCTCCATCATCCTTTTCTAATTACAGACCATGCACATTTCTTATAAATGTCCCTTGCTGCATTTTAAGAACCGACACTAATAATGCTGGCGCGGCCCTTGCTTACTCGGAGGAGGAGCAATATATACTATCTACTTGTCGCATGTAACATCAATCACAAGTGTCATATGAAACCTGACGTGGTCTGATCTGTTGTTGTATCATCTACAGCATTTGCTCCGGAAGCACCGGCGTGAGCAATGGCTTACCTTGGAAGAACGCCTCAAGGTTCCCGATCATGAGGTCCGAAATATCAGAGGCCGACTCCACAGTGAAGACGGCCTCATGCGCTGTGAGCACCACATTTTCCATGGAGAGTAGCTCTGCCGGCACCTCAGGCTCCTTCTCAAAGACATCGAGGCCTGCGCCCGCTATCCCCCCTCCCTTGAGTGCGCTGATGAGCGCTGCCTCATCAACGTTCCCTCCGCGGGCAATGTTCACGATGACGCCATCTTTCCCTAGTGCCTCCAGGACTTCCGTGTTGACAATGTGCTTTGTTTGATCATTGAGAGCGCACGCCACGATGAGCACGTCAGATTCGAGAGCGAGGTTGATGACACTGGGGAAATAGTTGTAAGAGATGGTAGCTGAATCCTTCGCCCTTCTGGAGTGATAGGAGATGGTGCAGCCGAATGCCTGGAGCCGCCTCGCGATCGATGAACCGATGCTCCCCAAACCGATGATGCCTACTCGCTTGCCACTGAGCTGGTGCATAGTCGGAATAAATATTGACATCAGTTTCTGTTTGAGATAAAAACATATATGTATGCAAAGAACAGAACTTGGGGGAGTCGATGTAAGGTACTCTGAATTCTAGCACCCTACTGCTGATCTCGTTGAGCAATTTGCAAAACTAATGGCAAGATGTGGGTTCAAATCTTGGCAGTTCAATCAAATACTCTGGTTGACAAAGTCCAAAATTTGTTGTGATTTCCAGTTGAATACAAAATTTGTTGTGATTTTCGGATCAAAAAGAAGAAAGACTTCAGAAATAATGTGTCTGCTACTATTTCAGCAGAGAAGGAAACCACGGACCTTGGAACCAAGCGGGTAGTCCCCGCGGGCCGGCCACAGCCCGCGCCGGACGAACCGGTCTGCCGCCGAGACGCGCCGGAGCACGTCGATCAGGAGCCCGACGGCGTGATCCGCCACGTCAGTGGAGAATGTCTCAGCGGCGCCGGCCACGGCGACGCCCCGGCGCGCGCACTCGGCGAGGTCGATGTGGTCCAGGCCGGCGGCGGTGGTCACGACGCAGCGGAGGCACGGGGCCGCGTCGAGGAAGGCGGCGTCGACTTGGATGGCGCCTCCGCCGACGACGACGGCCGCCCGCGGGGGCTCACCGGCCCCCCGGGCGGCGGCGGACGCGGCGAGGAACGCCGGGAGCGGAGCACCCGAATCGTAGAGGCTGTGGACGCGGTAGCGCGCGCGCAGCGCGGCAGCGAGGCCGTCGTCGGCGCGGCGAAGGTAGAGGACCGACGGCTTCCCGCCGGTGGCAGGCGCCCGCGCCGCGGCGCCGACGGTGGATGCCATCGGCCGTTGCTCCGAGGGGAATTTTGCTGATCCAGAGCTGAACTGATCCTTGTGGCCTGCAGACTTGGATAACTGGTGTGTACGGGGATTTCTAACCGATCTCCTAAAGGTTACTTATAAGAGAGGATCCAGAGTAAATTTAGTAGAGTAAACTTTTACCCCAATATGGCCATCTAGCCGATCCCTTATTGTTAGTGGAGTAAAAACAAAACTTTGTAGATTTTATGTCTTAGCCGTATCAACTTCAAGCATGGATGGTGCTCCAACGATGCCCAAGAGAACCTTGTATACAGTTTGATCGCACATCCACGGAGTTGTTGTAGTGCTCCGTAATTCTCTCCCAAAACATAGTCCTGATTTGATCCGTTTCAATCGTTGCATCCATGAAGATCGTGCACCAAGCAGTGCAAAGAGCAATATCCTCTTTTTGGTCGTGGTTGGTGGTGCGTGACCTTGACTCCCGCGTGCTCGCTTCGGTCACCTCCATAACCTCCTCTTGATCCCCCACCTCCTCATCATCCACCACCTCCTCGGTCTGCTCCTCCTCCTATTCCTCGGCCACCTCTTGCTCCATATCTTAGGCCACCTCCAACTCATGCCAAATGGAATCGTAGTTGAGTTCATCAAGTCCAATAGCGGCCGAGGATTCCAAAGACGCGAGGAATTCGGTCGTGTTCATTTGCGCACTACGGCAATAAAACAAACAAAGTGCATCACCACCGGCCACCAACAATCACTATCGGCCAGCAACAGGACGTGAGTTTTTTGTATCTTGTAGGCATTTCATCGAGCACTTGGTGGTCGTGATGCTTGTTGCCGGTTGCGGCCGCCCACGCCGGAGTGGTCATAGGGGCGTCGGAGTAGCTGCACGAGTCACTGTTCTGGCCTTCTTCATCTTCTTCTTCGAGGCCGCTCGGCGAGCGCCGACCCCACCACTATCGGCTTTCGAGCTCATTTGGCTCTGGCGGGAGCGGCAGGAGGGCGGCGAGCCATTACCGGAGAGGCGGTGGCCACCCCGGAGGCCATTTCCGCGGTTGAAGGAGGAGCTTGAACCTGGTGGTTTTGTTTCATCCCCAAACTCTTCTTAGGCGCGTGGGTGATTTTCGGCGGCAATAAATCGGCAGCGGTGGCCGACGAGTTGAGGAAAGGGTTCGAGCAATCCATTCCGGCTGGAGGGATGGTTATCAGTAGCGTCAGCGGAGCGTGGGTGCTGCGGCGGCGAGAGAGTGGACAACGCGGGGTGGGAGAAAGAGAGGCGCTACTTTTACTCGGCCACAGCGGGAGTGAGAATATTTAGGGAGATTGAGCAGATACTGGGAGGTGGAGGATAATTTTTACGCCATTATACCGGTTAGGGGATCAGCTAGGTGCATCGTAAGAGAGGATAACCGAATTTATTGTCCTCCCTTACGGCCTTATTGGGATCGGTTAGAAATGCTATTAGTCATTTTTTATCCGTTTTTGAGACTTGGATGAACTGAACTTTGTTTTCTGAAAATATTTCATCTGCCCTTGAAAATTTGTGTCTTTGCAATTTCTCTCACCGAGTTATTTAAAAAAAAATGTTTCGCGAGGTTAGCAAAATATTGTTTGTAGCCAACCAATTGATAGTCACACTTTTACTTACAAAAATATTGCCTAGCCAATGTTTCACAACCAACTAATCATGTTCATACTTGCGACATGTTTCCCTTCCTTTTTATTTTTCTAGACCAACAAGCATGCTTTCGTCCCAACTGATAGAAGAAATGATTTATAATTAAGCCTAAATATAACGGCAGCAAAATTTATCTCACTTTGATTTATCAATGAAGTGAACAGTATACATGTGTAGATGTTGATAAAAAAATATTTAAAGTACAATCACTACAGGAATCAGCTTCTTTGCCGTCTGCCATGACAGACGACAAAGGACCATAAAGCGGACGGCAAAGGACTTTGCCGTCAGCCGCCGACGGAAAACATGCCCGACAAAGCAAGCTACGTTAAACAGCTTCTTTGCCGTCTGCTTTGAGCCAGCGGACGGCAAAAGCCCTTTGCCGTCGGTGGCAGATGACAAAGAAAGTGGACGGCAAAGAATAGACGTTAGCCCCATTAGGTGGCTAACGGGAGGCTTTGTTGTCTGCCAGCGGACGACAAAGATGTCCTCTCCTTTGTCGTCTGCTTCCTGGCGTCAGCTGGCCCGTCACTACTCCCCGCTCTTTGCCGTCTGCCACAGTGATACGTCTCCAACGTATCTATAATTTTTGATTGTTCCATGCTGTAATATTCTCATTCTAGGATGTTTTACAATCATTTTAGAGCAACTTTATATCATTTTTTGTGACTAACCTATTGACATAGTGCCTAGTGTCAGTTGTTGTTTTGTGCTTGTTTTTTACTTCGCAGAAAATCAATACCAAACGGAGTCCAAACGCAGTGAAACTTTTGGGAGAACTTTTCTGGACCAGAAGTACTAGAGGGGTGTCCCGAGGGGGGCACAACCCACCTGGGCGCGCCCGGGGGCCCAGGCCCACCCTGGTGGGTTGTGCCCACCTCGGTGGCCTTCGGCACCGCCTCTTTGCTCTATCAATACCCAAATATTTCAGAAACCCTAGGGGAGTCGACAAAAATCGATTCTACTGCCGCAAGTTCCAGAACCACCAGATCCAATCTAGAGACCATCACGGATGGGTTCATCATCCTCATTGGTGCCTCTCATATGATGCGTGAGTAGTTCATTGTAGACCTACGGGTCCATAGTTAGTAGCTAGAGTGATTCCTCTCTCTCTAAAATAAACTCAAATAAATTTCATGGATAAAAACATAGATCTGATCATAAACTCAAATTTCATCGGCAACAAACACACCGCAAAAAGAGTTACATCAAATAGATCTCCAAGAGACCATTGTATTGAGAATCAAGAGAGAGAGAGAGAGAGAGAGAGAGAGAGGAATCCATCTAGCTACTAACTATGGACCCGTAGGTCTACAATGAACTACTCACGCATCATATGAGAGGCACTAGTGAGGATGATGAACCCATCCGGGATGGTCTCTAGATTGGATCTGGTGGTTCTGGAACTTGCGGCGGCTAGAATTGATTTTTGTCGACTCCCCTAGGGTTTCTGAAATATTTGGGTATTTATAGAGCAAAGAGGCGGTGCGGAAGGCCATCGCCTCTTTGCTCTATAACGCCCAGGTGGGTTGTGCCCACCTCGGTGGCCTTCTGCACCTCCTCTTTGCTCTATAAATACCCAAATATTCCAAAAACCCTAGGGGAGTCGACAAAAATCAATTCTAGCCACCGCAAGTTCAGAACCACCAGATCCAATCTAGTGACCATCACAGATGGGTTCATCATCCTCATTGGTGCCTCTCATATGATGCGTGAGTAGTTCATTGTAGACCTACGGGTCCATAATTAGTATCTAGATGGATTCCTATCTCTCTCTCTTGATTCTCAATACAATGGTCTCTTGGAGATCTATTTGATGTAATTCTTTTTGCGGTGTGTTTGTTGGGATCCGATGAAATTTGAGTTTATGATCAGATCTATGTTTTTATCCATGAAATTTATTTGAGTTTCTTTTGATCTCTTATATGCATGATTACTTATAGCCTCGTATTTCTTCTTCGAATATTTGGTTTAGTTAGGCCAACCAGATCGATTTTTCTTGCCATGGAAAGAGGTGCTTTGTGATGGGTTTGATCTTACGGTGCTTGATCCTAATGACAAAAGGGGAACCGACACATATGTATCATTGCTACTAAGGATAACAAGATGGGGTCTATTTCTACATAAATAGATCTTGTCTACATCATGTCATCGTTCTTATTGCATTACTCCGTTTCTTTGTGAACTTAATACACAAGATGCATGCTGGATAGCGGTCGATGTGTGGAGTAATAGTAGTAGATGCAGGCAGGAGACGGTCTACTAATATTGGACGTGATGCCTATATAATGATCATTGCCTAGGATATCGTCATGATTATTTGAAGTTCTATCAATTGCCCAACAGTAATTTTTTTACCCGCCGTATGCTATTTTTCTCGAGAGAAGCCACTAGTGAAATCTACGGCCCCCGAGTCTCTTCTTTATCATATTTTCCTTCATGATCCATTTTTATTTGCTTTTATTTTCAGATCTATTAATCTAAAAACCCAAAAATACCTTGTTGCAATTTTAATTTATTTATTTTATCTCGCGTTCCCGCGAGATCTATTTATCCAATCTACTACAAATTTTACCTATCTTTTACTCGGGAGAGATTGACAACCCCTCTTTACGTCGGGTTCAAGTATTTGTTCTTTGTGTGCAGGTTCCATTCACGTAGTGTTGCGTGATTCTCCTACTGGTTCAATGACCCTGGTCTCATCACTGAGGGAAATACCTACCGTCGCGGTGCTGCATCATCCCTTCCTCTTTGGGGAAATATCGACGCAATTCAAGTCGCATCAAAAGGAATTTGTGGTGCCATTGCCGGGGAGACACCACCAACATCTACCAGGTTCCTAATCATAAATCTCATCTCCTTGCAATTTACATCATTTGCCATTTGCCTCTTGTTTTCATCTCTCCCACTTCACAAAAATTTGTCGTTTTATTCGCCCTTTTTTTTGTTCGCCGTTTCTCATTGGATCTCTTATTTGCTTGAATTTGTCACCATGAGTGACTTTGGTATGGCAGAAATAGATGATGGCCTCACTCCTAAAATTGAACGATCTGGCAATCTGGATGCTAAAACTTTTGTTTTGGGGCAAGGGAATGTTATTGGAAAAGAACGTATCCAAGAATTTTTCAATTGTGCTGTAAATTTAAGCCTTGATGATGTTCCTATACTCCAGAGGACTAAATCTTATGCGGAAGCTATTTCAGCACTAGTTTTGAAACTTGAAAATAAATTTATCCGTACCCATCCTACCTTGCAAAGATTGTTTTATGAGCTAACCATTATAAAGAATCCCAAAGCTAAAAAGTTAGCCACCCTTGTTCTTATGAATGAATTTGATTACATAATACGAGAAGCTAGGGAAAATTTTGATTTCTATGGTATGAATCGTGAAAAACCGGTGATAGATGAAATTCTTTATAATAGTGATTATGTGCTAAGACATTTGCTTGGGGATAATCAAATCTTTGATGAGAATCTTAAAAAGGAACCCCTGTTTTAGATATAATCCAATAAGTTTTTAACAATGTTAATCAACACTATTGTTAGATTGCAGCCGAAAATCAAAGGGGATATGATGATAAGCAACTTGATAGTGCTAAAGTTTCTATGGATAATGTGTTGTATGTTGTTTTTGCAAAACCTCCTGATAAAAACATCTCCGAGATAAATAAACTTAAAAATGAGAAAACATAGAACTTTGTGTTATGCATAGCTAGGGGCGTAAAACGATAGCGCTTGTTGGGAGGCAACCCAATGAATATTTTTTTTCTTTTTTTCTGTTTGTTCTTGAGTGTTTGCACAATTATGCTACTGTTATGATTGTGTTTTTTTATGTTTTAATTAGTGTTTGTGTCAAGTAAAGCCTTTGGGATTATGTAGGGTGATAGTTGATTTGATCTTGTTGGAAAACAGAAACTTTTGCGTCCAGAAAAACAACTTTCAAAAATCACAGAATTGACGAATGCTTCTGAATTTTTTACACAAGATTTATATACAAATTGCCTACATCCTCCTAATTGTTCAGAATTTTTTTAGTTACATATGTATACGAAGTTTTCAAATTGCTGCTAACTGTTCTGTTTTTGATATATTCTGTTTTCTTTGCGTTGTGTGCTTATTTTTGATGAATCTATGGACTCTTTTGGAGGGTTTGAGCCATAGCAAAGTTGGAATACAGTAGATATAATGCAAAAATAAAATATGAGTGGGTTTGCAACATTACTTAGAGTACTGATTTGCTTTGTTATACTAACGGATCTCACGAGGGTTTTGTTGAGTTTTGTGTGATTGAAGTTTTCAAGTTTTGGGTGAGATCACTATGGATGAAGTAATAAAGAGTAAGAAGATCTTAAGCATGGGGATGCCCATAGAACCCCAAGTTAATATCCAAAGAGAAGCAAGCAAATAAGCTTGGGGATGCGCAAGTGGCATCCCCTCTTTCTTCTAACGACCATCGGTATTTTACTTGGAGCTATATTTTTATTCGTCACATATCATGAGTTTTGCTTGGAGCGTCTTGTATGATATGAGTCTTTGCTTGTTTTGCTTTTTATTTTGTGTCATGAATCCATGCTGGACACACCCATTTGGGAGAGCCAAAATTATGCTATGACTTGTTAGAATTGCTCTTTATGCTTCACTTAAATCTTTTTGAGCTATGGAATTTCTCTACTGCTTCACTTATATCTTTTTGAGCACGGCGTGCTTTAGTATTTTTGAAGAAATACTATCATGCTTCACTTAGATTTATTTGAGAGTTACTAAATTTTTTAAGAAATTCTCGCTCACTTCGGTTAAATTATTTTGAGAGAATAAATTTTTTATGCTCATGTTCTTCACTTATATTTGTTTGAGCTATCAAAAGAAACATATGAAACTAGTCCCAAAGTGATAGATATTCAAGAGGGATATAATAAAAACTTTCATGAAGATCATTGGACAAAATAAACTTGATTCCTTGTAATAGTTTTGCGATATGATGATATAATATGTGAGCCATGTCGATGAGTAATCATGATTTAGTAAGAATATTGGTGTTAAGGTTTGTGATTCTCTATGCAAGCACGAAAGTCAATAGTTATGCAATGAAATTATATCCTACTTGTGGTGCATTATTCGGTGTTAGTTATACTTAATGCTTGCTTATGAGATTTTTCGTTTCTTGGTTGGATGCTTCTCAATCTTTTGCTAGCCTTCATTTGCACTAAGTATGATCACTACTTATGCATCCAAAATCCTTAAACCAGTTGTGTCTTATGAGTCCACTATACCTACCTATATGCGGTATTCTTTTGCCGTTTTAAGCAAATTTGTATGTGCCATCCCTAATTTTCAAAGTAAATTTCTCTTTTGTGTGCTCGTACCGCTCATGAAACTGTAGGGGGTGGCTGATATATTTCCATGCTAGATGTGTTATTCTCAAAATTAGCGTTTATTCACTTGTCATTGCACGAGAGTACGACAAATGTATTAGGGATGCCCAGTCCCGAAATGAAAAATGAATTAACTTTATGTTGTCAAACAATAAATTCCTTGGAAAGTGTTGGTATGGAAGGCACCCGTGGATACGGCTAGCCATGGAAAGTGAAAGTATGGTGGGAAAAGGAATAAACTTTATTTTCTTTTTGGTAACCTCCTATGATATATCTTGCATGGAAAGTATTGGGAACTACTCGATCATGTTCGTTGACAGGAAAAGCATGCCACCCAAAATGTTTTTATCTCTATCTTTTTCGCTTTGAGCTCTGGCACCTCTGCAAATCCCTACTTCCCTCCAAGAAGGGCCTTTCTATTTACTTTATGCAATTTTTGTTTCGAGTCTCCATCTTCTCTTATAAAATCACCAACTAAGGGGCACTATGATCGTACTTGAGCATTAGGTGTAGCTAATATGCGAGTGTGTTTCATGAATGGATCAATGTTTCAGCATAATGGTCTAGGGATAACTTGCTTTAGTATTGATATTTTGAAAGACATGGTTGCTTGTTAATATGCTTGAGTATTGAAATCTTCATGTCAAAACTAGACTATTGCTTTGAATCATATAAATGTCGAAATGTACATGTTCTAAGAAAAGAAAATGTGATGAACATGTTAGGCAGCATTCCACATCAAAAATTCTGTTTTTATCATTTACCTACTCGAGGACGAGCGGGAATTAAGCTTGGGGATGCTGATACGTCTACAATGTATCTATAATTTTTTATTGTTCCATGCTGTTATATTATAATTCTTGGATGTTTTACAATCATTTTATAGCAACTTTATATCATTTTTTGGGACTAACCTATTGACATAGTGCCCAGTGCCAGCTACTGTTGTTTGCTTGTTTTTTTACTTCGCAGAAAATCAATGCCAAACGGAGTCCAAACGTAGCGAAACTTTTTGGAGAATTTTTCTGGACCAGAAGACACAAGATGGGCCGAAGAAGTACCAAAGGGTGCCCCGAGGGGGGCACAACCCACCTGGGCGCACTTGGGGGCCCAGGCGCGCCCTGGTGGGTTTTGCCCACCTCGGTGGCCTCACGCATCGCCTCTTTGCTCTATAAATACCCAAACATTTCAGAAAACCTAGGGGAGTTGCTACCTCTTGAGCACTGCGTTGGATTTCCCCGAAGAGGAGAGGATGATGCAGTAAAGTAGCGTAAGTATTTCCCTTAGTTTTTGAGAACCGAGGTATCAATCCAGTAGGAGATCACGCATGAGTCCCTCGTACCTACATAAAACGATAGCTACTCGCAACCAACACGATTAGGGGTTGTCAATCCCTTCACGATCACTTACGAGGGTGAGATCTGATAGAGATGATAAATAATATTTTTGGTATTTTTGATATAGAGATGCAAAGTAAAAAGTAAAAGGCAAAGTAAAACAAAGCAAGTAATAAAGTAATGGAGATTGATATGATGAGAATAGACCCAGGGGCCATAGGTTTCACTAGTGGCTTCTCTCAAGAGCATAAGTATTCTACGGTGGGTGAACAAATTACTGTTGAGCAATTGATAGAAAAGCAAATAATTATGAGATTATCTAGGTATGATCATGTATATAGGCATCACGTCCAAAACAAGTAGATCGAAACAATTCTGCATCTACTACTATTACTCCACTCATCGACCGCTATCCAGCATGCATCTAGAGTATTAAGTTAAAAACAGGCCTTAAGCAAGATGACATGATGTAGAGGGATAAAAACATGCAATATGATAAAAACCCCATCTTGTTATCCTCGATGGCAACAATACATTACGTGCCTTGCTGCCCCTGCTGTCACTGGGAAAGGACACCACAAGATTGAACCCAAAGCTAAACACTTATCCCATTGCAAGAACTACCAATCTAGTTGGCCAAACCAAACGGATAATTTGAAGAGACTTGCAAAGAGAACTCAATCATAAAAAAATTCAGAGAAGAATCAAATATTGTCCATAGATAAGCTGGATCATAAACCCACAATTCACCGGTCTCAACAAACACACCACAAAAATAAGATTACATCGAATAGATCTCCACAAGAAAGGGGGAGAACATTGTATTGAGATCCAAAAAGAGAGAAGAAACCATCTAGCTACTAGCTATGGACCCGAAGGTCTGAAGTAAACTACTCACACTTCATCGGAGAGGCTATGATGTTGATGTAGAAGCCCTCCGTGGTAGATGCCCTCTCTGGCGGAGCTCCGGAACAGGCCCCAAGATGGGATCTCGCGGATACATAAAGTTGCGGCGGTGGAATTAGGTTTTTGGCTCCGTATTTGATCTGACGGGGGTAGTAGGTATATATAGGAGGAAGGAGTACGTCAGTGGAGCAATAGGGGGCCCATGAGGCAGGGTGGCACACCCAGGGTTGGGCGCCCTCCACCCTCGTGACCGCCTCTGGAACTTCTTGGAGTAGGGTCCAAGTCTCCTGGATCACGTTCGGTGAGAAAATCACATTCCCAAAGGTTTTATTCCGTTTGGACTCCGTTTGATATTCTGTTTCTTCGAAATACTGAAATAGGCAAAAAAACAGCAATTCTGGGCTGGGCCTCCGGTTAATAGGTTAGTCCCCAAAATAATATAAAAGTGGAAAGTAAAGCCCAATATAGTACAAAACAGTAGATAAAGTAGCATGGAGCAATAAAAAATTATAGATACGTTGGAGACGTGTCAAGCATCCCCAAGCTTAATTCCTGCTCGTCCTCGAGTAGGTATATGATAAAAAATAATTTTTGATGCGGAGTGATACTTTGGCATAATTTCAATGTAAATATTATTAATTGTGGCATGAATATTTAGATCCGAAAGATTCAAGAAAAAAGTTCATATTGACATAAAAGTAATAATACTTCAAGCATACAAATTAAAGCAATCATGTCTTCTCAAAATAGCATGGTTAAAGAAAGTTATCCCTACAAAATCATATAGTCTGGCTATGCTCTATCTTCATCACACAAAGTATTTAATCATGCACAACCCCGATGACGAGCCAAGCAATTGTTTCATACTTTAGAAATCTCAAACTTTTTCAACTTTCACGCAATACATGAGCGTGAGCCATGGACATAGCACTATAGGTGGAATAGAATGGTGATTGTGGAGAAGACAAAAAAGGAGAAGATAGTCTCACATCAACTAGGCGTATTAATGGGCTATGGAGATGCCCATCAATAGATATCAATGTGAGTGAGTAGGGATTGCCATGCAACGGATGCACTAGAGCTATAAGTATATGAAAGCTCAACAAAAGAAACTAAGTAGGTGTGCATCCAACTTGCTTGCTCACGAAGACCTAGGGCACTTTTGAGGAAGCCCATCATTGGAATATACAAGCCAAGTTCTATAATGAAAAATTCCCACTAGTATATGGAAGTGACAACATATGAGACTCTCTATCATGAAGATCATGGTGCTACTTTGAAGCACAAGTGTGGAAAAAGGATAGTAGCATTGTCCCTTCTCTCTTTTTCTCTCATTTTTTTATTTGGGCCTTTTCTCTTTTTTTGGCCACTATTCTCTCTTTTTTTCGTCTGGAGTCTCATCCCGACTTATGGGGGAATCATAGTCTCCATCATCCTTTCCTCACTGGGACAATGCTCTAATAATGATGATCATCACACTTTTATTTTTCTTACAACTCAACAATTACAACTCGATACTTAGAACAAAATATGACTCTATATAATGCCTCCGGCGGTGTACCGGGATATGCAATGAGTCATGAGTGACATGTATGAAAATTATGAAGGTGGCCTTGCCACAAATACAATGTCAACTACATGTTCATGCAAAAAGCAATATGACAAAAGTAATGCATGTCATATGAACGGAACGGTGGAGAGTTGCATGGCAATATATCTCGGAATGGCTATGGAAATGCCATGATAGGTAGGTATGGTGGCTGTTTTGAGGAAGGTATATGGTAGGTGTATGATACGGTGAAAAGTGCGCGGTATTAGAGAGGCTAGCAATGGTGGAAGGGTGAAAGTGCGTATAATCCATGGACTCAACATTAATCAAAAGAACTCATGCACTTGTTGCAAAAATTTAGAAGTCATCAAAAACCAAAGCACTAAACACATACTCCTAGGGGGATAGATTGGTAGGAAAAGACCATCGCTCGTCCCCGGCTGCCACTCATAAGGAAGACAATCAATAAATAAAATTGTGCTCCGACTTCATCACAAAGCGGTTCACCATACGTGCATGCTACGGGAATCACAAACTTCAACACAAGCATTCTTTAAATTCATAATCACCCCAACTAGCATTGCTTTGATATTATCACCTCCCTATCTCAAAACAATTATCAAGCATCAAACTTATCTTAGTATTCAACGCACTCAAAAGAAAGTTTCACAAATCTTGAATACCAAGTATATTAACATTAAGCAAATTACCATGCTATTAACAACTCTCAAAATAATCTAAGTGAAGCATGAGATATCAATAGTTTCTTTAAAACAAATCCACCACCGTGCTCTAAAAGATCTAAGTGAAGCACTAGAGCAAAAATTATTACGCTCAAAAGATATAAGTGAAGCACTATGAGCAAAACTATCAAGCTCAAAAGATATAAGTGAAGCACATAGGGTATTCTAGCAAATTCTAAATCATGTATGGCTCTCTCAAAAGGTGTGTACAGTAAGGATCATTGTGGCAAACTAACAAGCAAAGACGCAAATAATACAAGACGCTCCAAGCAAAACACATGACATGTGGTGAATAAAGATATAGCTCCAAGTAAATTACCGATGGAAGTAGACGAAAGAGGGGATGCCTTCCGGGGCATCCCCAAGCTTTGACTTTTTGGTGTCCTTGGATTATCTTGGGGGTTCCATGGACATCCCCAAGCTTAGGCTCTTGCCATTCTTTGTTCTATAATCCATCAAAAGAATTCACCCAAAACTTGAAAACTTCACAACACAAAACTCAATAGAAATCTCGTGAGCTCGGTTAGTGAAAGAAAACAAAAGACTACTTCAAGGTACTGTAATGAACTCATTCTTTATTTATATTGGTGTTAAACCTACTGTATTCCAACTTCCTTATGGTTTATAAACTAATTTATTAGCCATAGATGCATTGAAATAAGCAAACAACACACGAAAAACAGAATCTGTCAAAAACAGAACAGTCTGTAGCAATCTGTAACTAACGCAAACTTCTGGTACTATAAAACTTCCACCAAAATAGGACCTACTGGAAAATTTGTTTATTGATCAGCAGCAAAACGAATCAATGCAAAATCACGTTTCTGTGATTTATTGAATTTTTTCTCGTGAGTGCAAAGTTTCTGTTTTTCAGCACAATCAAATCAACTATCATCATAGCTTATCCTATAGGTTCTACTTGGCACAAACACTAACTAAACATAAAACCACATCTAAACAGAAAGTAGATGGATTATTTATTCCTAAATAGAAGCAAAAACAAAAAACACAAAATAAAATCGGGTTGCCTCCCAACAAGCGCTATCGTTTAACGCCCCTAGCTAGGCATAAAAGCGAAGATAGATCTAACGAGTGCCATAATAATAAAATAGATCTTGAAAACTCATCTCATATTCTCTACGTCCGGCAGAAAGCTTCCTTTGAGGCAAGCAAACGTAATCAAAAGGGCTAAAATTGGTGGGACAAAGGTCCCCAAGATCAATAAAGGGAGGAATAGGTTCCTCCTTCGGCCCTTCATAGTGCACAACTATTTCATCACTAAAAGCATTCTTTTGGCAAAATTTTGTGAGCCTATACTCAAGAGAGTATCCTAGCTCATCGTTTCGAAGAGCAAAATCATTATTAAGTTCATTAATGCAATCAATCAAGACTTTGGTAGGAACCTTTTTTTAAGGTTTTCACTAAAAGCGACATAGTCGGAAGATTGAAAACGTCTAAATTCCTCTTGATCATAAAGGATTGCTTCTATGGGAGGACGACCGGCGTCCACCCTATAGTGCGCAAAGATTTCTTTGGCTTCTCTAATGATAAATCTAAACTCATGAGCCAAAAAGATAGTAACAGCGCGCTTAACAGAGGAATGCTCAATATTAGAAAATTCTAGGAAAATTCTTTGTATGCAAGGATGCATATGCATAAATTGTCTTTCAAGTTCAACTACAAGCATAGCGATAGCATCCGCAAGACTACTTGTTCTATGAAGGATATAACAACCCAAGGAAGGTAAAGCACCGGTACAAGTAAAGAAATCTTGAATAACACCTTTGCCAATAATGTTACCACTGCCGATTTGAAACTTTTTAGTATGCAAGATATGGGGTTCATCGGCCGGAGCCTCGGGATTTTCTATGTTATTATTATTGTCCATATCAACGATAATCTCCCCAGTTTCAGACATAGCGGCAAACAAAAAGGCAAACGAGAAAAAGGCGAAAGAGAAAGAGAGGAGGAGATTGGGAAAGAGAGGGCGAATGAAACGGCAAGGGTGAAGTGGGGGAGAGGAAAACGAGAGGCAAATAATGTAATGCGAGAGATAGGGATTGTGATGGGTACTTAGTATGGTTCACTTTTGCGCAAACTCCCCAGCAACGGCGCCGGAAATTCTTCTTGCTACCTCTTGAGCACAGCGTTGGATTTCCCCGAAGAGGAGAGGATGATGCAGTAAAGTAGCGTAAGTATTTCCCTTAGTTTTTGAGAACCAATGTATCAATCCAGTAGGAGATCACACACGAGTCCCTCGTACCTACACAAAACGATAGCTACTCTCAACCAACGTGGTTAGGGGTTGTCAATCCCTTCACGGTCACTTACAAGGGTGAGATCTGATAGAGATGATAAATAATATTTTTGGTATTTTTTATATAGAGATGCAAAGTAAAAAGTAGAAGGCAAAGTAAAAACAAAGCAAGTAATAAAGTAATGGAGATTGATATGATGAGAATAGACCCAGGGGCCATAGGTTTCACTAGTGGCTTCTCTCAAGAGCATAAGTATTCTACGGTGGGTGAACAAATTACTGTTGAGCAATTGATAGAAAAGCAAATAATTATGAGATTATCTAGGTATGATCATGTATATAGGCATCACGTCCAAAACAAGTAGATCGAAACAATTCTGCATCTACTACTATTACTCCACTCATCGACCGCTATCCAGCATGCATCTAGAGTATTAAGTTAAAAACAGGCCTTAAGCAAGATGACATGATGTAGAGGGATAAATTCATGCAATATGATAAAAACCCCATCTTGTTATCCTCGATGGCAACAATACATTACGTGCCTTGCTGCCCCTGCTGTCACTGGGAAAGGACACCACAAGATTGAACCCAAAGCTAAACACTTCTCCCATTGCAAGAACTACCAATCTAGTTGGCCAAACCAAACGGATAATTTGAAGAGACTTGCAAAGAGAACTCAATCATACATAAAAAAATTCAGAGAAGAATCAAATATTGTCCATAGATAAGCTGGATCATAAACCCACAATTCACCGGTCTCAACAAACACACCACAAAAATAAGATTACATCGAATAGATCTCCACAAGAAAGGGGGAGAACATTGTATTGAGATCCAAAAAGAGAGAAGAAGCCATCTAGCTACTAGCTATGGACCCGAAGGTCTGAAGTAAACTACTCACACTTCATCGGAGAGGCTATGGTGTTGATGTAGAAGCCCTCCATGGTAGATGCCCTCTCGGGCCGAGCTCCGGAACAGGCCCCAAGATGGGATCTCGCGGATACAGAAAGTGGCGGCGGTGCAATTAGGTTTTTGGCTCCGTATTTGATCTGACGGGGGTACGTAGGTATATATAGGAGGAAGGAGTACGTCGGTGGAGCAACAGGGGGCCCACGAGGCAGGGGGCGCGCCCAGGGGGGCGCCCTCCACCCTCGTGACCACCTCTGGCACTTCTTGGAGTAGGGTCCAAGTCTCCTGGATCATGTTCGGTGAGAAAATCACGTTCCCAAAGGTTTTATTCCGTTTGGACTCCGTTTGATATTCTGTTTCTTTGAAATACTGAAATAGGCAAAAAACAGCAATTCTGGGCTGGGCCTCCGGTTAATAGGTTAGTCCCAAAAATAATATAAAAGTGGAAAATAAAGCCCAATATAGTCAAAAACAGTAGATAAAGTAGCATGGAGCAATCAAAAATTATAGATATGTTGGAGACGTATCAGGAGTCGATGAAAATCAATTCCAGCCACTGCAAGTTCGAGAACCACCAGATCCAATCTAGACACCGTCATGGATGGGTTCATCAACCTCATTGGTGCCTCTCCGATGATGCGTGAGTAGTTCCATGTAGACCTACGGGTCCGCAGTTAGTAGCTAGATGGCTTCCTCTCTCTCTCTCTCTCTCTCTCTCTCTCTCTCTCTTGATTCTTGATACAATGGTCTCTTGGAGCTCTATTTGATGTAACTCCTTTTGTGGTGTGTTTGTTGGGATCCGATGAACTTTGAGTTGATGATCAGATTTATGTTTTTATCCATGAAAGTGATTTGAGTTTCTTTTGATCTCTTATATGCATGATTACTTATAGCCTTGTATTTTTTATTCGAATATTTAGTTTAGTTAGGCCAACTAGATCGATTTTTCTTGTCAAGGGAAGATGTGCTTTGTGATGGGTTCGATCTTATGGTGCTTGATCCCAGTGACAGAAGGGGAACCGACACGTATGTATTGTTGCTATTAATTAAGAATAACAAGATGGGGTATATTTCTACATAAATAGATCTTGTCTACATCATGTCATCGTTCTTATTGCATTACTCAGTTTCTCCATGAACTTAATACACTAGATGCATGCTGGATAGAGGTCGATGTGTGGAGTAATAGTAGTAGATGCAGGCAGGAGTCGGTCTACTAATGTTGGACGTGATGCCTATATAATGATCGTTGCCTGGATATCGTCATGATTATTTGAAGTTCTATAAATTTCCCAACAGTAATTTGTTTGCCTGTCGTATGTTATTTTTCTCGAGAGAAGCCACTAGTGAAATCTACGGCCCCCGGGTCTCTTCTTTATCATATTTTCCTTTGCGATCTATTTTTATTTTCTTTTATTTTCAGATCTATTAATCCAAAAACTCAAAAATACCTTGTTGCAATTTTTATTTAATTAGTTTATCTCGCATTCCCGCAAGATCTATTTATCCAATGTACTACAAATTTTACCTATATTTTACCCGGGAGGGATTGACAATCCCTCTTTACGTCGGGTTGCAAGTATTTGTTCGTTGTGTGCAGGTATAGTTCACGTAGTGTTGCGTGATTCTCCTACTGGTTTGATAAGCTTGGTCTCATCACTGAGGGAAGTACCTACCGTCGCTGTGTTGCATCATCCCTTCCTCTTTAGCGAAATACCTATCGTCGTTGTGCTGCATCATCCCTTCCTCTTTGGGGAAATACCGACGTAGTTCAAGCCGCATCACACAGACGGCAAAGTGACCAAATTGGTCAGCCCCAGTGCCCCCAGGTTGCACAGGTTGTTGCCACCTGTTTTTGTTCTGTTTTTTCTTATATCTAACCATTTTCACAGCACAAATATGATATTTCACAGCAAACATATGAGAGATATCGAACATATAGATATATATCAAGTTCCACATACATATGAGATATCCAATACATAGCAAGTTCAACATACATAGTTCATCCATACATATTAAAAGTTCCACATCTAGTTCCACATTGTTCCAAAATGAAAATAGAAAGGGAAAACAAGCCCTCCATCAATTCAAGCGTCCATTAAGTGAATGAAATCTGCAAAATGGGCAATAAGAAAGTTAGAATGAAGAAGAAGAATAAGAAGAAGAAGAAGAAGAAGAAGAAAATGAAGAAGAAGAATTATATGACATTTATGAGCTAACTTAGGTAACCTAGTTAAAAATGACATTTATGAGCTAACTTAGGCAAAATGGATCATTTTGGAGCTAACTTAGCTAAATGGGTCATTTTGGAGATAACCTAGGTAAAAATGACATTTATGAGCTAACCTAGGTAAAATGGATCATTTATGAGCTAACTTAGCTAAAATGGATCATTTTGGAGCTAACTTAGCTAAAATGGATCATTTATGATTTAACTAAGCTAAAATGGATCATTTATGAGGTAACATAGCTAAAATGGAACATTTTGGAGCTAACCTAGGTAAAATGGATCAATTATGAGCTAACTTAGCTAAAATTGATCATTTTGGAGCTAATCTAGGTAAAATGGATCATTTATGAGCTAACATAGCTAAAATGAAACATTTTGGAGCTAACCTAGGTAAAATGGATCATTTTGGAGCTAACCTAGGTAAAATGAATCATTTTGGAGCTAACCTAGGTAAAATGGATCATTTATGAGCTAACCTAGGTAAAATGGATCGTTTTGGAGCTAACATAGGTATAATGGATCATTTTGGAGCTAACCTAAGTAAAATGGATCATTTATGGGCTAACCTAGCTAAAATGGATCATTTTGGAGCTAATTAACCAAGGTAAAATGGATCATTTATGGGCTAACCTAGCTAAAATGGATCATTTTGGAGCTAATTAACCAAGGTAAAATGGATCATTTTGGAGCCAACCTAGGTAAAACGGATCACTTTGGAGCTAACTTAGGTAAAATGTCATTATTGAGCTAACCTAGGTAATTATGCCATTTTTTAGTTAACTAAGCATATTATGCAATTTTTGACAAAGTAAGCTAAGTATAGGTATTTATTGAGCTAACCTAGGTAACTATGCATATTAGAGCTAACTTAGGTAAAATTGATCATTTTGGAGCTAATTAAGCTTATTATGCAGGCATGAACCAAATTTATGAAATTACCATGCAACCCTTTACGAGCGAGAGTAGCAACAATGAAATTCCATTCAATTCTATCAAAAGCTTTGTCAAGGTCAATTTTTAACATGAAAGCCTCATGGTTCCATTTATTGAGAGTGAAAGAATGTGTTATTTCTTGAGCAGTGATGATATTATTCTTCTACCCTTAATGAAAGCCTGTTATGTTGGGCCAGTGTAATCAGGAAGATGAGATTTAAGCTTATTAGCTAGAGTTCTGGAAATAATCTTATAAATGACGTCACACAAGCTAGTACTCCCTCCGTTCCTAAATATTTGTCTTTTAGAGATTTCAAATGGACTACCACATATGGATGTATATAGACATACTTTAGAGTGTAGATTTACTCATTTTTCTTCGTATGTAGTCACTTGTTGAAATCTCTAGAAAGACAAATATTTAGGAACGGAGTGAGTAGAATATAAGGTGTACTAATTTCCATGCAAGTCAACCATTTTAAACTTTGACCAAGATTATAGAATGAAATAAAAACACCACAATAACTAATAGATAAAATATAAAACTACTTTTCATGATGATCCAATGATATAAATTTCATATTGCGAATATTGAAATATTTTCTAAAAACTCGGTCAAACATGCACTCGTTTGGCTTTTGAACAAACAAATACACCTTATAGAAAGGAATGTAGGGAGTAGGTCTCTAATAAGAGGGAACCAGAGGCACAAGCTTTTTAGGAATAAAAGCTATGTTGGTATCACTGATGTGGGAGAGAGTAAGCTTACTTTTTTTAGAACGTCGTTTTGGTGACCGAGCTCATTGGAGCTCGAAATTTTCGAAAAATTTAAAATTCAAACTTTCCGGTTTAAAAAAATCTAAAAAGTTGTGCAAGTAAAAAATGATGTTATGTGCATGTGTGTAAATTTTTAGGATGAAATGCCTTGTACAAAAAAGACAAATTCATGGCCTGGAAGGATGAATAGTATCATGTGTTAAAAGGCCGCATTTTTTTCCTGCACAGCCCTCATTTCAACGTATTTTTCCTGAAAATTTACACACATGTGTATTATGCCTTCATGCATATCTGTATTTTTTTAGAAGTTTTTGAAACGTAAAATATGAGTTTTCATTAAATTTCAATTTTTTTTTTGGAGGTCTCCATGAAGGCCGAGCTCCAAAAGCAATATTCACACTTTTTTTTTACTCTAACCTTTTATAAAGAAAACTAGTCATTCATCCCATGTTGATTGTGTCTGAAATGAACGTATCTAGACGTATTTCAGTGATTGATACATCGTCTGAGCGATATTATACCTGAGCACTGCTATGCACGCGATACTGGGCAGACGATACGTGCACGACAATGCACCGGTTCCATCCATTGCATGGCAACAGCCGGCAGCAGACCCTTAGATGCTCATCGTGCAATGGTCGTGCACGTATCCGTCATCAGCACATCAGATTCGATTCGACATTGTGATTCTTTCACAAAATTTATAAATCAAATGTAGATTTTGAATCGGGAGCACATGTACCCATATGCCCAAAACGAAATACTACTAATTGTCCGTTTAGACGTATCTACACGTATTACAATACTAGATACATCCGTTTAAGCGATATTTTATATTGTGATGTTTTAACGAGTTCTCTAAGTCAAATGTTGATTTTAAATCCGGAGCACATGCTCCCATATGCTCAATACGTAATTATTGGTGACAAAGTCCTAATTTTCTTGTAAATTTGGAAAATATGCTTAGCCGTTGCATCCACTCTGCTTTGCTCTGCTCGTCATTTCATAGATGACCAGTGCTAAAACTCAGTCGACTTATATTTAACGAAGTCTCAGTCGATTTCTTCATCATCAGATTTGGTGCACTCGCTGGAACTTATGTCTTTTGTATGTATCTCTATTTCTAATGGACGGGTTGGTTGAATAGTCCCATCATTTTTTTCTGGTTTTTTTTCGTCTAGTTTTTTTCGTCTCCCTCCCCACCCCACGCACGCGAGCAAAAAAAAAAGACCCCACAAAAAAAACCTATCGATCTCCTCGAGGACACAGGCACACAACGTCGCCGATCCTCTCGATCCACCCCTCCCGATGCGACCTCTCTCCTTCCCTCTCCTCGTGCTCCGGCGCCGCCCCCATCTCCCGCTTCGGTGCCGCCCCTACTACTTCGTCGGCCCGACGCAGCCGGATCTCATAGCCCGATCTCATGCGATCTCACAGCCACCGTCGGCGATCTCACAGCCGGATCTCGTGCGATTTCGCGCCGCCGACATACGGAGTCACCTCCATGGTACGGGATCACCGCTGCCGATGTAAGAGGTCACGTCGCTGCCACCACTGAATAACCCGCGCTGCTCACTGCTCTGCTCGTGTCACGCCTCCTCGGTCATGTTTGCCGCCATGGCCACCAGTCCCCACCTCGATTTGTCATCTCCTTGACCAGCCACCCATGTCCTAGCCATGTTGTTGCTGCTGATCTCCCCTCCTCAACCCGTAGGTGCACACCACCCCTTCCCCTCCCTCCCTTCCTCCCGCTAGCGAACTCCCTCAAGATGTGGGCGCTGCATGTGGACAATATGGAGGCTCATTCTGGATTCATGCTGCCGCTGGTGTCAAACGACAAGATGGGTAGTGAGACAGTCGTCGTGACTTCAGGTATGTTTGATTGAGTGTGTCTTTTTTTTCCTTGTGCACCGCTTCAATTGCTTTAACTAATTCGTCAGTGGAGAAGAAGGTGCCCTGGATTGAGAAGGTTGGTGAGCACGCTAAGAGGCATGTATACAAGATATTAGACTCTGGTGTCGTGATGCTGTATACAAGATATTGATTGGCATCAAATAGTTTCAGGTTTGTTCTTGAATTCAATTCATGCTGTTCATGGCGTCTGCTTATAATCAGGTTCAAATTTCTTGTGTTTCATGTAATTTATTGTCAACATTATGTCACTTTTCTTCTATAACCCTTATTGCTCAAATCAGATTTGGTGTCTCCAATAAGTCCCCAATCCCAGGCACATTTAGTTTCATGTTGAATGCTTTTATAGCCAATTCAATTTATTTTGTACGTATAGCTATTGATCCTTCTTTATGATTCATGAGGTTGTTGACAAATTGCAAAATTATTCTTTGGATATAATTCTTTAGTTCTCTCTGGCTGCAGACAACTTTTTATCTCTGCATGCGTGTTCCTTATGACAATTAAAGGATACTAATTTCTTTTTTTTAATATTACAAGAGATGCGTATACTTTAAGTTTGACTTTCAGATAATACATGTCAAATTAAAGTTATGTCGTGCATGTCAGTGTAGCTCGGCAGGGTAATGGAGAAGCTTCATTCTGATGGTCTAGAAGTTTTTGTTTGGTGTTTCCCTCGGCAGGGTAATGGAGGAAGATGAGACTTACCCCAGGTATATTATGCAGAGCATGCTTTTTTCTGTTTGAAAAGAATAACACGTTATTCTTGGATTATTTTTGATGTTGTCAACTGATATATGGTATTTACTGTTGCTGGGTTGCTGCCACAATTACGGTGCATAGCATATGCAGATATCTACTTCGTTGGCTGCAGTTTTATTACATGAAAATGTTTTTATCATATCCTTTGTATCTTCTCTTCATGAAATCATGAGCATTTTGTTCGAAACAAAAAAAAAAGAAGACAGCAGCGTATCTATATGCACCTTGCGAGTTACATTTTCTACCAGAGCTCCTACTACTATTACTGCTAGACTGACATAAAGTTAGCGAGTTCCAAATTTTCATGTTTAGGTTCGACTGATTTGTGGTTCTTCACTGAGTTTTGGTCTAGGTACTAGAAGCATACGCGCGCTTTGCTGGGCCGACTACTTTCCAGCCTTTTATTTGTTTACTTGTTAATTCACATATAGTTTCTTTGTTGCTCTATTTGTGGGCCCGGCGTTGTTGTTATGGGCGTGTTGTGTTCTTTTTAAACACGGCGAAATAAAATCCTGAAAGAATCCGCTAATTTTTCGGCCTCAAGCGAGCGAGAGGTTGAATTTGAATCAGGTTGACAAACAAAGGAAAGGTGGAGAGGAAGGAGGAACCGGGAGTTGTGATACATATCTTGTGGACCATGGCGTGTTGGAGAAGGTGACCAAGTCCTGAAGATGGGGTCGTCCCTGTCGAGCGCCGCCGCTAGCCATGTCGGCCTACCTCACCGCTTGCTCTTTCAGGCCCCGTGTGTTGCTGTCGCTGGATGGTAATTGCCGCCACAAGAGAAGGGGAGAAAGATGGAGAGATGGGCGGGGCGTGTGGCATGGTGCTAGACTGGAAGCGCTGGTGCAACCGTGTGGTGAGGCGGTGATGGGTTTGGCTGGCGGCCCTATGCAGTGTTCTATCACTTGGACAGGCCATGGGCATATGAACACGCTTTAAAAAAATGCATTTTGAAGATGTTTTAAAATGTTAAAAATTCTAATTTTTTTTTACGCATACACCTTCGCAACGTGTGTGCGTGACACAAAGTTTTGTGATTTTTTTATTTTGCCTTCTCGGAAAAGACAAATTTTAGTGCTTTTAAATATTGTTCCATGATACATTATTTTTGTCTTTTTTGCACCGGCTAAAGAAAAGTTGCTCTTCTGCGAAACTTTTTACGCGCCCATAGAATTTGAAGATGTATCCGTGAATTTATTTTTTCGATATCTTTTTGGCATTTAGGAATGGGTTTTCCTGAAGTTGGTTCATATGCCCATGAGCTATCCATATAGTTTTCGAAAGGTAGCCCATTCTTTCCCTATACCCGATGTACATAGTTGTGAACCAACATATGATTGGATGGTTAGGAGGACAGTGGCATTCCCACCCCATCAGGGTTCAAGTACTGGTATTCACATTTTTATTTCACGATTTTCGGCGATGCACGTTCAGTGGGAGGTGATGTCTCCTTCTACTACAAGGCGCCTATAGTGACTTCGTCAATCTCACGATGATATGTTGGCTCAATCTCTCGGAGGTGCTCATAAGGATAGGGTGTGTGTTTATAGAGATGTCAAATAAGTGTATGCATGTATATATGAGCGCTTGTGTCTGTACATGTATTAAAAAACCAAATGTACAGTAGTTACACATAACTTTTTTCACCTCACAAAAAAGTAAGTGACACATAATCCATAGAATGTTGGACAATGGTTGACCCAAGCGCCAAAGAGTACCACAAGTCAAACACTAATAGACGTGGTCCATATCGACCCTCCGAGCCGGAGCGCTCACAGCTCTCACATTCGAGGGAGCTTAGATACTCTAGTGATTTAACTAGATCGTTGAGATGCCACTGATATTGTCCTGAATATGGTTAAAATCTGAATCATAAAGAAGCTAGGATAATATCATAATCTACATGCTGAACTTTTCTAAAGGGATTTGTTTTCCATGTAGTAGGTGCTAATGCTTCTGATTTTCTTCTTCAAAAAACTTATGGGAAAGGCTAACCCAATATTTTAGTTTTCATTATGATCCAATCTCTGGACCATGTACAGAGTCGACCATCGTTTAAAAAAGATCTATTGATGAAGGTTGGTTTAACGTACATTTTCTGCATTTTGTGCAGTTTTCAGTGCATGGTTGGAGAAGAGGATAAGAGGAGAGGCTTGAATCTTGAGGTGACAAGGGTAGTCATCTGGTGCAACTAAAGGTTCAGGTTCATACTTGTGATGATATTCGTCAGTTTGCCTGGATGATTGCCTTGTACTAATCTTTTCAGAAGGTACTGAAATATCTTACTGTACGGAGATTTGATTTCTACTAAAACTTTGTCAAGCTATTCATTTTTCTTGTACTAAAATCTACTTTTTTACTGACTATTACTGAAATTATCTTGTTACTAAACATTTCGTAGGAAGGAGGTAAATGGAGCAAAAGGCACGAGGAGAAAGGAGTAACGCCATAGGGACGATGTTGTCGGCAACGCCTTTGAAAGGATTCTCCAAGGAGAAGCTACGGTGGCTGACCATCTTGCTCGGGAAGTGGGAAGGATGTCATTCGGGAAGCCCCTAGGTTCTAGGGGTGTGCGTCCATGCGGTGGACGAGGATGGCCATGCGGTGGCCGAGGTGGCCACAAGGAGTTGGATTGGGCACTTGCCAATGCGAGCATGTCGTTGCTCAAGGTACCAAGACCCTGGTTTTGACACAAAGTTTCTTGGCAAGCTGTGCATGGTTGGGACTGTTTCGTGCATGCGGGCAATGGCTCATGCCATTCAGTAGCCATCCATGTCGCCGTCGCTTGCTGTTAGTTTTTCTTGGATTCCAAATTACTTTATGTGGTGTTCCTCAATGCATGAATTATTTTCAATATGGACGTGAGTCTGAAAAATGTGGTAAGGCTATCACCATTTTTTTTAACTGCAGATGCCTGAAGCTGAGAAGCATGATATTTTATTTTCCATGTTGCTCTATCTCTGTATTGTTAGATCGCAAGAACTTTTATCACATATGTTTGTGTGCAGTATGCCAATTTATCCGTGATGGCAACCTAACATTTGGAGGTAACGACGGCCTCACCAGAATAAGGGGAAAATTGTGGGAGTGGACGCACATCATGTAGGTGAAACATGAGAATTTGTGGTCGTAGCAGCTGCGTTCTTCTTACAGTTTTCCTTCTCTGAATTGCATCTTTGGTACATCTAAATTTATTATTTAATATCATGGAGAGGGAGTTGTCGTCGGTATTTTCATCAGTTATGCAATTGATTCTGTACAGAGGAGAATTATGCACTCTTTTCTCATTGTTTTATAATATATCCTCCATTTGATGTCTTATCTAACCTGCCCATGCCTCAGCGATGACACACTTGAGGAGTCTGAACTCCGAAGGAAGGTGACGACGAGTTGAACCCATGCAATTATGGTATATGTTTGTTCTTTCTTATTTATGGTCAAAAGTTTCTCCTTCACTCACTGGTGAATTTACTTTTCTCTCGCTGCATGTCAAGTAACCGGGTTGTTTAATTTCCTATGCTTAACTTGTGTTGTTAAGTGCGGAGTGTCCACTGCATCATCATAGTGGCTGTGATTTAAGAATGTGGCTGTGATGACCAAGTTACTGCAATTATTGGAGAAGGCTTTAGTTTTAAATAATAAGATATTTATAGGAAAAGGCTAGCCTAGCTAGGATCAGTTACTGCAGTTCTTAGTTAGGTTCTGAGTAGTGAGTATCACAGCTGATTCAATAACAACTCTAGTATCTAAATGCCTAATTGCATATCCTATTCTTGCTGCAATCTATTCTAAACTCCATGTCTTGCAAAATTCCATATAGAACTGGTAGAAGATCTAGCCTTCTAATATATTGTACACGATGTATAAATGCTTTGGGTACAAGTTGTATAAATGGATTTGAGGACTAACTAGAAACAAAAGGAAAGAGGTGACTAAAAAAATGTCGAACCACTCTAGACAGTTACAAATCCAATCTTTCTTATTACACATATTTACATGCAAGTTTTAATATGTATGTTGCCTCACCTTTTTACGCTTTTATGTAAAGCAGGACCTACTAATTTAGTGTTTTAGCTCCGTTTTTCTGAACTTGGTATTGTTTCTTACGCATTTCTTTAGCTTTCGTGTAATACTAGACGGTATCATGGACGTTACTGGATGCAGAGCGGGACCTTACCCGGCTCTGGCCATGGTCGGCGATGACAACCCCCCCCCCCCCCCCCAAAAAAAGTCTCTCCTGTACCCTCACAGTTTTTTTATTTATGTTTCTATTTACTGTCAGATTGAAGTCAACATGACGTGATGCACCATAAGAAGTTTACCTGTTTTCAAATGATGACTTGTTTCAGAATAGTTAGCATAAGATGGCCCTCATTCTTTTCTGTTTGAATTAGATTTGCTTGTTCCGAATTTTGCAGGCATGTGGTGTGATGTCTTGATCTTGGTCTTGTTCTGTTTGCAGAGACACCCGATGATGTGTCAAAACCTGTCCTGCAAAATAAAGGAGCGTTGAGGATGACGACTTTCATGTTCACTTGGATGATGCTGGTTCCGTGGTGGCCTTTGATATGTCAGGTAAGATCTTGGGGTATCATATTCGCTGATTCTCCATTAGATTTCTCTGTTCATTGCAGGGTGTGCCCTGTTGTGTTGGGCTTGGTGTGATGCGGGTTGCCTGTGCGGATACGCTGTGTCCGTGGGCCATCCGTGTGGTATTTGTGTTAATCAATGCAAGAGGAAAGTAACTTGATAGGATGAAATAAAAATGATTCCGACAAGATTTGATCATGGTGCAGTATTCTTAGGCTAACTTACCCTTTTCTTGTAGAAACTACTCCCTCCGTTCCTAAATATAAGTCTTTTTAGAGATTCCAATAAGGGACTACATGCGGACCAAAATGAGTGAATCTACACTCTAAAACATGTCTATATACATCTGTATGTAGCATGTGTTGAAATATCTAAAAAGAGTTATATTTAGAAACAGAGGGAGTAGAATGATATGTCCAGAGAATAAATTGGTACATAGTTTCAGTACATGTGCATTTCATTACAGTTATGAGTAGGTTTCTAGCATGCTTTTATTCCAGGTCTTTGCTAAGTGGTGTTATAAGTAGGTTTCTAGCATGCTTTTATTTGAGGTCTTTGCTAAGTGGTGTGTGTGGCTGAATTAGATGGAAATTCTTCCATCGGTTATTAGGTCCAGTTCTCTTGAGAAAAATTGATGTAGTTTCTGCATTAATTAGCCTGGTCGGTATCATTTGTTGAACCATCAAACTATATAGCCACATGCTATCTTGTAGAAGGAATCAGTAATCTACCAAAAGTAGAGCCATGATAACTTCATTCAGTCAAGACTGTATTACAAGAATTTCCAACCGATAATAAGATACTGGTTTTCAGTAATGCTTTTATAATGAGGGACATTCTCAGAACTATACATTTTTATTATTAAATATTATATCAATTTTTATTACTCAGTGTGCAACTCCTTAAAGCTACGATGTTTGAAAAATAAATTGGATAGTATTATGAGGTATATGTTTGACACAACTGATGTTGAACCACTGAAAATTCATGGCCCCGTTGGAATGCATGGGCACCTAATTATAGATTATTTGCGGCTAATACTTGTTCTCACCTTCTGATTTTTTATTCACACGATGTTTCAAGAGACCACGTGCAGCTCCATAGATGACAGCAAGCTCGCCATGACTGGGGGTGGAGCTGAAGATGTACCACGGCTTTTCGTCACTACCCTCGAAAGCTGCAAGGTTAACCATAACCATACCGTGTAACGTGTACTGAGTTGTATGAGAACTAATTACAGAACAAGTATATTTTTCAAGGAATTTGAAAAAAAAATCATCATATTTTTCCATCGATTCTGAGGCAGTTTTGAAATAGGAAGCTCGGTATGGGTTATGGCGTGTCTTTTTAGAATCACTTCAATTAGTTTTGAAATTGGAAGCTTGGCCTGTCTATTCGTCGGGTTTTGTTGAGCAACTGAAATTTTTGTACTTGCTGGCGTGTCTTTTTAGCATCACTTCTTGGTCATTCGGTGAATCTGTATATATGTTTGTAGGAGTCTCTGAGTGTGAATACATATAGTTAAATAACGTGTTCACTTGGCTGGAGGGATCTTATTTGTATCATCATGATTTTCTTCATGTTTCCTTTGAGAGATGATGTAGGTTTCATCTTGATGCTGATTTCTCTCCTTTGACATGTTAGCCTGCTACAACTACACTTCAGAGGACGAGCACACAGGATTACCAGGCACCATTTCATCCACACTAGATTGTGACCCCTTTAAAGCATGATGCCTATCCCGTCAAGTCCAACATCGGTTGAATCTTTGAAACATTGCCCGACTCACCTGGACACAACATACGACCGTTGTATCAGCTAATATCTTTTCTGCAAATCTCTGGTTGAGCTATTCTCTTTCTTTTCGTAAATTTATTGATGAAATTGCACCATGTCCACGTAAATCTCCGGTGTGTTCTTATCTCTACCGGCATACCTGTTTTTCTATCTACAAGGCTATATATGTGCTTTGCCATCAGAAATAAGATGAAATGAGTAATAAGGGTTGGGGAAATAACAGAGAGGATAACAAATCTACCTTGTATACGAGTCCTTTGCTATGTACATATGAGGAGAGTGAGTAATCACATGCTTGTTGTTACTCTGTTAAGAGAGAGCTGCTAGCTCATACTCCCTCCATTTCTTTTTAGTCTGCATAAGATTTGATCAAAGTCAAACTTTACAAAGTTGGACTAGATTTATAGGAAAAAAATATCAACATTCACACTATGAAATCAATATTATTAGATGCATGATGAAATTAATTTTCATAACATATAACTTCCATATTCTAGATGTTTTGATATTTTTTCTATAAAGTTAGTCAAACTTTATAAAGTTTGACTTTGACCAAATCTTATATACAGACTAAAAAGAAACGGAGGGAGTACTTAAGAGTAAAGGTACTTAACAATTGCAGCTCCCGACCTTGTCGGTTGTAGCACTTTCCTTCGCCGGTTGTAGCAAAATTAGATGATGGTCGCAACAAAAATGTCGCCGCTGCCGTCACATGGGCCACGTTGTGAACGTGAATGGTTGTAGCAAGTCTAATCGCTGGTCGTAGCAAAAGTCGATGAAGGTGAAGCAAAACCGTTGTTGTCGCCGTCGCGGGTCACATCATCAACGTGAATGGTTGTAGCAATTCTCATTGCTGCTCATAACAAAAGCTGACAAAGGTTGAAGCAAAATCGTTGTCGTTGTTATCGGGGGCCGCAGGTCGCTACATCGACATGAATGGTTGTAGCAATTCCAATCGCCAGTCATAGCAAATACCGCTAACGGTTGAAGCAAAAATTGTCATTGCCGCCATCGACATGAATGATTGCAGCAATTCCCGTCGTAGGTCATAGCAAAAGGCGGCGAAGGTTGCAACACCGGGACTCGTCGGTTGTAGCTTTCCCCGTGAATGATGAAAGGAGCAAGGGATGGCTGGGTTGCGTAAGGAGGCAAAGAAGCAAAAGGCAATAGGAAGAAGAAAAAAGCAAAAAAAAAGGTTGTGTGGAGATATAAGAAAAGGGATATCTCGCTTGAGGCCCATGAACGCACCTGGCCTAGTCGCTTCCGCGTAAAAAGGCTAGCGAGCGAGGGGCGACCGGCCGAGCGCCCGACCGGTCATCCAAAATATAAACAATCATGGTGATCAACTTATCATCTTCCCATGGAGTATGTCTGTTCTGCAAAATTTATGAGCCTGGGAAACCGAAATGACAAAATTATAGAGCTATAGGTGAACGATACTTTTTTTATAAGCTATGTTTAATGTTTTTTCTTGAAATCTCATAGCATGGTTGATATATGTTTTGTTTACATTCTAAACTTTTTTCTAAACCCTTCACCCCTGCTCAGGCATTGGTTGGTGTGAAGTCGGAGGAAAATTTGATTGCACATTTGTTCACATTAGTGAGTGTGGGTTGCAGGTATATTTTGATTGTGACATGCCCTCCTTCATTACCTATACTAAAGTTTGCCTTTCACTTGTACCATTTCTCATCGCAAACAACGAGAGCGCAACAACAATTCTCTTTGGAGTTAGAAGAAATGCACACATAGAAAGAAGGTACAGCGAGCCAAAGGCATATATGAAGACCGGACAGAAAAGTAGAGAAGGAACATGAAGACCATCATCAAACTTTACCTATTTGTTTTTTAGGTGGGACTTGCATGTGGATAAATGGACATGATGATCGCTAAGTATGTAGCGATGTGGGAGAAAGACATAGGAGTTTGTCAACGCATTTGAATTTTTTGAAAGAAAGATCAATTGGTTCAATACTTGTTCCCTAAGGTTCACACTAAGATTCTGATGGCATCAATATACACTTAGATTATTTTTCACATGTCTATGTGGTTCAAATTCCATTTGGTGGGCAAGCATGTACATATGGAACTATCTTCACTTTCTATATATCATCATCAGATTTTAGTAAGAGTTCATGCATATTGTGTTTTCATCTTCCAAAACCACTATGTTTTTGCTACGCTTGCTTTGACCAGAAAATGGCAAAGTATGTACATCTTAAGAAAATCATGGGAAGCATTTTTTTAATGGCTTGATAGTCCAAAATCCAAATAGTTGATAAACACACACCTATAAGAGCGTCGCCGATCGATAAAAATAACAAATGACAAGCATAGTAAGAGATATTTTTGTGAGAAGACATAGTAAGAGTTAGCTTGTCATGTCATAATGAAACTGCATGGAGTGACATAGAGTGATGACACCAAAACTAGAGTAAGGAGTAGATATAACGTAATGATACCAAAGCTAGAGAAAGGAGTAGACCGAGATAAAAGAGGGTGAAGGAAGAGGCAGACTTTGTCTTGTTGATGGGGTGTGAGAAATAAGATATGTGTCTTAAAATTAAGAACCAATGTTAGAGGAGATAAAGTTGTCAGAACAAATACAACCAAAGCAACATTCTCATGTTATCCGACGCCAACTTTTTCTATACATGTGAAATTTGACATGCATTATGTTTATATACGTAACCAGTAAAAAATTCAAGAGCCCGTGGCAACGCACGAGCATTCTACTATTATATATAATATGTTCGAGTCGCTCACACCTGTATTGCAAAATCATTAATTAAGGAGTACTTTTTGCGAAGATCATTCCACTTCCCCTGGTTGCGACAAGTGGCGCGCTGCATGTGCGCCACTTGTCGCAACCTGGGAGTTTTCCCTTTTTTCATAGATCCGTTTATTCAAAATGTTTTATCTCTTAAACCATGCGTCCAAATCTCGAACCGCTTTCGCCGTTGGATTCCTCACGTTGAGATCTTCAAAACCAGATCCCATGTTGATAGGTTTTAACGAACTTTTTTTCACGAAAAAAACCAGACGAAAAAACCAAACTGGGAGCACAGGGTTTTCCCTTTTCGAAAGAGGCACGCCCGTGCCTCTGACGAAATCACAACCGTGCCTCTCGCGGAAGTAAATCCGTGACTCTCGCGAAAGAAAAAGAAACAGAAAACTCGTTTTTTTCGTTTCTGATGAAGCACGGCCGTGACTCTTGCGAAAGCACAACCGTGCCTCTCGCGGAAACAAAACCGTGACTCTTGCAAAAGGAAAAAAACAGAAAGCACGTTTTTTTCAAGAGGCACGGCCGTTACTCTCGTGAAAGCACAACCGTGCCTCTCGCGGAAGCAAAACCGTGACTCTCGCGAAAGGAAAATAAAACAGAAAACAAGTTTTTTTTATTTCCAAGAGGCACGGTCGTGACTCTCGCGAAAGCACAACCGTGCCTCTCGCGAAAGCAAAACCGTGACTCTCGTGAAAGGAAAATAAAACAGAAAGCGCATTTTTTTTGTTTCCAAGAGGCACAACCGTGCCTCTCGTGAAAGCACAATCGTGCCTCTCGCGGAAACAAAACCGCGACTCTCGCGAAAGGAAAAAAACACATACGTGTTTTTTGCGCAAAAAAAATTCAAATTTTTTTTGGTTGAAAATCTAGGGAAGACCGGTGGAAAACCAAAATATTGAAAAACCCCGAAAAACCCGTTTAAAAGCCAAAAATGTATGCAGAAAAATAAAAAAATTACAAAATCCGGAAGGAGCACCCAGAGCGCGACACGTGGCGAATCGCTGAGAGCGTGCCAAGTGGCGCTAATCGTTGCGAAGCACCCAGAAAAGCGCTCGTTAATTAGTTGCTCTCCCTGTATTGCCGTTTCTACCTGGGCTTTGTTCTTTTCTTTCTTTTTCTTCACTCTGGGCCTTAGGTACGTGTTGGTCTCTTCTTTATTTTAACTTGTCTAGCGAATCTCACTGTTTAAACCAGTGTTCGGCTTGGCTTTTTTTTCTTTTTCTTTTTTTTTTCATTTCTGTTCCATATGGCGTGAGCTGTTTTTTCTTTTGCTAAAAAGGCTGATTTTTATTTTCACATTTTGTTGTTTCTTTTCCACTTCCTCCGTTCCTAAATATAAGTCGTTGGATGAGTGTAAATGAACTCCCCCAGCAACTAATATTTCGGAACAGAGGAGTATTTACTTGTGTCTTCTTTTTTTTTGTTTGCTTTTATCTTTTTATTAAACTTGTTTACTTTCTAATACTGTGATTCTTGCTAGCTTCATTTATCAGGATTTGCTAATTCTCACTCAAATGTGAATTAGTTAAATCTCGGTCGATTCTGTAGCCATAAGACCTTGATGCAAAGATTCGTGGTGTATCACTTTTCCTGTTTGTTGAATTTGACACGCGGGCGTGTCGTACACAATGGATCGTAGACTTTTTTTTTTGTGAGAGAGTAATCAATACTCCAAGCCTCTCTCGTGGCCCTGTAGTTATGAGGGATGCACACGGACCTTTTGCTCTTCTACGAGCGGCCAGTTTTACCGAAGCATCTGAAATTGGTATTGTTTTTCTTGTTTTTTCTTGTATTCTTTTTGTTTTTCTTGTCTCGCGTTTCTATTTTTATTTTAATGTTTTTTTTCTGATTTTTAGTTTGTGTCGCTTGTTTTATTTTCCTTCTCTTTTTAGGAAATATAGAATAATAATATATAATTTATTATTTATTACACATTACCCTTTTGTTCAAATAATTATGCTTTTCATTTTTGTCTTTCTATTGCGTCATTTTTTTCCTATTTTTCTATTTCTTTTTAAAGTTGTAATTGTGATTGTTCTTGTTGAAAGCATTTCTAACCAAGTTTTAGGCGTGGAAGACCTTTTCCCTCTCTTCCGTCGGATGTGGTTTTTCTCATGTCAAACATAGGGGGGGTTGTGATATCTACCCCATGTCTATCACTAGGTGTGGAACTGCGAGTGTCCGCTTCGACTATAACTTCTGGCGTGTTTTTTTGCCTGGATTGGGAGTGGTGAGTTGCATGTTTGCCACTAGGTGTGCAAATGCAAGTGTTGTCACCAACTGCAATTGCATGTCTTGTTATTTGTGTGTGTGGGGGGGGGGGCAGTTGCATGTCTACTGCCACTAGGCACAAATTGCAAGTGTCGCCCTCGAATGCAACTTCATGTCTTCAAGGCGACTTCAACTTAGTGGTGTTTTGTGGGGAGGCTTAGTTGCATGTCTTCCAATAGGCATGCAACTGCGTGTGTCACATTCAACTAGAACTAAACTTGGTTTTGTCTATGGGCAACTGGAGGGGGGACAGTTGCATGTGTACACTAGCCATGCAACTGCAAGTGTAGCGTCCCGACCGCAACTGCAATTGCATGTGTACACTAGACATGCAACTGCAAGTGTCAGCCCCAGCTGCAACTGCATATCTTCCAGCACGACTGCAACTAAACTTTGTTTTGTCAAAGAGTCGCGGGAGAGGGGGGAGCAGTTGCATGTGCACACAAGGCATGCAACTACAAGTGTCACCCCCCAGCTGCAATTGCGTGTCTTCCACCATGACCGCGACTGAACTTTCTTTTGTTAGAAGGCAGCGGGAGAGGGGAGTAGTTGCATGTGTACATTAGCCATGCAACTACAAGTGTCGTCCCCAACTACAGCTACATGTCTTCCATCAAGCCCACAGCTGAACTTGTTTTTATCGAAGGATGGTGGGAGAGGGACGGGGGTTGTTGCATGTGTACACTATTGCAGGATGCTGCTAACGCGACACTATGATCAGAGACCCTTCGAGAAACTGTGTGCGATGCAATAATCACAAATGGTGGTGTCAGAGAACCGTAAAAATGTCCAAAACGTTTGGGATGACGGATGCATCAAACATGGTTCAGATTTTAGTTGCATGTGCGATGCAGGGCATACAGTTCAGTTCAATTAACAGTTTGCGATGAGGAGTAACAAAAGAAATGGACGCCAGATGAAGGTGTGTGCGATATACAGCATACGGTTCACTCGGATGAACTGTTTGTGATTAGGCAACACAAAAGAAACGGTCAGCCAGATGAAGGTGTGTGCGATATACAGCATACGATTCACTCGGATGAACTGTTTGTGATTAGGCAACACAAAAGAAACGGTCAACCAGATGAAGGTGTGTGCGATATACAGCGTACGGTTCACTCGGATGAACTGTTTGTGATTAGGCAACACAAAAGAAACGGTCAGCCAGATGAAGGTGTGTGCAATATACAGCATACGGTTCACTCGGATGGACTGTTTGTGATTAGGCAATACAAAAGAAACAATCAGCTAGATCAAGGTGTGTGCGATATACGCATGCGGTTCACTCGGCCCTTGTCATCAGTGTGTGACCTCTATGGCGACCGTTCGCTCCCCACTTCCCCAGGCGCCTCTTCATGTACCGTGGCAACCGTCCACCACCTCTTCACCTTTCCCTCTCGATTTGGAACTGTTGTTGCACGCTCTTCCTTCCTCCATTTGCCTTCACCCTTCCTTCTGCCATTGTTCGATCATCTTCTCCATGGAGGGAACAGGCCGGAAACGACCCCGTTATTCTTGCCCCGATCTGAAAGATGACGTGGTGGGGGAACTCATTGATCGGTGCGACGTCATCACCTCGGCTAGCATGGTAGGTTCGTTTAAGACCATTCTCGACTCAACTAATAACATCGTTACAGGGACCCAAGGGTCCAGGAGCGGTTTGATCTCCCCTATCTTCTTCGTCATGACCCTGCTGACTGCCGCGGGGACGAGGGAAGCCTCACCTTGTGCAAGTTGATGCCGCTTGATAATGATACGTATGATGTTAAGATGCCATCGCTTGAGGGCAAGGCTTGGGTAGGCGCAAAATGGAGATTGGGTTGTTTATATTGGGTACAACTGCGAGTGGGAACTTGTGAATGTGTACACTCGTCACCGGGTTCCACTTCCAAAAATCTCAGACGACTGCCTAGAGGTTGAGTACACCGGTATTCTACATGAGTTCAAATACGATCATGGTGACTGTCGTGTATGGAAGATAGCAATTTGTCGAGGTTCCAACCGCTCTTGGGATTACACAAACTATGAAGTTGTTGCTATCATCGACAAGCTTGTTGCCGTCCTTACTTCCATGCCTCGATGGATATTGCTCAAAAATCAATTTCTGTACACGGATGAGTGCTGTGATGCAATTCAATACGAGGGTCTTGTGTTTGCTGCCACCACTCGTGGCACTGTTTTTGCATGGAACCCTCATGCTTTCGGTACGTTTGTCTTCCACCATAATTATAATTGTTTCATCCACATGCATGCGGATTAGCTAGCTTCCCTTTAGTAATTAAACTTCTTGTGTTTCCAAGGTCCTGTGAACATTCCACCACCTATACTTGAAATTTTTTATTACCAAGGGGGAGATGACGATGCTGATGATCACGAGCATGAGGACAAGCAGGACCCATATACTCAGTGGCGCCTGGCAACTTATTCTGATGGATCACCTCTTCTTGTCTGTATACATGCCAATGTTGATGTTACTAAGGAAGCAGGTGTTGTCTCGCATGGTCGCACTCTCCGGACCTATTCCAACATCCGTTGCAGGGTATTCGGGATGGATACTGGTGTACTAGCGCCAAGACCTTCTCCCTGGTTCAGTATTGAAAGTCTTGGAGGAAACTCGCTCTTCCTTGGACAAAACTATCCAACGATGGTGGAGGGCAATCCAGCTGCTATTGACACAACATTACTACCATTTATGAGAAGCAACTATATCTATACCTCGCACATTGCTATGCTTCCCTATTGTCCCAATATGGGTCCCGACATAGGCCGCTTCAGACTGGATGATCAGTCATGCATTGGTCTTGAGATTGACAGTAGTTGTCCCTTTCCAGAGAATCACTTCTGGTTCAAAGCAAGCGTTTCCAACGCCGACCAGCACTACAAGAAATATGTCAACTTGTGACCACCACTATTGGTCACTGAAAGGTCATAGTTTTTCATTTGCGACCTTTTTGTGACAAAAAACAAAAGGTCAAAACCTGGCGGTCGTAAACTGAAATTAGTGACCTTCTTTGTGATATGTAAAAGGTCGTTCGTTCCATGACCAAATTTTTGGTCACAAGCAACCTCCCCAGACCACGTAGGCATCCAGCATGGCAAGCTAATGTGGCACAAGAATCAGCCCGGTCCGATTCAGTGTTTTACATGGGCCGAGCCCAACCATTCAGCCTATTTGTGTTTTTTCTGTCTGTCAATTTTTGGTTGGGTTCATGGGCCAAGCCCAATATTGCAGCCTTTTTATTTTCTAGGCGTTCGGCCTTTTTGCTTCCATTTCTTATTTGGGCCTTTTTACAATCCATTTTGGACCAGGTCCCAGGTCATCCAATTAGGTCCCACTTGTCAGATTTCTTTTGTTTCTTTCCTAAATTAAAGGATCCACTAGTGAAATGGGACCAGGTGTGTTGTTTAAGTGCCACACGTCAATTCTCTATTTGTGCAACAACCAAGAACTTGATTCAAATAGAGCCAATAACACATAAATTTTCAAACGACAGCCAAATCATGGCGGTACTTTACAATCACAGCAGTACAAATCAGGTATTGAAATATAAAATACAGCCAATAACACATAAAATCCAGGGAGCTAAAACACATTTTGGGTGCAAGTTTTCTTTAGGATTCTTCTCCTGTAGTTCCTTGTACAGCAACTTTTGACGAATTAAGGCCAAAATCTGCGAGTTATAAATCAGAAAAGTTAGGAATATAATCAAGTGAAGCCGTGCATATAACACTCTCCTAACAATGAAACATAGCTGCAGAATTTGAGATCTAATAAGAAACCATGCATATAGCATTCTCATAACAGAAAAACTGAGATATATTTGGGAAGGGAAAATGACAAGTATCAACCCAGTGCAACATAACATAGCAACTATGTCAAAGTTATTCAGATTTCATGATGTGTGAGTCACATTATACATGCATCAAGCATCAGGCGACCAAGCAAACTGTTCTGGAATAGATACAAAACAAACATGTATTGACCATCCTACTGGTAGCAAGTACATAAAGGTAAACTGTGTAGTAGACAACAATGCATATAACATTCGCTTTTTGTTAAATTGACGAGACTAAACAACTAGCACGATTTCAGAAATGATCAAACTGTGTAGTAGACAGACATATCATGTGACTGCTGCAGACTAAACCTTTTTTTATACACACATGGCTGCTTGAATACAAGACAAGCAGGACCGAACAGAGACAATAGAGACAATATGAATATGCATGGCACAAGTGCAGGTCCTGGTTACTGGCTACACATGTAACACCAATAAAATGGATAGAACAATAACACGAACAACTCCAGATTACACACAAAGATCTATCCATAGTGCCAGCAATGGATAAAATCATGCACACAGTATAATTCTGACTATAATATGACCAGAGGACTAAAGATTCTACATACTTAGAACTCAGCTAATAAGTGAGAATGATCTGATTGTATGCAAACAATCTTTTTTTATTTGTTTATATTACTAAAACAGAAATATCTTCCTTTATGTGAAGAAGTCTGCTTCCTTCTTTAGTTAGTAGTAATCGTTCCATGCAAATCAACTGTGTGTGTATGCTTGATCATGGTTTGGAGATTACATGCATAGAGGAACAGAATCCTAAACAAAATAGCATCAAACAGCGGTGCGTGCTCAACCTATTTACCATACACAAGCAACACTTAAACCATAGCATGTGCATATACTTGTGTCACATTAGGGGGTTTAGAATGTACACAGTATATTCTAACATATTGGTGTGAGCACTTAAACCATAGCATGTGCATCGCCCTGTTGGTCAGCCTCTGGTACCTGGCCACAGTTCACAAACTTGGTGTGAGCATTTTGATGACATTAGCATGCAGTACAAGCAAAGATGGCATGACTGAACCTTACATAGTAAAAACTTGCAAGTAAATAAGAACAACAATGCTGAGAAGATAAAATAGTGCATTATCTTGGAGTGTCACCAGCAGCAAGATAGCACTACTCTTCTAGTACTCTAGCAAGAAAAAATAAACTATATAATACACAGGCAAGGCAGACTTGGTGCTAATAGAATACATGAGCAAGGAGTAGCACAGTAATTAACAAAGAGAGCAGAGCAGATCAGTAATTAACAAAGAGAGCAGAGCAGAGCGAAAGGATCTGCTCTGCTTTGGTGCCTTTGTAACAGTAATTAACAGAGGATGAACACTACTCTCCTCTGTTTTGGTGCCTTTGAGGCCTAAAAGTGTAACCCCCCCCCCCACACACACACACCTAAAACAAATCTGGAACTCAATTGTGCTAATAATCATTTGCTAGCAGGATATCAAAAAAATATTAATTTACTATGCTAAGACACTTGCACAGACAAAAACCATCTAGTAATTTTGGATGAACATGCAAAGTTGCAATAATTAGTCAAATATATGGTGTTTATGAAATTGCAAAGTTGCAATAATCTACATTACCATATTATGCTTAGCCAGTTCATACTGACTAAAAATAAATCAAGCATTTCACAGTAATATATTCCACTAATGTTCCTCAAATGGTTAATTAGTTCGAGATGGCAAAGCAATTGCAGATTCCCCATCATTTAACTGCTTGCAGTGTTGTGATAGCCAGCAACATTTCTAGTGCAGATTGAACTTGCAAGGTTTGACGAATCTAAGAGCCAACGTACACAGCAATGGCCACAGGAGCTAGTTGTAACCCAGTTTTGAAGATCTTCCTCCCCCACCTCAGATCTTTGCACACCTGTTCGTTCACAGCAACCCAGTCAAAACAAAAGTATTAGGACGGCGCACTGAGATCCAAACTCGAAATGCTGGGACGAAGGAAGAGAGGGGGCGCTGTGAGGAGGAGTGGAGGGACTGACCTCATTCGCCGAACCCTAGATGATCTGGAGGGGGCGCTGTGATGACGCCGACAAGCGTGGCCGACAGGATGCCGAAGCAGATGCTGCAGCTCCGAGGCGGGCGTCGTGGTGTTCGTGCCTCGGGCCGGGCGCGCGAGGACACTCGGGCTCCTCCCGCTTCTCCTCCAAGGCCTCCTTCATGCGCTGCTCCCACGTGAGCCCTGCATGCCACCCAAGGAGAGGATAGGAACGCGTCTGTTAGGAACCACGGGTGAGGGAGGGGAGGTGTGGGAGAGGGAGGGAGGGAGGGAGGGAAACGCACTACAGGGGACCTGAGGATCCCGTTGACATCGTCGCCGTCCTGATTGCTGGAGACCCGTGGCCGGCGTGTAGCGTCGCAACCGCAAACCCTAAGCAGACCACGCGCGCGCCACGGTCCGGCCAGCTCGACAAAGCGGCGCGCATCGAAGCAGCACGCGCGCGCCGGCGAGAAAGCCTGCCGTGACGCCATGGCCGAGAAGGAGGCTGGGGCTGCGCGTGGACTGGTGGATGTGGGGGATGAATGGTGCGGTGGTGGTGGGTATCTCGATCGGATCTGGAGAATAGGAAAGCGGGGGCGGGGGCGACGGCGGCGGCGGTGGGAATCGCGGGAGGGGGAGGAAGGCGAGGGCAGCGGCGGTAGGAATCGCGGGAGGGGGAGGAAGGCAGGGGCGGCGGCGGTGGGAATCGCGGGAGGAGCCATGGCGAAGGAAGGCGGGGGCGGCGGGGTCTCGATCGGATCTGGAGAATGGGAAAGGATGAGGGTGGGTGGGTGGGTGGGTTAGGGTTTGGGCTTCACCGTTGATGTGTGCGTGATGGATGGCTCACATCGCGTCCGACTGGGCGATCCGCGTGAACATGGTTCCTCGCTTCTCATTGGCTAGTTGTCTCGCGGTGGAATCTTTAAATTTTGGACCCAAATCACCGACTTTTAAATAAAAGACTACAAATCTTTGTTGTAAAAATGGGCCACATCCTTTTTTCAAAAATATTAGTCCACAATTTATGTACAATTAACTAAAAATAATAATGTCAAGATGTTTCCATCCACCTCTCATATATATCTATTACAAAAAAAAGAAAAATCTAACCGTTTATTTAATGGATTAGAAAATCACAACCATTTATTATGCCTGTCGATGTCGACGATGACGAAAGGATCGGATGCTCAGGACACCCCTCCTCCCCCCCCACACACATGCACGCACGCACGCAAAGGGTTTTCAAGTGCCCGAAAAGTTCATTTTCCATTTTTCGAGTGCCCGAAAAGAGTTTTTTTGTGAAGGACCTAGCAAATATTTGTTGCAAAATTGGACCGCTTGAATTTTCTAAAATAGTAGGCCATATTTAAAGCACAGTTGATCAAATAGTTGGGTGTCAAAAGTTTTTGATCCACCTCTCGTGAAAAGGACAAATTTCTGCCAATTCAGCTGAAAACAGGTCAAATTTGAACTGCAGCTACCTCATAGTTTGCTCTTTATTTTTCTCAAAAATCATTTTTAGGTACAAAAATACCTATTTAATCAGAGAAACACAAAAAAATTCCAAGAATCAACCACTAGCTAGGAACGGTCAAACTCGTCGTTTTGACCGCATTTTGAAACGGGCATAAAAAATTCAAAAAAAAATCAAAAAATTGGAAAATCTTCGCATTGTGTCATCATATGTGACAAAGTTTCCAGAAAAAATAATAAACTTGTAATACGACAATTATTTTTAAAAAGTGTCCTTAGAAATGAGCTATCATGTGTGGAGATCAAAGGCTTTCAAGCCAAATGATCAATCATATGGCCACATTCATGGCATAGTTTGTTCAAATGATCTCATATTGTGCACAAGGGTGCATCTTGGAATTCCAAACGATGTTGCCTAAGGGAGTTTTCATTTTCTTTGCACGGAAAATTCATTTTCCATTTTCCGAGTGCCCGAGTTGAGTTTTTTTTGTGAAGGACCTACCATATATTTGTTGCAAAATTGGACCAAATAAATTTTCTAAAATATTAGACCATATTTAATGCACAATTGACCAAATGGTTGGGTGTAAAAAGTTTTGATCCACCTCTGGTGAAAAAGAAAAATTTCCGCCGATTAAGTAGGAAGCGAGTCAAATTTGAACTGCAACTACCTCATAGTTTTCTCTTTATTTTTTCCAAAAATCATTTATAGGTACAAAAGTATCTATTTAATCAGACAAACACAAAAAAATCCAAGATTCAACCACTAGCTATGAACGGTCATGCCCGCCATTTTGACCGCATTTTGAAACAGGCATAAAAAATTAAAAAAATCAAAAAATTGGAAAACCTTCGCATTGTGTCACTATATATGAACAAGTTGCCAGGAAAAATAATAAACTTGTAATATGGAAATTATTTTAAAAAAGTGTTCTCAGAAACGAGCTATCATGCGTGAAGATTCATGGCTTTCAAGCCAAATGATCAATCTTATGGCCACATTCATGGCATAGTTTGTTCAAATGATCTCATATTGTGCACAAGGGTGCATCTTGGAATTCCAAACAATGTTGCCTAAGGGAGTTTTCATTTTCTTTGCACGGAAAATTCATTTTCCATTTTCCGAGTGCCTGAGCTGAGTTTTTTTGTGAAGGACCTACCATATATTTGTTGCAAAATTGGACCTAACCAATTTTATAAAATACCAGGCCATATTTAATGCACAAATGACCAAATGGTTGGGCCTCAAAAGATTTTATCCACCTTTGGTAAAAAGGACAAATTTCCGCTGATCCAGTTGGAAGCGGGTCAAATTTGAACTGTAGCTGCCTCATAGTTTGCTATTTATTTTTTCCAAAAATCATTTCTAGGTACATAATTATATATTTAATTAGAGAAACATCAAAAGTTTTCCAAGATTCAACCACTAGCTAGGAACGGTCAAGCCCGCCGTTTTGACCGCATTTTGAAACGGGCATAAAAAATTCAAAAAAATCAAAAAATTGGAAAACCTTCGCATTGTGTCATTATATGTGACCAAGTTTACAGGAAAAATAATAAACTTGTAATATGGCAATTCTTTTAAAAAGTGTTCTCAAAAACGAGCTATCATGCATGAAGATTCATGGCTTTCAAGCCAAATAATCAATCTTATGGCTACATTCATGGCACAGTTTGTTCAAATGATCTGATATTGTGCACAAGGGTGCATCTTGGAATTCCAAACAATGTTGCCTAAGGAAGTTTTCATTTTCTTTTCACGGAAAATACATTTTCCTTTTTTCGAGTGCCCGAAATGAGTTTTTTTGTGAAGGACCTACCATATATTTGTTGCAAAATTGGACCTAATCAATTTTATAAAATACTAGTCCATATTTAATGCACAATTGACAAAATGGTTGGGCGTCAAAAGTTTTGATCCACCTCTGGTGAAATAGACAAATTCCTGTCGATTCAGTTGGAAGCGGGTCAAATTTGAACTGCAGGTGCCTCATAGTTTGCTCTTTATTTTTTTCCAAAAATCATTTCTAGGTAAATAAGTATCTATTTAATCAGAAATACATGGTTTGATGGCGAGACATCGAGGTTTGGACGGTGTCCGAGGGCCCCAACTCTAGAGCGCATAAGCTCGCATGCCCGCCGCGTGGTCACTACGTGACCGTGGCGTTGCCATGTGTTCTGGGCGGCCTAGGCATGTTTAGTGGGTTGGGCACTCCCCAAGTAGGTGCTAGGAAGAAAATTATAACATAAGATTCTCATGAGGAAACCGAACTATGCTCAAACATGAATTAGCAGCCAAGTGTTTGATTAGCGGTACGGGAAATGCACATGGCCAATGGGCGTGAGTTTTGGCTGAGGATGATCATATATTAAGAAGAATGTCTTCACAAATTTTTAGGGAAATCAAGAATATATGAATAACACTTCCTTCACAAAGTGCTGCTCCAAATAGAATAGGGAAAATGAATATTGTTGAGTTATTTTTGAACTAGGCAAGGAAGGTTTTTGACATATTTGATGAAGATATGATCCAAACAATTTATGAGAATTTTTTGGGAATTTTTGGAATAACAGAAATATAGGTTGCTTCACAACCTAGGGCAAAAATTGACACATGGACATGACACATAGGCAAAACTGATGAGGTGGCGCCTAGTCATAGCAATAAGTACTAATGCATCCACGTTCACAACCTCATGACCATTTATATTGGTCGTAATCAGGTAGAAATAAGGTCATGGACCACTCTTGTCTGCTTTTATGGCCATTTGGTCTAAGGCAATTCAGGGTTTGAGCCCTTCCAAGCGAAATGGCCGTGGATTTACGACCAATTCAGCTAGGGTCACTAAGAGAAGGTCACTAGTTGACATATTTCTAGTAGTGCAGTGGTTGAGCTGAAGTTCATTTCATCGCTTTGTTATTTATTGTGTGAGAAAAACTTCACTAGAATGTTTTATTGGAAATGATCTATAATCCAACGTGTATCCTCGTTGTCGTTTTGGGTTAATAACTTGTTGTATGTAGTCAATGGTACATTTGCATATGCGTCCATCAGCTCACGACTGCTAGTGGTGTCCATATGGACAGTGCTAGTGATTTTAGTTGCAAAAATTAGATAGTACTAGTGATTTTTAGCTGCATGTTTTGACAAATCACAGTGTTATAAGGTCGACAAATGGCAATGTTACTAGATAAACAAATGTCAACCTTTCTATTTTGACAAATGACAACATACCCAAAATGACAGATATGCAAATCTTACCCAATTGTTTGTACGTGGTTGCACACGGGTCATGCAAAACAACCATTTGCGTTGAAGGGATGCATAAATCCCGCTCGGCACATTTTCCCATGGCTTCCTGGGGAAGTTGTCGGTTTGCATACGGGTGTTCTAACTAAAATGTTTCTGATGAGTGCTTTATATTTAAAAACCATTGACGTTTTCTTCAAAAGAAAATCGACTGATAAGTCTGTACATTAAAAGAGAAAAACGCAAGTTCGTTCAAACCATATCTTTCATTCAGTCACACTGCAAATTTGTATTCATATGATCGAGAATTCGAGATACAGTATTAAACCCCAAAAAACTATTTCCGGTGGTGGCGGAGGCGGCGTGCTGCGTCGTCGTTGTCGTTGTCGTTATCGTCCTCCGGGACGTTGTTGTTGAAGTCTTCAAGGCAGCACAACATGTTCTTCACTTGTAAATCAAGCATCATGTCGTCGCACGATCGACGGGCGGGGCGAGGGAGGACAGCAACTGGTGCCGCTAAGAGGTAGCGGTCGACGGCAGCGTCCCATGGAAGTTAAAGGGCTCGCTTCTCAGTGAGCCTGCGAGCGTACAGCTCGCACGGTTCCCGATGAGCCTACGCATTGGAGGACACGAAAAATGCCATAGCATGTTGGGTGTCATTTCATGGTAGCATGCCAAGTTTCATGAATTTCAAAAGAGTTTTGGATTTACTAGAATTTAAAAACCAGGCATCTCAATGTTTTGCCGGCAATCAACGGTGCCCTGGTGTTTGAAATTCATTCTCATTTCTTGCATGGGACCTAAGCATGCACCCAAGGACATAGATTTGATTTTTCAACTAATTTATATGCACTGGAGCAAGTGCATGTGGTTCAAATTTGAATTATGCACGTAAATGCATAGAAAACTCAGTTAATACATAAAAATGTCCAAAAAATCCCAAAAATTGACACAACACTCCTGTTATTCTATGTTGACACGAGAAAATTTTTGAAAGCAGTAAGAGGCAATGAATATCGTTTTGTCCCCAAAGGTGGGACGTTCCCTACCGAAACCATCATGGTTGCTATGAGAAGCTCTAGTTTGTGAGAAGCATATACCCGAACCTACCCCAAATGGGGCAATTTTTTTACCACGACATGTTGATGCTGCTCCATGATAGCATGCCAAGTTTTATGAATTTCAGACGAGTTTTGGATTTACTAGAATTTAAAAACCAGGCATCCCAACGTTTTGCCGGCAATCAACAATACCCTGGTGTTTGAATTTCATTCCCATCTCTTGCATGGGACCTAGAAATTTACCCAAGGACACATATTAGATTTTTCAACCAACTTTAGTGCATTGGATCATGTGCTTGTAGTTCAAATTTGAATTATGCACATAAAATGCCTCGAGAACCCAGTTAATGCATAAAAATGTCCATACGAACACCGAAAAATCACAAAAATTGACACAACACTCCCGTTGTTCTATGTTGACACTAGAAATTTTTTGAAAGCAACAAGAGGCAATAATGGATATCGTTTCGTCCCCAAAGGTGGGACGTTCTCTACCGAAACCCATCATGCTTGTTGTGAGAAGCTCTATTTGTGAGAAGCTTATACCCGAACCTGCCTCAAATGGGCTAATTTTTTTTACCACGACATGTTGATGCCGCTCCATGATAGCATGCCAAGTTTCATGAATTTCAGACGAGTTTTGGATTTACTAGAATTTAAAGACCAAGTATCTCAATGTTTTGCCGGCAATCAACAGTGCCCTAGTGTTTGAAATTCATTCCAGTCTCTTGCATGGGACCTAAGCATGCACCCAAGGACACACATGTGATTTTTCAACCAACTTTGGTGTATTGGAGCATGTGCTTGTAGTTCAAATTTGAATTATGTACATAAAATGCCTAGAAAACCCAGTTAATGCATACAAATGTCCAAACGAACCTCGAAAAATCACAAAATTTAACACAACACTCATGTTGTTCTATGTTGTCACTGGAAAAAGAATTGAAATCAAGAAGTGGCAACAGATATCGTTTCGTCCAGAAAGCTGAAACATTCCCTATCGTAACCATGAGGCTTGTTGTCAAAAGCTCTAGTTTTTGAGAAGCTTATATACCCCAACCTGCCCCAAATGGGACAATATTTTTACCACTACATGTTGATGCCATTCCATGCTAGCATGTCAAGGTTCATAAATTTCTGACCCGTTTTCGATTTACTAGAATTTAAAAACCAAGTATCTCAATGTTAGCGGCCGAACGACGGTGGCAAGGTGTTTGACATTCATTCTCATTTCTTGCATGAGACTTAAGCATGTAACAAAGGACACACATTCCAATTCTGAACCACTTTATATGCACTGGAGCATGTGCATGTAGTTCAAATTTGAATTATGCACATGAATGAATAGAAAACTCAGTTAATGTATAAAAATAGCCAAGCTAACCCCAAAACTCCCAAAAAATGACACAACACTCGTGTTGTTCTACGTTGACACGAGAAAAATTTAGAAAGTAATAAGATGCAACATATATCATTTGTTCGCCAAGGTGGCACGTTCCCTACCAAAACCATCTAGCTTGTTGTGAGAGAAGCTCCGGTTTGCGAGAAGCTTATACCCAAACCTGGCCCAAATAGGAAAATATTTTTACCACGGTATGTTGATGTCGTTCCATGATATCATGTCAAGTTTCATGAATTTCAGCCGGGTTTTCGATTTACAATAATTTTAAAACCATGTATCTCAATGTTAGCGGCTGATCGACAATGTCAAGGTGTTTGACATTCATTCTTATTTCATGTATGTGACTTAAGCTTGCAACCAAGGACAAACATTTGATTTTGTAACCCATTTTTAGGGACTGTAGCATGTGCTTTGATTTTGAATTGTGCACCTGAAATTGCTAGAATACCAATTTAATGTATAAAATTACAAAACGAACCCTGAATAATTCTAATTTTTTTACGACACACATATAGTTGCATGTTCACTGCAGATAAAAGGTCTAGCAATTCAAACACTATCCATTGCCGCTGTGACCCCATTATGTAATTTAGATCAAAATGAAAAATCAAATAGATCCCAGACAGTTTATTGTCACCAACCGTGTGAGATGCAGTACAAAATATCCTGGAGCACCGTCGGTGTATAGTACGCCTATGGCTTACACAAGAAGGTGCGTCGGCTACAGTCCACAACCGGCGTGTCAAGCACACTAGCTCGCTCCCCAAATACTCCCGCCTCTGCATCCCTCGCAATCTCAAAAATATTTGCTCGCCCTTATCCAAATTTTTAGTAACCCCGCCTTGTTACTCCTGCCTAGTAAAATTTTCAGTCGCCGTGGTAATTCCTCAAACACCACCTTAACCCCCCCCCCCCCACACACACACACCACACACTCCATAAAACCTGAGCTCACCGACACATAGCCGCCGAGGTGTCCCCATCATCCTCCGCGTGCTCTTTATCGATCCACCATCGCCGATCCTCTGATCCGCCAGCCGCCGCGCCCCCACGCTGGTTCAAGGACTTCCCCGTCCTTCCTTGGACCCAGCAGTCGACGAGGTCCTACCTCGAGGTCCGACAGCGGCGGTGGGGGATGTGGGTCACCAAGATTACAGATCGGGAGACACACACCCGCCGATGGCTCGGTAGCTTCCACACGGCCGAGCTCGCGGCCATGGAGTACGTGTTGGGTTTCGTAGTAATTTCAAAAATTTTCCTACGCGCACACAGGATCATGTGATGCATAGCAACGAGAGGAGAGTGTTGTCTACGTACCCAACGCAGACCGACTGCGGAAGCAATGACACGACGTAGAGGAAGTAGTCGTACATCTTCACGATCCAACCGATCAAGCACCGAAACTACGGCACCTCCGAGTTCGAGCACACGTTCAGCTCGATGACGATCCCCGGACTCCGATCCAGCAAAGTGTCGGGGAAGAGTTTCGTCAGCACGACGGCGTGGTGACGATCTTGATGAACTACAGCAGCAGGGCTTCACCTAAACTCCGCTACATATTATCGAGGAATATGGTGGCAGGGGGCACCGCACACGGCTAAGGAATCGATCACGTGGATCAACTTGTGTCAACTTGTGTGTTTAGAGGTGCCCCTGCCTCCGTATATAAAGGAGCCAAGGGGGGAGGGTGCACCGGCCAAGAGGGAGAGGCGCAGGAGGAGTCCTACTCCTACCGGGAGTAGGACTCCCCCCCCCAATCCTATTCCAACTAGGATTCCCAAGGGGGAAAGAGGGAGAAGGGTGGCCGGCCACCTCTCCTAGTCCTAATAGGACTAGGGGAAGGGGGGAGGCGCGCAGCCCTGGTGGGCAGCCCTTTCACCTTTCCACTAAGGCCCATGAAGGCCCATATGGTTCCCGGGGGGTTCCGGTAACCTCCCGGTAACCCGGTAAAATCCCGATTTCACCCGGAACACTTCCAATGTCCAAACATAGGCTTCCAATATATCAATCTTTACGTCTCGACCATTTCGAGACTCCTCGTCATGTCCGTGATCACATCCGGGACTCCGAACAACCTTCGGTACATCAAAATGCATAAACTCATAATATAACTGTCATCGTAACCTTAAGCGTGCGGACCCTACGGGTTCGAGAACAATGTAGACATGACCGAGACATGTCTCTGGTCAATAACCAATAGCGGGACCTGGATGCCCATATTGGCTCCTACATATTCTACGAAGATCTTTATCGGTCAGACCGCATAACAACATACGTTGTTCCCTTTGTCATCGGTATGTTACTTGCCCGAGATTCGATCGTCGGTATCCAATACCTAGTTCAATCTCGTTAACGGCAAGTCTCTTTACTCGTTCCGTAATACATCATCTCACAACTAACATATTAGTTGTAATGCTTGCAAGGCTTATGTGATGTGTATTACCGAGAGGGCCCAGAGATACCTCTCCGACAATCGGAGTGACAAATCCTAATCTCGAAATACGCCAACCCAACATCGACCATTGGAGACACCTGTAGTACTCCTTTATAATCACCCATTTACGTTGTGACGTTTGGTAGTACCCAAAGTGTTCCTCCGGTAAACGGGAGTTGCATAATCTCATAGTCGTAGGAACATGTATAAGTCATGAAGAAAGCAATAGCAACATACTAAACGATCAGGTGCTAAGCTAATGGAATGGGTCATGTCAATCAGATCATTCTACTAATGATGTGACCTCGTTAATCAAATAACAACTTATTGTTCATGGTTAGGAAACATAACCATCTTTGATTAACGAGCTAGTCAAGTAGAGGCATACTAGTGACACTCTGTTTGTCTATGTATTCACACATGTATTATGTTTCCGGAAAATACAATTCTAGCATGAATAATAAACATTTATCATGATTATAAGGAAATAAATAATAACTTTATTATTGCCTCTAGGGCATATTTCCTTCAGTCTCCCACTTGTACTAGAGTCAATAATCTAGATTACACTGTAATGAATCTAACACCCATGGAGCTTTGGTGCTGATCATGTTTTGCTCGTGGAAGAGGCTTAGTCAACGGGTCTGCAATATTCAGATCCGTATGTATCTTGCAAATCTCTATGTTTCCCACCTGGACTAGATCCCGGATGGAGTTGAAGCGTCTCTTGATGTGTTTGGTCCTTTTGTGAAATCTGGATTCCTTTGCCAAGGCAATTGCACCAGTATTGTCACAAAAGATTTTCATTGGACCCGATGCACTAGGTATGACACCTAGATCGGATATGAACTCCTTCATCCAGACTCCTTCATTTGCTGCTTCCGAAGCAGCTATGTATTCCGCTTCACATGTAGATCCCGCTACGACGCTTTGTTTAGAACTGCACCAACTGACAGCTCCACCGTTTAATGTAAACACGTATCCGGTTTGCGATTTAGAATCGTCCGGATCAGTGTCAAAGCTTGCATCAACGTAACCTTTTACGATGAGCTCTTTGTCACTTCCATATACGAGAAACATATCCTTAGTCCTTTTCAGGTATTTCAGGATGTTCTTGACCGCTGTCCAGTGATCCATTCCTGGATTACTTTGGTACCTCCCTGCTAAACTTATAGCAAGGCACACATCAGGTCTGGTACACAGCATTGCATACATGATAGAGCCTATGGCTGATGCATAGGGAACATCTTTCATATTCTCTCTATCTTCTGCAGTGGTCGGGCATTGAGTCTTACTCAATTTCACACCTTGTAACACAGGCAAGAACCCTTTCTTTGCTTGATCCATTTTGAATTTCTTCAAAATTTTGTCAAGGTATGTGCTTTGTGAAAGTCCAATTAAGCGTCTTGATCTGTCTCTATAGATCTTAATGCCTAATATGTAAGCAGCTTCACCGAGGTCTTTCATTGAAAAACTTTTATTCAAGTATCCCTTTATGCTATCCAGAAATTCTATATCATTTCCAATCAGTAATATGTCATCCACATATAATATCAGAAATGCTACAGAGCTCCCACTCACTTTCTTGTAAATACAGGCTTCTCCAAAAGTCTGTATAAAACCAAATGCTTTGATCACACTATCAAAACGTTTATTCCAACTCCGAGAGGCTTGCACCAGTCCATAAATGGATCGCTGGAGCTTGCACACTTTGTTAGCTCCCTTTGGATCGACAAAACCTTCTGGTTGCATCATATACAACTCTTCTTCCAGGAATCCATTCAGGAATGCAGTTTTGACATCCATTTGCCAAATTTCATAATCATAAAATGCGGCAATTGCTAACATGATTCGGACGGACTTAAGCATCGCTACGGGTGAGAAGGTCTCATCGTAGTCAATTCCTTGAACTTGCCGAAAACCTTTTGCGACAAGTCGAGCTTTGTAGACAGTAACATTACCATCAGCGTCAGTCTTCTTCTTAAAGATCCATTTATTCTCAATCGCTTGCCGATCATCGGGCAAGTCAACCAAAGTCCATACTTTGTTCTCATACATGGATCCCATCTCAGATTTCATGGCTTCTAGCCACTTTGCGGAATCTGGGCTCACCATCGCTTCTTCATAGTTCGTAGGTTCATCATGATCTAGTAGCATGACCTCCAGAACAGGATTACCGTACCACTCTGGTGCGGATCTTACTCTGGTTGATCTACGAAGTTCAGTAGTATCTTGATCTGAAGTTTCATGATCATTATCATTGGCTTCCTCACTAACTGGTGTAGGTGTCACTGAAACAGTTTTCTGTGATGAACTACTTTCCAGTAAGGGAGCAGGTACAGTTACCTCGTCAAGTTCTACTTTCCTCCCACTCACTTCTTTCGAGAGAAACTCCTTCTCTAGAAATGATCCATTCTTAGCAACAAATGTTTTGCCTTCGGATCTGTGATAGAAGGTGTACCCAACAGTTTCCTTTGGGTATCCTATGAATACACATTTCTCCGATTTGGGTTCGAGCTTATCAGGTTGAAGCTTTTTCACATAAGCATCGCAGCCCCAAACTTTAAGAAACGACAACTTTGGTTTCTTGCCAAACCATAGTTCATAAGGCGTCGTCTCAACGGATTTTGATGGTGCCCTATTTAACGTGAATGCGGCCGTCTCTAAAGCATATCCCCAAAATGATAGCGGTAAATCTGTAAGAGACATCATAGATCGCACCATATCTAGTAAAGTACGATTACGACGTTCGGACACACCATTACGCTGTGGTGTTCCGGGGGGCGTGAGTTGCGAAACTATTCCACAGTTTTTCAAATGTACACCAAACTCGTAACTCAAATATTCTCCTCCACGATCAGATCGTAGAAACTTTATTTTCTTGTTACGATGATTTTCAACTTCACTCTGAAATTCTTTGAACTTTTCAAATGTTTCAGGCTTATGCTTCATTAAGTAGATATATCCATATCTGCTCAAATCATCTGTGAAGGTGAGAAAATAACGATATCCGCCACGAGCCTCAATATTCATCGGACCACATACATCGGTATGTATGATTTCCAACAAATCTGTTGCTCTCTCCATAGTACCGGAGAACGGTGTTTTAGTCATCTTGCCCATGAGGCACGGTTCGCAAGTACCAAGTGATTCATAATCAAGTGGTTCCAAAAGTCCATTAGTATGGAGTTTCTTCATGCGTTTTACATCGATATGACCTAAACGACAGTGCCACAAATAAGTTGCACTTTCATTATCAACTCTGTATCTTTTGGTTTCAACATTATGAATATGTGTATTACTACTATCGAGATTTAGTAAGAATAGACCACTCTTCAAGGGTGCATGACCATAAAAGATATTACTCATATAAATAGAACAACCATTATTCTCTGATTTAAATGAATAACCGTCTCGCATTAAACAAGATCCAGATATAATGTTCATGCTCAACGCTGGCACCAAATAACAATTATTTAGGTCTAATATTAATCCCGAAGGTAGATGTAGAGGTAGCGTGCCGACCGCGATCACATCGACTTTGGAACCGTTTCCCACGCGCATCGTCACCTCGTCCTTTGCCAGTGCCCGCTTATTCTGTAGTCCCTGTTTCGAGTTGCAAATATTAGCAACAGAACCAGTATCAAATACCCAGGTGCTACTGCGAGCATTGGTAAGGTACACATCAATAACATGTATATCACATATACCTTTGTTCACCTTGCCATCCTTCTTATCCGCCAAATACTTGGGGCAGTTCCGCTTCCAGTGACCAGTCTGCTTGCAGTAGAAGCACTCAGTTTCAGGCTTAGGTCTAGACTTGGGTTTCTTCTCTTGAGCAGCAACTTGCTTGCCGTTCTTTTTGAAGTTCCCCTTTTTCTTCCCTTTGCCCTTTTTCTTGAAACTAGTGGTCTTGTTAACCATCAACACTTGATGCTCCTTCTTGATTTCTACCTCCGCAGCTTTTAGCATTGCGAAGAGCTCGGGAATAGTCTTGTTCATCCCTTGCATATTATAGTTCATCACGAAGCTCTTGTAGCTTGGTGGCAGTGATTGGAGAATTCTGTCAATGACGCAATCATCTGGAAGATTAACTCCCAATTGAATCAAGTGATTATTATACCCAGACATTTTGAGTATATGCTCACTGACAGAACTGTTCTCTTCCATCTTGCAGCTATAGAACTTATTGGAGACTTCATATCTCTCAATCCGGGCATTTGCTTGAAATATTAACTTCAACTCCTGGAACATCTCATATGCTCCATGACGTTCAAAACGTCGTTGAAGTCCCGATTCTAAGCCGTAAAGCATGGCACACTGAACTATCGAGTAGTCATCAGCTTTGCTCTGCCAGACGTTCATAACATCTGGCGTTGCTCCAGCAGCAGGCCTGGCACCCAGCGGTGCTTCCAGGACGTAATTCTTCTGTGCAGCAATGAGGATAATCCTCAAGTTACGGACCCAGTCCGTGTAATTGCTACCATCATCTTTCAACTTTGCTTTCTCAAGGAACGCATTAAAATTTAACGGAACAACAGCACGAGCCATCTATCTACAATCAACATAAACAAGCAAGATACTATCAGGGACTAAGTTCATGATAAATTTTAAGTTCAATTAATCATATTATTAAAGAACTCCCACTTAGATAGACATCCCTCTAATCCTCTAAGTGATCACGTGATCCAAATCAACTAAACCATGTCCGATCATCACGTGAGATGGAGTAGTTTCATCGGTGAACATCATTATGTTGATCATATCTACTATATGATTCACGCTCGACCTTTCGGTCTCCGTGTTCCGAGGCCATATCTGCATATGCTAGGCTCGTCAAGTTTAACCTGAGTATTCTGCGTGCGCAACTGTTTTGCACCCGTTGTATTTGAACGTAGAGCCTATCACACCCGATCATCACGTGGTGTCTCAGCACGAAGAACTTTTGCAACGGTGCATACTCAGGGAGAACACTTCTTGATAATTTAGTGAGAGATCATCTTATAATGCTACCGTCAATCAAAGCAAGATAAGATGCATAAAAAGATAAACATCACATGCAATCAATATAAGTGATATGATATGGCCATCATCATCTTGTGCTTGTGATCTCCATCTCCGAAGCACCGTCATGATCACCATCGTCACCGGCGCGACACCTTGATCTCCATCGTAGCATCGTTGTCGTCTCGCCAATCTTATGCTTCCACGACTATCACTACCGTTTAGTAATAAAGTAAAGCATTACATCGCGATTGCATTGCATACAATAAAGCGACAACCATATGGCTCCTGCCAGTTGCCGATAACTTGGTTACAAAACATGATCATCTCATACAATAAAATTCAGCATCATGCCTTGACCATATCACATCACAACATGCCCTGCAAAAACAAGTTAGACGTCCTCTACTTTGTTGTTGCATGTTTTACGTGGCTGCTACGGGCTTAAGTAAGAACCAATCTCACCTACGCATCAAAACCACAACGATAGTTTGTCAAATAGACTCCGTTTTAACCTTCGCAAGGACCGGGCGTAGCCATACTTGGTTCAACTAAAGTTGGAGAGGCAGTCGCCCGCAAGCCATCTCTGTGCAAAGCACGTCGAGGGAACCGGTCTCGCGTAAGCGTACGCGTAAGGTTGGTCCGGGTCGTCTCGTCCAACAATACCGCTGAACCAAAATATGACATGCTGGTAGGCAGTATGACTTGTATCGTCCACAACTCACTTGTGTTCTACTCGTGCATATAACATCAACATCATTAACCTAGGCTCGGATGCCACTGTTGGGTTTCGTAGTAATTTCAAAAATTTTCCTACGCGCACACAGGATCATGTGATGCATAGCAACGAGAGGAGAGTGTTGTCTACGTACCCAACACAGACCGACTGCGGAAGCAATGACACGACGTAGAGGAAGTAGTCGTACGTCTTCACGATCCAACCGATCAAGCACCGAAACTACGGCACCTCCGAGTTCGAGCACACGTTCAGCTCGATGACGATCCCCGGACTCCGATCCAGCAAAGTGTCGGGGAAGAGTTTCGTCAGCACGACGGCGTGGTGACGATCTTGATGAACTACAGCAGCAGGGCTTCACCTAAACTCCGCTACAATATTATCGAGGAATATGGTGGCAGGGGGCACCGCACACGGCTAAGGAATCGATCACGTGGATCAACTTGTGTCAACTTGTGTGTTTAGAGGTGCCCCTGCCTCCGTATATAAAGGAGCCAAGGGGGGAGGGTGCGCCGGCCAAGAGGGAGAGGCGCAGGAGGAGTCCTACTCCTACCGGGAGTAGGACTCCCCCCCCCCAATCCTATTCCAACTAGGATTCCCAAGGGGGAAAGAGGGAGAAGGGTGGCCGGCCACCTCTCCTAGTCCTAATAGGACTAGGGGAAGGGGGGAGGCGCGCAGCCCCTGGTGGGCAGCCCTTTCTCCTTTCCACTAAGGCCCATGAAGGCCCATATGGTTCCCGGGGGGTTCCGGTAACCTCCCGGTAACCCGGTAAAATCCCGATTTCACCCGGAACACTTCCGATGTCCAAACATAGGCTTCCAATATATCAATCTTTACGTCTCGACCATTTCGAGACTCCTCGTCATGTCCGTGATCACATCCGGGACTCCGAACAACCTTCGGTACATCAAAATGCATAAACTCATAATATAACTGTCATCGTAACCTTAAGCGTGCGGACCCTACGGGTTCGAGAACAATGTAGACATGACCGAGACATGTCTCTGGTCAATAACCAATAGTGGGACCTGGATGCCCATATTGGCTCCTACATATTCTACGAAGATCTTTATCGGTCAGACCGCATAACAACATACGTTGTTCCCTTTGTCATCGGTATGTTACTTGCCCGAGATTCGATCGTCGGTATCCAATACCTAGTTCAATCTCGTTAACGGCAAGTCTCTTTACTCGTTCGTAATACATCATCTCACAACTAACATATTAGTTGTAATGCTTGCAAGGCTTATGTGATGTGTATTACCGAGAGGGCCCAGAGATACCTCTCCGACAATCGGAGTGACAAATCCTAATCTCGAAATACGCCAACCCAACATCGACCATTGGAGACACCTGTAGTACTCCTTTATAATCACCCATTTACGTTGTGACGTTTGGTAGTACCCAAAGTGTTCCTCCGGTAAACGGGAGTTGCATAATCTCATAGTCGTAGGAACATGTATAAGTCATGAAGAAAGCAATAGCAACATACTAAACGATCAGGTGCTAAGCTAATGGAATGGGTCATGTCAATCAGATCATTCTACTAATGATGTGACCTCGTTAATCAAATAACAACTTATTGTTCATGGTTAGGAAACATAACCATCTTTGATTAACGAGCTAGTCAAGTAGAGGCATACTAGTGACACTCTGTTTGTCTATGTATTCACACATGTATTATGTTTCCGGAAAATACAATTCTAGCATGAATAATAAACATTTATCATGATTATAAGGAAATAAATAATAACTTTATTATTGCCTCTAGGGCATATTTCCTTCAGTACGACCGCTGGAAGGTCCTCTACCATGCCGCGGAGGCTGGGCTCAATTTCCCCTTCGGCACACGTCCGGTCCACCTCGTTCCGCCGGAGCCAGGGGTGGTGAGCTCGCCTATGGCGCGGGAGGACCGCGAGGTGTGGGAGCGCCTCGAGGCCAAGGCCGCCGATGAGGCCAACATGCAAGAGCTCCACCGGCACCACCCGGAGCTCGTGGAGGCGGAGCGGGAGATCTTTTCCGGCGCGGAGGGCGGCGAGGTTATCACGCTCTCCTCCGATGACGAGGTTGAAGGCGGCGAGGACGCGGCGCGGACGATGGCAAGATTATCGCGCTCTCCTCCGATGATGAGGTCGAAGGTGGCAAGGACAGCAGCGTGGAGGACGGCGAGGTTATCGCGCTCTCCTCCGATGATGAGGTCGAAGGCGGCGAGGACGGCGGCACGGAGGGCGTCCAGGTGGGCGGCGAGGATGAGGATATCGACGTCGACGAGTGGAGGAGTGCCTTCCCCAACGACCCCGATGATGGCATCGGCCCGGACCCGGCTCGTGGCACACCGTACCTCACGAGGAAGGATTGGCTCGACCTCTATTTCGACCGAAAGTAGTTTAGCTTAGTTTAAATTTATGTTTTATGTTCAGTTATGCAAAACTATCTATGTTTATGTTTGAATGCATGCTACTTTCGGTTGAACCTGCTTTGAACTTGATCAAATTGAAGTTTACAACATTAAGTTTAGGCGATCGACTAGAAACGGCCAAAAATTGTTGGAGTATATATATATATGCACTAATTGTTTTAGTCCTTTAACTTTTAAAGGATCGGCTAGAGATGGCCTTATGCCTTGTTTATTTCAGTTCTTCACAATGTGATGCTGTATATGTGCAACTATTTGCCGTGCAATTAAATTTCATCAATAACAGTTTCAACAATAGCACTATGAATTATGATATTTGGTTGCTGTTAAGGATATTGTAGTTAACATGCCTTTTCACTTTTTAACAATAACTAGTGTACTTTAGACCTGCACAATACCAGTTTGAATGACTATTTGCTTGTTTATAAATGTTATGTCTGATGCAGTTAACACACCTTTCCACTTCTTGTTTTGCTTAACTAGCGTGCTTAAGCCTGCACATTGAAGCTATCATTTGTAGATTGTGTTGTCTACCATGGATATATTTGGTTGATGTTTAGCCTGTTGTGCTTAACATGCCTTTATATGTACTCATACATGACAATATTGAGAATAGTGTTGTTTTTCCCATCGAGGTTAGTTTCATCGCATTGCTTATATGTACTCACTGTTCAGGATCTCGGTAGTTGGTACCATATAGCCTGGGGGATGATAAGGGATTAATCGTCGAATCAGACAGTCACTGAATATATCTGTAACCCATTTATCAGTAGGTTAACTAGGCCATATTTAATATATCTGAGGCTACATAGCAACATGCATTGTAATGAATGACTAAATATGCAATCCCGGGCTACATAGCAACAAGGAAGAGTGTTCCTTAATGTTCGTGTTACCTTAATGTTCTGATGATGTCAAAATATACGTGTATAAAATCTTATATAATGGGATGGAGGGAGTGTTGTACTACATCATTTTGCAATTGTTGTTTAGCTTCTAATATTAACTTGGTGCTTTTAGATACACATGTCATTGCCAAAGATCCACACTTCGACCCTTTCTGTGTATGTGGCAATGAGATATTCATGAACCAGCATCAAGTGAGGAAACTGATAAAGATTGTTAATAAAATGGGTCAAATGATGTCAATCGAACTATATGTTTACACTTTATGCAAGACAACAGTGAACTGCAGGATGTAAGTAAGAACCCTGTATCCTTCTTTTTAATGTCCGTAATGAGTTGTGTTAGATGACAATGTCTGAATCTTTTTTCCTTTGCAGTGGATCCTGAAGCAGTTTACTCAAGATTACCTCTCAAACTACATGATTGGCGGACGACCATCACAAGCGGTTGGACTAGAGTCATGCGTGCCTTCTGCATCCAGGAGAGCACAATAGGGCCATTCTGCTTCACCTTGTTCAGCAACCAGAATGTCTATCGCCTCTTTCTTTACCATCTATAATAGTACAAGTATAGAACCCTGGTTCATCATTCTTTATTTGGTGCTTATGTAATTCTTAAACATATGTACCTGTGAATTGAATAATGCATTGGTTGTTTGAACCTGATGGGTATGAATAAAGCTATAGCCTACTTTCAAGTTTAAATTAGGTACAATTTAAAATAGCAGCAGTTAAATTAGGACGAAATTACGGTGTGTAGGTCATTACGGCGCACACGATTAATAAAGCACATCGTGTGCGATATACATCATAATATGACACGGTTCACGTAGTGGAAACATGTGTAACAATGAACACAATTTTTGTTTACAAAGCGTGTGTGATGTCAGACACTATCACATATGGTGCGAGAAAACTAAATGTGTGTGAATGCCTACCTATCATACACAGTTTATAACCATGAACTGTTTGTGATGTGTCAGGCATCATAAACGTAGAGTCGTGCCTAGAATACTCCCATGCCTGGAATCTTCCTGTGCCTGGAATCTGCTTTGGTTTAGGTAAAAACCACAAAACTCCGACTGCGATGGCAATGCCAGCACAAACGAGTAGCAAGGATGAATCGTTTCGGATATGCGAGACATCGTTAACGCTTATAGAGGGGCAACTGTATGCATCAAGGCTCCCTATCCCCGACGATTTCTGGGTTGTGCGGGAAGTTCCCCCTAATCGCCCACACTCACTAGGTGACGGTTCCAAATGCTGTCGCGGAAAGGGGTTTTAAATCGTTTGTATAGCACCGACGCATACCAATGGTACACTTGGCATGCAACTACAAGTGTCGCCCCGACTGCAATTGCATGTCTTTTCATCACGACCGCGACTAAAGTTTGTTTTGTCGGAGGGCGGTGGGAGAAGGGCGGGCGCAGTACAACTGGAAGTGTCTTCCCCAACTAGAATTACATGTATTCCATCATGATCGCAAACTCAACTTTGTTTTGTTGGAGGGCAGTGAGATAGGGCGGGATCAATTGCATGTGTACACTTGGCATGCAGTTGCAAGTGTCGCCCCAAATGCAATTGCATGTATTCCATCACGACTACAACTAGACATTGTTTTGTTACAAGGTGGTGGGAGAGAGCGGGGGCAGTTGCATGTGTACACTAGGGATGCAACTGCAAGTGTCACCTCTGCACTTGCATGTCTTCCATCACCCCCACAACTAAGCTTTATTTTGTTAGATGGAGGTGAAGGAAATATGCCCTAGAGGCAATAATAAATTTATTATTTATTTCCTTATTTCATGATAAATATTTATTATTCATGCTAGAATTGTATTAATGGGAAACTTTGACATGTGTGAATACATAGACAAAACATAGTGTCCGTAGTATGCCTCTACTTGACTAGCCCGTTAATCAAAGATGGTTACGTTTCCTAACCATAGACATGTATTGTCATTTGATGAACGGGATCACATCATTAGGAGAATGATGTGATGTACATGACCCATCCGTTAGCTTAGCATTATGATCGTTACAGTTTCATTGCTACTGCTCTCTTCATGACTTATACATGTTCCTCAGACTATGAGATTATGCAACTCCCGAATACCGGAGGAACACTTTGTGTGCTACCAAACGTCACAATTTAAATGGGTGATTATAAATGTGCTCTATAGGTGTCTACGAAGGTGTTTGTTTGGTTGGCATAGATCAAGATTAGGATTTGTCACTCCGTGTTTCGGAGAGGTATCTCTGGGCCCTCTCGGTAATACTCATCACTATAAGCCTTGCAAGCATTGTGACTAATGAGTTAGTTGCGGGATGAAGTATTACGGAACGAGTAAAGAGACTTGCCGGTAATGAGATTGAACTAGGTATGATGATACTGACGATCGAATCTCGGGCAAGTAACATACCAATGACAAAGGGAACAATGTATGTTGTTATGCGGTTTGATCGATAAATATCTTCATAGAATATGTAGGAGACAATATGAGCATCCAGGTTCCGCTATTGGTTATTGACCGGAGATATGTCTCGGTCATGTCTACGTAGTTCTCGAACCCGTAGGGTCCGCACACTTAACGTTCGATGATGATTTGTATTATGAGTTATGTTATTTGATGACCGAAGTTTGTTTGGAGTCCCGGATGAGATCATGGACATGACGAAGAGAGTCTCGAAATGGTCGAGACATAAAGATCGATATATTGGAAGGCTATATTCGGACATCGGAAAGGTTCCGAGTGATTCAGGTATTTTTTGGAGTACCGGAGAGTTACGGGAATTCGCTTGGGAAGTAATGGGCCTTAATGGGCCATACGGGAAAGGAGAGAAGGGCCTCAAGGGGTGGTCACGCGCCCCCCATGGGCTGGTCCGAATTGAACTAGGAGGGGGTGGTGCCCCCTCCTTCCTTCTCCCCTCTTCCTCCTTCCCTCCTTCTCCTACTAGGAATAGTAAAGAGGAGGGGAATCCTACTTGGACTAGGGAGTCCTAGTAGGATTCCCCAGACCTGGCGCGCCCCCCTTGGGCCGGCCACCTCTTCCCTCCCCTCCTTTATATACGTGACCAAGGGGCACCCCACAGACACACAAGTTGATCTTTTAGCCGTGTGCGGTGCCCCCCTCCATAGTTACACACCTCGGTCATATCGTCGTAGTGCTTAGGTGAAGCCCTGCGCCGGTAACTACATCATCACTTTCGCCACGCCGTCATGCTGACGAAACTCTCCCTCGTCCTCAACTGGATCAAGAGTACGAGGGACGTCATTGAGCTGAATGTGTGCTGAACACGGAGGTGTCGTACATTCGGTGCTTGGATCGGTTTGATCGCGAAGACGTTCGACTACATCAACCGCGTTAACTAAACGCTTCCGCTTTCGGTCTATGAGGGTACGTGGACACACTCTCCCCTCTCATTGTTATGCATCACCTAGATAGATCTTGTGTGATCGTAGTTATTTTTTTGAAATTACCACGTTCCCCAATAGTGGAATCCGAGCCAGGTCTATGCGTAGAAGTTATATGCACGAGTAGAACACAAAGAGTTGTGGGCGATAATAGTCATACTGCTTACCAGCATGTCATACTTTGATTCAGCGGTATTGTTGGATGAAGCGGCCCAGACCGACATTATATGACCGCATTCATGAGACTGGTTCTACTGACGTGCTTCGCACACAGGTGGCTAGTGGGTGTCTGTTTCTCCAACTTTAGTTGAATCGAATTTGACTACGCCTGGTCCTTGTTGAAGGTTAAAATAGCACACTTGATGAAAAATCATTGTGGTTTTGATGCGTAGGTAAGAACGGTTCTTGCTAGAAGCCCGTAGCTACCACGTAAAACTTGCAACAACAAAGTAGAGGACGTCTAACTTGTTTTTGCAGGGCTTGTTGTGATGTGATATGGTCAAGGCATGATGTGCTATAAATTGTTGTATGAGATGATCATGTTTTGTAACATAGTTATCGGCAACTGGCAGGAGCCATATGGTTGTCACTTTATTGTATGCAATGCAATCGCCATGTAATTGTTTTACTTTATCACTAAGCGGTAGCGATAGTCGTAGTAATAATAGTTGGCGAGACGACAAGATGCTACGATGGAGATCAAGGTGTCGCGTCGGTGACGATGGAGATCATGACGATGCTTCGGTGATGGAGATCATGAGCACAAGATAATGATGGCCATATCATGTCACGTATTTTGATTGCATGTGATGTTTATCTTTTATGCCTCTTATTTTGCTTAGTACGACGGTAGCATTATAAGATGATCCCTTACTAAATTTCAAGGTATAAGTGTTCTCCCTGAGTATGCACCATTGCTACAGTTCTTCGTGCCGAGAAACCACGTGATGATCGGGTGTGATAAGCTCTACGTTCACATACAACGGGTGCAAGCCAGTTTTGCACACGCAGAATACTCGGGTTAAACTTGACGAGCCTAGCATATGCAGATATGGCCTCGGAACACTGGAGACCGAAAGGTCAAGTGTGAATCATATAGTAGATATGATCAACATAGTGATGTTCACCATTGAAAACTACTCCATCTCACGTGATGATCGGACATGGATTAGTTGATATGGATCACGTGATCATTTAGATGACTAGAGGGATGTCTATCTAAGTGGGAGTTCTTAAGTAATATGATTAATTGAACATTAATTTATCATGAACTTAGTCCTAATAGTATTTGACGAATTATGTTGTAGATCAATGGCTCGCGTTATAGCTTCCCTATGTTTTTCATATGTTCCTAGAGTAAAATTAAGTTGAAAGATGTTAGTAGCAATGATGCGGATTGGGTCCGTGATCTGAGGTTTATCCTCATTGCTGCATAGAAGTATTATGTCCTTGATGCACCGCTAAGTGACAGACCTATTGCAGGAGCAGATGCAAACGTTATGAACGTTTGGCTAGCTTAATATGATGACTACTTGATAGTTTAGTGCAGCATGCTTTACGGCTTAGAACCGGGACTTCAACAACGTTTTGAATGCCACGGAGCATATGAGATGTTCCAAGAGCTGAAATTGGTATTTCAGACTCACGCCCATGTCAAGAGGTATGAGACCTCTAACAAGTACTTCACCTAAAAAGATGGAGGAGAATTGCTCAGCTTGTGAGCATGTGCTCAGAATGTCTGGGTACTACAATCGCTTGAATCAAGTGGGAGTTAATCTTCCAGATAAGATAGTGATTGATAGAATTCTCTAGTCACCATCACCAAGTTACTGGAACTTCGTGATGAACTATAGTATGCAAGGGATGACGAAAACGATTCCCGAGCTCTTCGTGATGCTGAAATCGACGAAGGTAGAAATCAAGAAAGAGCATCAAGTGTTGATGATTGACAAGACCACTAGTTCCAAGAAAAAGGACGAAGGGAAAGAAAGGGAACTTCTAGTAGAATGGCAAGCAAGTTGTCACTCCCATGAAGAAGCCCAAAGCTAGACCTAAGCCTGAAACTGAGTGCTTCTACTGCAAAGGAAATGGTCACTGGATGCAGAACTACCCCAAATATTTGGCTGATAAGAGGGATGGCAAACTGAACAAATGTATATTTGATATATAGGTTATTGATGTGTACCTTGCTAGTTTTCATAGTAGCCCCTGGGTATTGGATACTTGTTCGGTTGCTAAGATTAGTAACTCGAAATAGGAGTTACAGAATAAACACAAACTAGTTGAGGGTGAAGTGACGATGTATATTGGAAGTGGTTCCAAGATTGATATGATCATCATCGCACACTCCTTATACTTTCAGGATTAGTGTTGAACCTAAATAAATGTTATTTGGAGTTTGCGTTGAGCATAAATATGATTAGATCATGTTTATTGCAATACGGTTATTCATTTAAGACAAAGGATAATTGTTATTCTGTTTACATGAATAAAACCTTCTATGGTCATACACCCAATGCTGATGGTTTATTGAATCTCGATCGTAATGATACACATATAAATAGTATTGATGCCAAAAGATGCAAAGTTGATAATGATAGTGCAACTTATTTGTGGCACTGCCGTTTGGGTCATATTGGTGTAAAGCGCATGAAGAAACTCCATAAAGATGGACTTTTGGAATCACTTGATTATGAATCATATGATACTTGTGAACCGTGCCTTATGGGCAAGATGACTAAAACTCCGTTCTTCGGAACAATGGAACGAGCTAATGACTTATTGGAAATAATACATACCGATGTATGCAGTCCGATGAATGTTAAGGCTCGTGGCGGGTGTCGTTATTTTCTAACCTTCATAGATGATTTGAGCAGATATGGTATATCTACTTAATGAAACACAAGTCTGAAACATTTGAAAAGTTCAAAAAAATTAGAGTGAAGTGGAGAATCATCGTAACAAGAAAATAAAGTTTCTACAATCTGATCGTGGAGGAGAATATTTGAGTTATGAGTTTGGCCTTCATTTAAAACAATGTGGAATAGTTTCACGCCACCTGGAACACCACAGCGTAATGGTGTGTCCAAATGTCGTAACCGCACTTTATTGGATATGTGCGATCTATGATGTCTCTTACCGATTTACCACTATTGTTGTGGGGTTATGCATTATAGACAGCTGCATTCACATTAAACAGGGCACCATCAAAATCCGTTGAGACAACGCCTTATGAACTGAGGTTTGGCAAGAAACCAAAGTTGTCGTTTCTTAAAGTTTGGGGCTGTGATGCTTATGTGATAAAGCTTCAACCTGATAAGCTCGAACCCAAATCGGAGAAGTGCATCTTCATAGGATACCCAAAGGAAACTGTTGGGTACACCTTTTATCATAGATCCGAAGGCAAGATATTCGTTGCTAAGAATGAATCCTTTCTAGAGAAGGAGTTTCTCTCAAAAGAAGTGAGTGGGAGGAAAGTAGAGCTTGATGAGGTAATTGTACCTTCCCCCGAATTGAAAAGTAGTACATCACAGAAATCAGTTCCAGTGACTCCTACACCAATTAGTGAGGAAGCTAATGATGATGATCATGAAACTTCAGATCAACTTACTACAGAACCTCGTAGGTCTTCCAGAGTACGGTCTGCACCAGAGTGGTACGGTAATCCTATTCTGGAAGTCATGTTGCTAGACAATGATGAACGTACTAACTATGAGGAAGCGATGATAAGACCAGATTCCGCGAAATGGCTTGAGGCCATGAAATCTGAGATGGGTTCCATGTATGAGAACAAAGTGTGGACTTTGGTGGACTTACCCGATGATCGGCAAGCCATATTAAATAAATGGATCTTCAGGAGGAAGAAAGACACTGATAGTAGTATTACTATCTACAAAGCTTGACTTGTCGCAAAAGGTTTTCGACAAATTCAAGGTGTTGACTGCAATGAGATTTTCTCAATTGTAGCGATGCTTAAATCCATCTGAATCATGTTAGCAATTGCCATATTTTATGAAATCTGGCAAATGGATGTCAAAACTGCATTCCTTAAATGGATATTTCTTAAAGAAGAGTTGTATATGATGCAACCAGAAGGTTTTGTCGATCCTAAAAGTACTAACAAGGTGTGCAAGCTCCAGCGATCCATCTATGGACTGGTGCAATCATCTCAGACTTGGAATATACGCTTTGATGAGTTGATCAAAGCATATAGTTTTATACAGACTTGCGGTGAAGCCTGTATTTACAAGAAAGTGAGTGGGAGCACTACAGCCTTTCTGATAATTATATGTGAATGACATATTGTTGATCAGAAAAGAATTTTTCTGGAAAGCATAAAGGAGAGTTTGAAAGGAGTTTTTCAAAGAAAGACCTCGGTGAAGTTGCTTATATATTGGGCATCAAGCTCTATAGAGATAGATCAAGACACTTGATAAGATTTTTCAATGAATACTCCCTCCATTTACTTATACAAGGCCACTATGGAAAATACATTTTGCATCTATACAAGTCCACCAACACTAATCGAGACAAAATTTAATGTTATTTTCTCGTAGTAGCAACCTGTTTAATACTTGTAAGCATGTAGTCATAATGACACTCCAGTCAGTTTCCTATTCCTTCCTTGCATGCATACAATGTATTAATGATCGCAGCAAATGAAAAGAAAAGTTGATGTACAAAGCAATACATTAAATTTTACCATGGTACTTGTAATATGAGTTTGTGGCCTTGTATATAAAAATGGAGGGAGTATATACCTTGACAAGTTTTTTGAAAGAGTTCAAAATGGATCAGTCAAAGAAGAAGTTCTTGCCTGTATTAGGTGTAAAGTTGAGTAAGATTCAAAGCCCGACCATGGCAGAAGATAGAAAGAGAATGAAAGTCACTCCCTATGCCACAATCATAGGTTCTATAAAGTATGATGTGCTGTGTACCAGACCTACTGTGCACCTTGCCATGAGTTTGGCATGGGGGTACAATAGTGATCTAAGAGTAGATCACTGGACAGCGGTCAAAATTATCCTTAGTGAGGACTAAGGAAATATTTCTCGGTTATGGAGGTGATAAAGAGTTCGTCGTAAAGAGTTACTTCGATGCAAGCTTTTACACCAATCCAGATGACTATAATCTCAATCTGGATACATATTGAAAGTGGGAGCAATTAGCTAGAGTAGCTTGATACAAAGCATTGTATACATAGAATATTTGCAAAATACATACGGCTCTGAATATGACAGACCCGTTGACTAAAACTTCTCTCATAAGAAAAACATGATCACACCTTAGTAATCTTTGGGTGTTAATCACATAGCAATGTGAACTAGATTATTGACTCTAGTAAACCCTATGGTTGTTGGTCACATGGCGATGTGAACTATGGGTGTTAATCACATACATATGTGAACTATTGATGTTAAATCACATGGTGATGTGAACTAGATTATTGACTCTAGTGCAAGTGGGAGACTGAAGGAAATATGCCCTAGAGGCAATAATAAAGTTATTATTTATTTCCTTATTTCATGATAAATTTTTATTATTCATGCTAGAATTGTATTAACCGGAAACTTAATACATGTGTGAATACATAGACAAAACATAGTGTCCGTAGTATGCCTCTACTTGACTAGCTCGTTAATCAAAGATGGTTATGTTTCCTAACCATAGACATGTGTTGTCATTTGATGAACGGGGTCACATCATTAGGAGAATGATGTGATGGACATGACCCATTCGTTAGCTTAGCATTATGATCGTTATAGTTTCATTGCTACTGCTCTCTTGATGACTTATACATGTTCCTCAGACTATGAGATTATGCAACTCCCGAATACCGGAGGAACACTTTGTGTGCTACCAAACGTCACAACGTAAATGGGTGATTATAAAGGTGCTCTACAGGTGTCTCCGAAGGTGTTTGTTAGGTTGGCATAGATCGAGATTAGGATTTGTCACTCCGTGTTTCGGAGAGGTATCTCTGGGCCCTCTCGGTAATACTCATCACTATAAGCCTTGCAAGCATTGTGAATAATGAGTTAGTTGCGGGATGAAGTATTACCGAACGAGTAAAGAGACTTGCCGGTAACGAGATTGAACTAGATATGATGATACCGACAATCGAATCTCGGGCAAGTAACATACCGATGACAAAGGGAACAACGTATGTTGTTATGCGGTTTGACCGATAAAGATCTTCGTAGAATATGTAGGAGCCAATATGAGCATTCAGGTTCCGCTATTGATTATTGCCTGGAGATATGTCTCGATCACGTCTACATAGTTCTCGAACCCGTACGGTCCGCACGCTTAACATTCGATGACGATTTGTATTATGAGCTATGTGATTTCATGACCGAAGTTTGTTCGGAGTCCCGGATGAGATATCGGACATGATGAGGAGTCTCGAAATGGTCGAGACGTAAAGATCGATATATTGAAAGGCTATATTCGGACATCGGAAAGGTTCCGAGTGATTCGGGTATTTTTCGGAGCACCGGAGAGTCACGGGAATTCACCGGTGGAAGTAATGGGCCTTAATGGGCCATACGGGAAAGGAGAGAAGGGCCTCAAGGGGTGCCCCTTTCATGGGATGGTCTGAATTGGACTAGGATGGGGCGGCACCCCCCTCCTTCCTTCTCCCCTCTTCCTCCTTCCCTCCTTCTCCTACTAGGAATAGGAAAGAGGAGGGGAATCCTACTTGGACTGGGGAGTCCTAGTAGGATTCCCCAGACCTGGCGCGCCCCCCTTGGGTCGGCCACCTCTTCCCTCCCCTCCTTTATATACGTGGCCAAGGGGCACTCCATAGACACACAAGTTGATCTTTAGCCGTGTGCGGTGGCCCCCTCCACAGTTACACACCTCGGTCATATCGTCGTAGTGCTTAGGCGAAGCCCTGCGCCGGTAACTTCATCATCACCATCGCCAGACCGTCGTGCTGACGAAACTCTCCCTCGGCCTCAGCTGGATCAAGAGTACGAGGGACGTCATCGAGCTGAATGTGTGCTGAACGCGGAGGTGCCGTACGTTCGGTGCTTGGATCGGTTGGATCACGAAGACATTAAACTACATCAACCGCGTTAACTAAACTCTTCCGCTTTCAGTCTTTGAGGGTACATGGACACACTCTCCCCTCTCATTTCTATGCATCACCTAGATAGATCTTGCGTGATCATAGGAATTCTTTTAAAATTACCGCGTTCCCCAACAGAAGGTAGGAGAGGGGGGCAATTGCATGTCTGGCACTAGGCACGCAACTGCAAGTGTAACCCTCGACTACAACTGCATGCCCCCCTAACACAAACACTACTGGACTCTTGTTTTGTCTGATGGGGGCAGGAGAGGGGGGAGTTGCATGTTTGACACTAGGCACACAATTGCAAGTGTAGCGCATCGACTGCAACTCCATGCCCCCTAACGCGGATGCAACTAGACTTTGTTTTCTCAAATGGAGACGGGAGATGGGGTAGTTGCAAGTGTATGTTCGACATGCAACTGAAATTGTGAAGCCTAGTTGCAACTGTATGTCTACCCACCCAACTGCAACTCACCTTTGTTTTGTCGAGGGGCGATGGTGGAGGGGGCAATTTCATATCTGATACTAGCATGCAACCGCAAGTATCACCACCGCCTGCAATTGCATGCCTACCCATCTGACTGCAAGTGACCTTTGTTTTATAGGAGGACGGTGGGAGATGGGAGATAGTTGCATGTCTGACACTAGGCATGCAACCGCAATCATAGCCCTTGACTACTGCAACTACATGTCTGGCCACTAGTACTAGAGATGCATTAATTAATTTGTATTTCTGTGTGAGTCTCTTTGCCTTAGGAATCGGATGTTTTCCATCATGCCTATGTCTGCCACTAGGCATACAACTGCAAGTGTCGTCTGTACTGCACCTTGGTGGTGTTTTATGGGGGTGTTGCCACTAGGAGGGGGTCGTAGCATTGTCTTATTTGTTTTTATTTGCTTTTAAATGATTTACATTCAATACATTAATATTTTTGTAAATACACCATGAACATTTCCGTAAAACACATGATACATTTTTATTTAAATACACGATGGATTCTTTTATATAATGTGGTGAAAATTAGACAAAATGCGTGATGAATATTTCATAATATACAATGATCATTTTTATGAATACACGATTATTTATATAAATAGAAGATGATACAAATATAGGACGGACAGTTAAATTCACGAAAACACGAACAATTTTAATTTTACACAATATAGATTGTTTCTCATTTTTAAAATTAGTTTTCTTTTGGATCTATGCAAAAAAGCTGAAACAGGACACGAGCTGGCAGAACAAACACCAATGGCGAATGTAATACAACTGTTTTGCTGGCTGTAAGAAAAACATGCACAAAACAGTACACCTTTTTTTGTGGCTTGGAACTATTTTATATATTTTATTACTAGTTTTTTTAGCAAATATTTCTTTTCTAGTGTATTTTGCTGTTGTAGAAAAAAATAAAAGCCCAAGGGAGCAAGCCCAACAAAATGAGGAGACAAGCTAATAAACATAACCCAACAGGAGCAGACCCAGCCCAAATAAAAAAAACCAGCCACGCACCTAAACCCTCCTAGTCGGCGCCCGCAAGCCCTGCAAAAAATGCGTGATGAATATTTCATAATATACAATGATCATTTTTATGAATACACGATTATTTATATAAATAGAAGATGATACAAATATAGGACGGCCAGTTAAATTCAAGAAAACACGAACAATTTTAATTTTACACAATATAGATTGTTTCTCATTTTTAAAATTAGTTTTCTTTTGGATCTATGCAAAAAAGCTGAAACAGGACACGAGCTGGCAGAACAAACACCAATGGCGAATGTAGTGCAACTGTTTTGCTGGCTGTAAGAAAAACATGCACAAAACAGTACACCTTTTTTTGTGGCTTGGAACTATTTTATATATTTTATTACTAGTGTTTTAGCAAATATTTCTTTTCTAGTGTATTTTGCTGTTGTAGAAAAAAATAAAAGCCCAAGGGAGCATGCCCAACAAAATGAGGAGACAAGCTAATAAACATAACCCAACAGGAGCAGACCCAGCCCAAATAAAAAAACCAGCCACGCACCTAAACCCTCCTAGTCGGCGCCCGCAAGCTGGGCCGGCCCGCAAGCCCTGCAAAAAAGGTAGATACTACGGGAATCGAACTCAGGCACTTCGCTCCAAGTCAAAAGCTCGCTAACCGGTTGAGCTACCGGCCCTGAGTGGTTATAAATAGCGTGAAGCATGACATAACATCGTTGCGGCGCTATTTGTTGCACATAACAATGTACTAGGAGTATATCACATCAACTTTTCGGGAAAACAAAATCGTGACGAGTAAAGGTTCATGGATTTTGAAAATAAGTTCATCAATTTTGAAAAAAAGTTCATAGAAAATGAAAAAAAATATTCATGGGGTTTCAACAAAAATCTACAAATTTGAAAAAAGTTCATCAAATTTAAAAAAATTCATTGAAATTGGAAAAGAGTTCATCAAATTTTAAAAAAAGTTCATTAAACTAGAAAAAAATTCATTGAAATTGAAAAAAGTTCATCGAATTTGAATAAAGTTCATTGGAATTGAAAAAAGTTCATCGAATTTGAAAGAAAGTTCAAGAATTATAAAACATTCATCGAGGCAGGAAGAATAAAGAGAAAAAAAAGAAAAAAGGGAAACGGAAAACGAAAAACGAAAAAACAAAAAGGAAAAGGGAGAAAGGTAAAATGACAGATGAAATAAGAAAAGACCTAAAAGGATGTTAGTTATCAGGTAGAGCTAGGTGGCGCGGTGGTTACTGGCTGTAAACTGGAAGCAGAGATCGGGAATTGGATACCCGTCTGCGCCCTCTTTTTTTTTGCGTGTACAAAACGAAAAGGAAACAGGGTAAGATGACCTCAGTCGAGACGTAGACAAACCCTTCCTAGATTCATGGTGGCGCCCCCGACGGCAATCTTTATCGGAACAGAAATGGTGGTTCCTAATTAACTGCAGCTCCAGATCAATTACCTACCTGCCCATCACGCCCTCTTCTTGCGCGACATCGTACGATGGCAGCGACGCGCCGGGTGCTAGTGCTCTGCCGCCTCTCGCCGTCCTCCCTCGCCGGTCTCGCCGCCCGCTTCAGCCTCCTCGACCGCCACGCCTCGCCGCTCTCCATGGAAGCCTTCCTCGCCGCCGCGGCCGCCGCCAACGACCCACCGCGCCTGGCCCTCGTCCCGGGCGTGGGCGTCCGCGTCGACGCGGCTTTCCTGGACGCCGTCCCGTCGCTGCGCTGCGTGGTGACCGTTAGCGCCGGCCTGAACCACGTCGACCTCCCCGAGTGCGCGCGCCGCGGCGTCGCTGTGGCCAACGCGGCCGGGGTCTACTCCTCCGACGTCACCGACCACGCCGTCGGCCTGGTCATCGACGTGCTCCGGCGCGTATCGGCGGCCGACAGGTACGTGCGGCGGGGACTCTGGCCGGAGCGCGGCGACTTCCTGCCCCTCGGGTCCAGGCTCCGCGGGAAGCGCGTTGGCATCGTCGGCCTCGGCAGCATCGGATCGGCGGTCGCGAGGAGGCTGGAGGCGTTCGGCTGCGTCGTCTCCTACCAATCCCGCGGCCGGAAACACGACGTCTCCTACTGCTACCACCCCACGGTGCACGACCTCGCGGCGTGCTCCGACGTGCTGGTCGTCGCGTGCGCGCTGACGGCCGAGACCCGGCACGTCGTGGACAGGCGCGTGCTGGACGCGCTGGGGAGCGGCGGCGTGGTGGTGAACGTGGCGCGCGGCCCGAACGTGGACGAGGCGGAGCTGGTGAGGGCGCTCGCGGAGGGCAGGCTCGCCGGCGCCGGGCTGGACGTGTTCGAGGACGAGCCGGACGTGCCGGCTGAGCTGATGGCCATGGACAACGTCGTGCTGACGCCTCATCGGGCCGCGTTCACCCCGGAGTCCATAGCCGACCTCGACCGCCTCGTCGTTGGCAACCTCGATGCCTTCTTCGCGGGCACACCGCTGCTTACGCCCGTCGTCGTCTGTGACTGAGCACAAAGAATGTCGATTGTGACCGACCGCCAGCTCTTCACAAAGAATAAATCTAGCAGTGATTAGTCCACCACCGACCGATGTCTGCTGGACGTGGATTTCTCTATGTAGGAGTAACTGGTTAGCGCACAACTCGAATCTGTACCATACATCAAGTTGGGTAGTCGCATCAACATGCAGGAAAGCTGCAACGGACCCACTGTCGTTTCATCAGTAGGTTCGTTGTATTGCTTAGTCTTTTTCATATTGTCCGTATTTTTATTGTATTAGCTAAAGCATGCACTTTTATATGGTATCAGTGTCAAGAGATTTTGAATTTAAGATCCGGCCGGCATAATTAAATTGTGGCCCATTTTCGATCCACATTTAGGCCTAAGGAAGTCATTGTATTGACTAGAGCATGCACTTCTACAATGCTCCCTTTTCATTATTCAACAACCGTATATCATCCTGTATTAGAGCATCTACGGTCGGACTTAGCAAATCCGACCCCTCAAACGTCCGCGGAAACGCTCGGACGCGTCCGGACGGACACTGATTGGTCATGCCTTATATAATGCATTCCACATCCGAATACCTCAAATTAGAAATCTCAAATCCGTATTATTACATGCAACATAAACCTCTCGCCCGGCTCCGTCATGGCCATCTCCGGCGGCCGGCTGCGCTCCCTAGAGTGTTGGTCCGGTCGCCGGCAAGGTAGAGTAGGACATGGGACACGTGCCGGCTTCTGGGACTCAAGGCGCCCTCGTCTCCCATGCCCTACGCTTCCTCCTCGGAGCCCAAACCCGTTGGATGACGGTGGACGTCAGATCTATGATTGATCCATCCTGGGAAATGGGAAAAGCCGGTGACATCCATCATGACGCGGTTACGGCGTCCAGACCTGTGCACTATATGGGGCGCTGAAGAATTCGAATCCGCCTCGTCGACGTCCATGGCCGCAAGGGCTACCGCCGCCTGGCACTGCGGACATGACCCACCATGTTTGCGTCGGGCGACGCCCATGATGCGTCCATGGCCTCAGAGCGCCAATGGGTGAGTTGCGCGTCTGCCACCGCGTTTGGACGCTACACAGACAATACCGCCTCCGGTGAGGCAGCGACGACACACCTACCACCGGGTCTATGCGCCATTTGGGCGGATGCAATGGATTTTTCGACGGAAGGAGTCCGAGCGCTGCCATGCATGGGCCTCCTCCCGGGAGCGGTGGAGTGCAAACTAGAGGGTCATCTCCTCCTTGGGGCCGCGTGGGATGAGCTCGGGGACGACAGATCTGGATGTGATGGACTCAGATCCGTTGTCTGCCATACCGGAGACGGACGGAGACCGCCGAAGGTGATCTTGGATGGCGGAAGGGAGTGGAGGGGAGTGGAGTGAAGTAGATAGGGTTTGGTCTGACGAGCGAATGGAGAGAAATATATGTGGGATAGGATGGGCCAGCATGGGCCCAGCTTGATGTGGGGACGCCCGGGCGCTCGGGACGCCCCCGTATCCGCCTCATTTTTAGGCTGAATATGATGGGTGTCGGTCAGCCAAGTTGTTTGAGGCCCGTTTGAGTCTTCCGTCTGGATCAAAAATATTTGATCGGTTGGTGACTGGCCATCCGACTCGGTAGTCAAGGATTTGGAGCGTTTGATTGTAGATGCTCTTAGAGCAAGTCCAGCAGCGCCCCGAAACCACCCCCCATCGTCATTATAGGGGAGAAATGCAAAAAAAAAAACAGCCTCTAGCAGTTCCCCCAAACCTCTCCCCTTTTTTCTGCCTCCTCGAAAACAACCCCTCTCTCCCGTGTATCTAGGGGAACGACGACCTCCCCGACCCCCTCCTCGACTCGCTGGACGAGGCAACGGCTGCGTCCGGAAAGCTCCCTCCTGCCACCACACCGTTGTCGTCATTGCATCAGGTTCCTTCCTTCCATGGTTTTCTCACGGATTCGAGCAGAATAGAGAGGGGAGGGAGAGAGGGCGCCGCCGGGCAATGGATATTGGGTGTGCAGATGATTTGGCTGCAGATGGGGAGGTACTGGGATGTCATGGCGGGGAGGGGGGGCAGGTGCCGTGGCTTGGCTGGGGGAGGCGTGCGCCCACCATGGCTGAAGACCAAACGGGGGGAGGGGTGCGGCCGCCGCCATGGCTGAAGACCAGAGGGGGGAGGGGCATGGCCGCCGCCGGGCAATGGGTTCGACGAGGAGGGAGGAGCTAGGGCTGCTGCTAGAGAGATGGCATGGATCCATGGGGAGGAGGTGTCGTGGCTCGGCTGGGGGAGGCGTGCGCCCGCCATGGCTGAAGACCAGACGGGAGGAGGGGTGCGGCCGCCGCCATGGCTGAAGACCAGACGGGGGAGGGGCGTGGCCGCCGCCGAGCAATGGGTTCGGCGAGGAGGGAGGCGCTGGAAGGGAGAAGCTAGGGCTGCTGCTAGAGAGATGGCATGGATCCATGGTGTGGCTTGCTGGAGCTGCTGCCCGCGTCTGCTAGAGAGAACAGAGAGAAAGAGAGCAGAGATATGAGAGTTTGAGAGATGCTCCGATTGCTACACATTAATATAGATGTATAGTGCTTCTTTCATGATGTATGATGTGTTGTACTACTGATTGCTGCACATTTAGATATAGATCAGAGAGATAGCTTGCTACTGATTGCTGCTACTATTTCTAGTAATTTTCCACTGACTGTTGTTGCTATTTGATTTCGTTTGTATTTGCTACTGATTGCTGCAAGTTATTTTCTACTAGGAGATAACATTTACATAGCTTTTTGCGACTGATTGCTGCTAGTTATTTGCTACTGGTTGTTGCACATCTATATGATGTATGGTTTATTCGTTTTTCTTTCAGATTTTTATAATGGACGGTCAGAGTTATTTTGATCTTTTGCAAAGTGATGTCGGATTGAATGATTTGCACTGGACCAAAGAAGAACAAATTGATCTCGAAAAGCATGAAGAACAAATTGATCTCGAAGGGCCTGAAGAACCTACCCCTCCTATGACAGCAAGGTCTTCGAAAGCAAAGGGTAGAAAGTAGGCGCTATGAAATCAAGCGATTTGAAGAGGCAAAAGAATTTCAGCAAGGCTGAAGACTTAACTTTGGTGGATGCATACCTTGAGATAACTCAAGATCCAATCATAGGAGTTGACCAATCTCGTGATTTTTATTAGAAAAGAATCGATGCTTATTTCTATGCCAATAAATCTGAAGACCATGGTCGGACACAAAGGTTCTCTTCAGCATCATTGGGCTATTATTCTCTGCAGTCGATGCTTCCGAGCATATCCCGAAACACCCTTTGCTCTCCAATTGCAAGTAATCTAGCAATATCTTTAGCATTTGGAGATCTTAGGTACTGACCCCCAAAGTCCTCGATCACAGCACGCACAAATCTTCTAAGATTTTCTAAAGCGGTGGACTTGGCTAGCCGACAATACTCATCAGTAAGATCAACTGCTATCCCATAAGCTATGATTCGAAATGTTGAGGTTAACTTTTGATAAGGATGTAAACCAGGAACACTAGCACTATTTCTTGTCAGGGAAAAATAGCTATCATGTGCCTCTATAGCACTTGCTATGCACAGAAAAAGAGGACGATGCATTCTATACCGTGAAGAAAAACTTAAATGAGACATGAAGAGCGACTACTATAGCAAAACCAAAACAGATGCATCGGTTTCATACCTATTGCGAAACATCCTTGCCTTGAAGATACTGTGCTATGCAAAATAGTCCTTGTGGAGGTTCTGAAAGCGTCCCACAAAATAGTGCTGAAGAGATTGATGTCCCGGTTGTAAACCTCCGTGTCGTGGAGCATCCAACCGGGCTTGTTCTTCCTCTACTATCATTGCAGCCATCACGAGTTACTCATCTTCGGAGGAGGAATCTTCGCAAAATTGCCGGACCAAGCTTCAATGGCGAATCATTTCGTTGTGGAGAGATGGCAAAAGAGAAGTACAAGAGGAGGCAGGATCAGGATTGTGGGAGATATGAGGGGCGATGATGTATTTATAGAGCTGATTACTAGCCGTTGGAAAACTAACCGTTGGTTGTTATGAAATATTATTCAAATATAAAATAAGGGAGATGTTTAGAAAAACTGCTGGAGTCGAGCAATTTTTAAGGGAGAATCTTTTTTAGGGAGTACCCTGTTTTGAGATATAGGGGAACCGCTGGAGTTGGCCTTACCTTCGATGGGACGTCGTGTGGGTCCCAAGAGTTGAACATCTCTGGTCCGTCATCCGTGTGCGCTCTGCCACCTGCCTATGGGCTGTATACTGTACAGTCTGTGTGCATGCACTGGCGCCGCATCTGCTGTGTCTGCACCCTCGTTGGTGATTTAAATTTTGAAGGCCGCGTCCAGTTCGAGTCATCACAGGAGATGGTTGTGGCCTGTGGGAGTACCAGTGTTTCGGGCTAGCACACGGGCAAAACCTATTTGACGCTCGTTAGCGTCAAAAGGTCGCGCTTTCGCTGAGGGGAGCCACCGGTCGGGCGGGCCCATGTACGGGCTTCGCGTTTTTTCCGTTAGCTACAGCTTCCTTCGCTGTTTCCTGCGTTCTTTTTTTCGTTTTCTTTTCTGTGGTTTTTTGCTTTCGTTTTTTTCAATGTTTGTCCGGTTTTCAGTGGTTTTGTTCTGATTTTTTTGGTTCGTTTTTCCTTTCGGCTTTTTCTTTTTCTTTTAGTTTTATTTCTTCTTCTCTTTACTGTGTGTTATATAAAAAGTTCACCTCCTATTACGAAAATATTCATCGTATATTAAATAAATGGTTCGCCATACATTATGAAAATGTTCAATATGCATTCCGAAAATGTTCATCGTGTATTACAAAAATGTTCATCGTACATTTAACAAAATGTTCACGACATATTAATAAAATGTTCACTGTATACTTAAAAAATGTTCAGTGTATATCACACAAATGTTCAATGCCTATATCACACAAATGTTCAGTGCCTATTTAGAAAATTTTCATTATATATTTAAAATTGTTCATTGTATATTAAAAAGATGTTCAATGGTTGAATTTATTTGTTTTTTTATCTGTCGCTGCGCTTAGTTCTTAAACATTCTCGCACCGAATTAATCACTAGTATTGGTGAGCTCAACTGGTAAAGAAGACATGCAGTCTATCGTTGGTCGCGTGTTCGATTCCTCGACTGAGCATACTTTTTTGCTAATTTAGTTGCAGCCCGCAGTGAAGCCACCGAATGGGCCGGCCCAATTCGATGCACGTCCTGCGCGAAAGCTCCTCCTGTTGACGCACGCGAGCGTCAGCTAGGAGCACTCACACTAGCACACGGCAAGATTTGATTGCTGCAAAAATTAATTATCCCATTATAAATTGTCAGTGCAAAAGTTTGCATTGACAGATCCGTAACTATTTGCATGAACAAAATGGTACTTCATCCTAGCTCGCATCTCTTTTTTTATATCACTCGAATTTAGGTCACTCTGGTAATCAATTTATCATATAAATCTATACATTGGTCAGATTTCTAAAATTATATTTATCTATATATTTTAAATTCCACAGACATGCTTATGTCAATATACATCCCAGTTATTAGTAAACCCAACACAACTGAGCCTCGAATTGGCATTGTATTGGATTATCATGCTCCCATTTGCCTCATCCACTTCTATCTATTTTAGGGTTCGTTTGTGGACACGGAGTATCTACTTACGAGCTCAAATGCTCCTTTATGAACAGTAAGATCAAAAAAAATGAACATTTTGGAGTGTTGCACTGAAATTTTGCAAGCATACAAAACATTTGTCAAAGTTAGCCACACATTTTTTTTATTTTTACTGTATTATTGTATTTTACTGTTCATGAGGGAGTATTTGAGCTCGGGAGCAGTATAGGACTTCCGTTTGTTAGATCCATACTTTTCATATTATCATTGTTAGTAGTGCAGCACAGCGAGCTGTTTTCCCCAGGCCAAGATCTTCAGTACTAGTGCTCGCACAAGCACAGGCAACAATAGTACTCCCTCTGTAAACTAATATAAGAGTGTTTAGATCACTAATTTAGTATTCTAAACACTCTTATATTAGTTTACGGAGGGAGTACCAACTATCAGCCGTTGTGGTTCTTCAGAATAAATAACCGGGGTAACATGTACATAAATACACCAACTGATACGGAGAGATTGCAGATGTGGACAACAAAGAACAGGAGCAGATTTCAATATCAAATCCCGAACCAAGAAAAGAGGATCATTTTAGACACAAAGAAAACAAAACGAGATAGTGCGAAACTGTGAAACAAAAAACTATGTACACTTATACAGTGCTATTGAAATGCGAAACTACAGAAACCAGTCCATCGATAGCAAATCCGCACAAAAATCCATCAGCACCTTCCCGCTCTAAAATCAATCTAGAATCATGTAGATGCAGCGGCTCCTCCATAGACCATAGGCCAAAAGAAGAAGGGAAAGCAGCTGCCAATCCAGGCCGTCCGCGAGCTCGCGTTATGGAGGAGCTCACCGATGGATCTGACCAGTTGCTGCTCCTCCTCCTGGGTCGTTCCCATGGTCGCGGCAGCACCTCGGTTCGTGTCAGTCGGCGCGGCACCAGGCAGAGGCAGGGGAGGAGTAGCCATCCTCGACAAAGCAACTCCAACGCGGCCATCCAAACGACGATGCACGTTTTGTTTGTTTGGATCGGCCGAACGGATGGACGTGTGTGCTTTTTGTTTAGGTCCGTCGGTGCGTTCAACAGGTGGTATACCCATTTTCTCCACGGCCACAAGAAAAAAAACAATTTTGAAAATATGGGGCCGAAATATACATAATTAAACATTAACGACATGTTAACCACCGGCTAAAGTTCACTTAAACATTAATAAAACATTAAACAAACTAAAAACGTGCCCGCACGCTGCCCTAAGCTTTGCCCTTGCCACCGTCGTCACCGGCGAGGTCGATGATGGGTGGCGACGGCCCAGCCCAGGGGAATGAGCTTTCCCACGCTGCCAACAGCGCCTTGTCCCGCGTCTACTACGGCGGCGGCTGGCACGCTCCTCCTCCTGCTGCTCGCGGCGCTCCCCCCTCCTCGCGCGACCACCGCATCTGACACTCGCCGTCGGCCTGCTCCTCCGCTAGCCAATGTTGTTTCCAGCACTCCAGGTGGGCCACCTCGTCGTGTCAAAGTGGACGGGGGCGCGCTCACTCACTCGCGGAGGACGACGGGCCACGAGTACATCTCCTCGGGCCAAGTGGGCGGCTGCGGCGAGCGCTGACGCGAGGCCTCGGGCTCGACATTGGACTCGAGGACATGCAGCGGCGGCGCGGGAAAGACGGAGGGGGGAAGTGGGCTGTACACCGAGTCCCCCGCCGCCGACAGGGCGAGGGCCACCTCCAGGTCCTTGTCCTGCCGGCTCTCCACCAGGGCACGCCGCGACACACCTCCAGCGCGGCCTGGTAGGCCGACTCCTCCTCCTTCTTCAGCTTGACCTCTGGCGGCGGGGGGGGGGGGGGGGGGATGGCGGGGTGGAGCGGGACGCCACGGCAGCGCTCCTCCTCGTGCTCCACTGCGAACCAGACCTCCTAGTTGGGAGAGTCAGGCGCGTATGCAAAGAGTTGTCGCTGCTCCGATGTTCGTAGCTTGCAACGCGTGCGCACCTCCTCGGCTTGCGCCCGTGCAGACCGAGGCACTGCTGGCACTGGAATGCGGTGTGGGTCCAGACGGCGAGCCCCCGCACGCTTGCATTAAAAAGGACAACGACCCGCAACTTCCACCCACTGCCAGGCGGGTCCGAGGTAGGTGGCCGCGTCTAATACGACTGCGGGTGGTGGTTGGGCGGCTGATACGTGGGGCCGCGGCGCGCACACCACGTCCGTTTTGTGTCCATGTGAACGCAAACATGATGCAAATTTGGGCCAGAATGCGTTGAGATGAGACCGAGCTTAGAGCCGGACCTCTCAAACCCGCCTCATACGCTCGGACGGGCGGCCCAGTCACTGACCGGTACGATTTTTTGACCCAGACGGGCCTCTCAAATGACCCTCAAACACCCGGGCTGACCGACACCCCCCATATCCAGCCCAAATATGGGGCGGATATGGGGGGCTCCCGAGTGTGTCCCGGCACACCCGCCACGTTGGACTGATGAAGAGGTCCCAGCCGGAAACGCCCTCAAACCCGGATGGCGGGGTTGAGTGGGACGCCGCGGCAGCGCTCCTCCTCGTGCTCCACTGCGAACCAGACCTCCTAGTTGGGAGAGTCAGGCGCGTATGCAAAGAGTTGTCGCTACTCCGATGTTCGTAGCTTGCAACGCGTGCGCACCTCCTCGGCTTGCGCCCGTGCAGACCGAGGGACCGCTGGCATTGGAATGCGATGTGGGTCCAGATGCAACCCATGGGGCAGGTTGACATCTGGATAGGTCGACGGCAAGCCCCCGCACGCTTGCATTAAAAAGGGCAACGACCCGCAACTTCCACCCACTGCCAGGCGGGTCCGAGGTAGGTGGCTGCTTCTAATACGACTGCGGGTGGTGGTTGGGCGGCTGATACGTGGGGCCGCGGCGCGCACACAACGTCCGTTTTTGTATCCATGTGAACGCAAACATGATGCAAATTTGGGCCAGAATGCGTTGAGATGAGACCGAGCTTAGAGCCGGACCTCTCAAACCCACCTCATACGCTCGAACGGGCGGCCCGGTCACTGACCGGTACGATTTTTTTACCCAGACGGGCCTCTCAAATGACCCTTAAACGCCCGGACTGACCGACACCTGTTGGGGAACGTAGCAGAAATTCAAAAAAATTCCTACGTGTCACCAAGATCTATCTATGGAGAAACCAGCAACGAGGGGAAGGAGAGTGCATCTACATACCCTTGTAGATCGCTAAGCGGAAGCGTTCAAGAGAACGGGGTTGAAGGAGTCGTACTCATAGTGATCCAAATCACCGGAGATCCTAGTGCCGAACGGACGGCACCTCCGCGTTCGACACACGTACAGCCCGGTGACGTCTCCCACGCCTTGATCCAGCAAGGAGAGAGGGAGAGGTTGAGGAAGACTCCATCCAGCAGCAGCACAATGGTGTGGTGGTGGTGGAGGAGCGTGGCAATCCTGCAGGGCTTCGCCAAGCACCGCGGGAGAGGAGAAGGGAGAGAGGTAGGGCTGCGCCAGGGAGAGGTCAAACTCATGTGTTGGCAGCCCCAAAACCCCTCAAGTATATATAGGGAGAGGGGGGCTGCGCCCCCACCTAGGGTTCCACCCTAGGGGCGGCGGCCAGCCCAAGATCCCATCTGGGGGCGGCCAAGGGGGGAAAGAGGGGAAACTTGCCCCCCAAGTTAGGTGGGTGCGCCCCCTCCCCCAACCCTAGGCGCCTTGGGCCCTTGTGGGGGGCGCACCAGCCCACCTGGGGCTGATCCCCTCCCACACTTGGCCCATGCAGCCCTCCGGGGCCGGTGTCCCACTTGGTGGACCCCCAGGACCCTCCCGGTGGTCCCGGTACATTACCGATAAAACCCGAAACTTTTCCGGTGACCAAAACAGGACTTCCCATATATAAATCTTTACCTCCGAACCATTCCAGAACTCCTCATGATGTCCGGGATCTCATCCGGGACTCCGAACAACATTCGGTAACCACATACAAACTTCCTTTATAACCCTAGCGTCATCGAACCTTAAGTGTGTAGACCCTACGGGTTCGGGAACCATGCAGACATGACCGAGACGTTCTCTGGTCAATAACCAACAGCAGGATCTGGATACCCATGTTGGCTCCCACATGTTCCACGATGATCTCATCGGATGAACCACGATGTCAAGGACTCAATCAATCCCGTATACAATTCCCTTTGTCTAGCGGTATTGTACTTGCCCGAGATTCGATCGTCGGTATGCCTATACCTTGTTCAATCTCGTTACCGGCAAGTCTCTTTACTCGTTCTGTAACACATCATCCCGTGATCAACCCCTTGGTCACATTTTGCACATTATGATGATGTCCTACCGAGTGGGCCCAGAGATACCTCTCCGTTACACGGAGCGACAAATCCCAGTCTCGATTCGTGCCAACCCAACAGACACTTTCGGAGATACCTGTAGTGCACCTTTATAGCCACCCAGTTACGTTGTGACGTTTGGTACACCCAAAGCATTCCTACGGTATCCAGGAGTTGCACAATCTCATGGTCTAAGGAAATGATACTTGACATTAGAAAAGCTTTAGCATACGAACTACGATCTTTGTGCTAGGCTTAGGATTGGGTCTTGTCCATCACATCATTCTCCTAATGATGTGATCCCGTTATCAACGACATCCAATGTCCATGGTCAGGAAAACATAACCATCTATTGATCAACGAGCTAGTTAACTAGAGGCTTACTAGGGACATGGTGTTGTCTATGTACCCACACATGTATCTGAGTTTCCTATCAATACAGTTATAGAATGGATAATAAACGATTATCATGAACAAGGAAATATAATAATAATAACTAATTTATTATTGCCTCTAGGGCATATTTCCAACAGTCTCTCACTTGCACTAGAGTCAATAATCTAGTTCACATCGCCATGTGATTAACACTGATAGGTCACATCGCCATGTGACCAACATCCAAAGAGTTTACTAGTGTCTAAACTAGTTCACATCACCATGTGAATAAGACTCAATGAGTTCTGGGGTTTGATCATATTTTGCTTGTGAGAGAGGTTTTAGTCAACGAGTCTGCAACATTCAGATCCGTATGTATTTCGCAAATTCTCTATGTCATATTGTAAATGCTGCTTCCGCGCTCCACTTGGAGCTATTCCAAATGGTTGCTCCACTATACGTATCCAGTTTGCTACTCAGAGTCATTCGGATAGGTGTTAAAGCTTGCATCGATGTAACCCTTTACACCGAACTCTTTATCACCTCCATAATCGAGAAACATTTCCTTATTCCTCTAAGGATAATTTTGACCGCTGTCCAATGATCCGTTCCTGGATCATTCTTGTACCTCTTGACTGACTCATGGCAAGGCACACTTCTGGTGTGGTACACAGCATAGCATACTATAGAGCCTACGTCTGAAGCATAGGGGACGACCTTCGTCCTTTCTCTTTCTTCTGCCGTGGTCGAGCTTTAACTCTTAACTTCATACCTTACAACTCAGGCAAGAACTCCTTCTTTGACTGATCCATCTTGAACACCTTCAAGATCATGTCAAGGTATGTGCTCATTTGAAAGTATTATTAAACATTTTGATCTATCTTATAGATCTTGATGCTTATTGTTCAAGTAGCCTAATCCAGGTTTTCCATTGAAAAACACTTTTCAAACAACCCTATATGCTTTCTAGAAATTCTACATCATTTCTGATCAACAATATGTCAACAACATATACTCATCAGAAATTTTATAGTGCTCCCACTCACTTCTTTGGAAATACAAGTTTCTCATAAACTTTTATATAAACCCAAAATCTTTGATCATCTCATCAAAGCATACATTCCAACTCCGAGATGCTTACTCCAGTCCTTAGAAGGATTGCTGGAGTTTTGCATATTTGATAGCGTTCTGCAGGATTGTCAAAACCTTCTGGTTGTATCACATACAACCTTTTCTCAAGAAAACTGTTGAGGAAACAATGTTTTGACATTCTATTTGCAAGATTTCATAAATAATGCAGTAACTGCTAATCCATTTCCAACAGACTCTTAGCATCGCTACGAGTGAGACAGCCTCACCGTAGTCAACTCCTTGAACTTGTCGTAAAACATCTTAACGACAAGTCGAGCTTTCTTAATGGTGATTCTTACCATCATTGTCTGTCTTCCTTTTAAAATCCATCTGTACCCAACAGCCTTACGACCATCAAGTATTTCTTCCAAAGTCATGGATCCTCTCTCGGATTTTATGGCCTCGAGCCATTCGTTGGAATCCGGGCCCACCATCGCTTCTCCATAGTTCGGAGGTTCATTGTTGTCTAGCAACATGACCTCCAAGACAGGATCCCGTATTACTCTGAAGTAGTACGTATCCTCGTCGACCTACGAAGTTTGGTAGTGACTTGATCCGAAGTTTCATGATCACTATCATAAGCTTCTACTTGAATTGGTGTAGGTGCCACAGGAAAAACTTCCTGTGCCCTGCTACACACTATTGAAGTTACGGTTCAATAACCTCATCAAGTATCCACCATCCTCCCACTCAATTATTTCGAGAGAAACTTTTCCTCGAGAAAGGACCCGTTTCTAGAAACAATTACTTTTGCTTCCGGATCTGAGATAGGAGGTATACCCAACCATTTTGGTTATCCTATGAAGATGTATTTATCCGTTTTGGGTTCGAGCTTATCACGATGAAACTTTTTCACATAAGCGTCGCAGCCCCAAACTTTTAAGAAACGACAACTTAGGTTTCTCCAAACCATAGTTCAAACAGTGTCGTCTCAACGGAATTACATGGTGCCCTATTAAAGTTAGTGTGGTTGTCTCAAATGCCTAACCCATGAACGACAGTGTTAATTTGATAAGAGACATCATGGTACGCACCATATCCAATAGGGTGCAACTATGATGTTCGGACACACCATCACACTATGGTGTTCCAGGCGGTATTAATTGTGAAACAATTTCCACAATGTCTTAATTGCATGCCAAAGCTCGTAATTCAGATACTCATCTCTATGATCATACCATAGACATTTTATCCTCTTGTCACGATGATCTTCAACTTCACTCTGAAATTACTTGAACCATTCAATAATTCAGATTTGTGTTTCATCAAGTAAATATACTCAACATCTACTCAAATCATCTGTGAAGTAAGTACATAACGATATTCACTGCATGCCTCAGCACTCATTGGAACGCACACATCAAAATGTATTACCTCCAACAAGTTGCTTTCTTGTTCCATCTTACTGAAAATGAGGCTTTTCGGTCATCTTGCCCATGTGGTATGATTTGCATATCTCAAGTGATTCAAAATCAAGTGAGTCCAAATGATCCATCTGCATGGAGTTTCATCATGCATATACACCAATAGACATGGTTCGCATGTCTCAAACATTTCAAAAACGAGTGAGACCAAAGATCCATCAACATGGAGCTTCTTCATGCGTTTTACACCAATATGACTTACATGGCAGTGCCACAAGTAAGTGGTAATATCATTAATATTTTATATCTTTTGGCATGAAAATGTGTATCACTACGATCGAGATTCAATAAACCATTCCTTTTAGGTGCAAGACCATTGAAGGCATTATTCAAATAAACAGAGTAATCATTATTCTCCTTAAATGAATAACTGTATTGCGATAGACATAATCCAATCATGTCTATGCTCAACGCAAACACCAAGTAACAATTATTTAGGTTTAATACCAATCTCGATGGTAGAGGGAGCGTGCGATGCTTGATCACATCAACCTTGGAAACACTTCCAACACATATCGTCAGCTCACCTTTAGCTACTCTCTTGTTTATTCCGTGGCTTTTATTTCAAGTTACTAACACTTAGCAACCGAACCGGTATCTAATACCCTGGTGCTACTAGGAGAACTAGTAAAGTACACATTAACATAGTGTATATCAAATATACTTCTATCGACCTTTGCCAGCCTTCTTATCTACCAAGTATCTAGGGTGGTTCTGCTCCAGTGTCCGTTCCCTCAGTACAGAAGCACTTAGTCTCGGGTTTGGGTTCAACCTTGGGTTTTCACTAGAGCAGCAACTATTTTGCCGTTTCATGAAGTATCCCTTCTTGCCCTTGCCCTTCTTGAAACTAGTGGTTTCACCAACCATCAACAATTGATGCTCCTTCTTGATTTCTACTTTCGCGGTGTCAAACATCGCGAATACTTCAAGGATCATCATATATATCCCTGATATGTTATAGTTCATCATGAAGCTCTAGCAGCTTGGTGGCAATGACTTTGGAGAAACATCACTATCTCATCTGGAAGATCAACTCCCACTCGATTCAAGTGATTTGTTGTACTCAGACAATCTGAGCACAAGCTCAACGATTGAGCTTTTCTCCCTTAGTTTGCAGGCTAAGAAAATCGTCGGAGGTCTTGTACCTCTGACGTGGGCACGAGCCTGAAATCCCAATTTCAGCCCTCGAAACATCTCATATGTTCCGCGACGTTTCGAAATCATCTTTGGTGCCTCAACTCTAAACCGTTTAACTGAACTATCACATAGTTATCAAAACGGGTATGTCCGATGTTCGCAACATCCACAGACGACGTTTGGGGTTCAGCACACTGAGCGGTGCATTAAGGACATAAGCTTTCTACTATCCGCATAATCACTACTGTCAACTTTCAACTATATTTTCTCTAGGAACATATCTAAATAGTGGAACTAAAGCGCGAGCTTACGACATAATTTGCAAAGATCTTTTGACTATGTTCAAGATAATTAAGTTCATCTCATGAACTCCCACTCAGATAGACATCCCTCTAGTCATCTAAGTGATTACATGATCCGAGTCAACTAGGACGTGTCCGATCATCACGTGAAACGGACTAGTCATCATCGGTGAACATCTTCATGTTGATCGTATCTACTATACGACTCATGCTCGACCTTTTGGTCTCTTGTGTTCCGAGGCCATGTATGTACATGCTAGGCTCGTCAAGTTAACCTAAGTGTTTCGCGTGTGTAAATCTGGCTTACACCCGTTGTATGTGAACGTAAGAATCTATCACACCCGATCATCATGTGGTGCTTCGAAACGATGAACTTTCGCAACGGTGCACAGTTAGGGGGAACACTTTCTTGAAATTTTAATGAGGGATCATCTTATTTACTACCGTCGTTCTAAGCAAATAAGATGCATAAACATGATAAACATCACATGCAATCAAAAAGTGACATGATATGGCCAATATCATTTTGCTCCTTTTGATCTCCATCTTCGGGGCTCCATGATCATCATCGTCACCGGCATGACACCATGATCTCCATCATCATGATCTCCATCATCGTGTCTCCATGAAGTTGTCTCGCCAACTTATTACTTCTACTACTATGGCTACCGGTTAGCAATAAAGTAAAGTAATTACATGGCGTTGTTCAATGACACGCAGGTCATACAATAAACAAAGACAACTCCTATGGCTCCTGCCGGTTGTCATACTCATCGACATGCAAGTCGTGATTCCTATTACAAGAACATGATCAATCTCATACATCACATATCATTCATCACATTCTTCTTGGCCATATCACATCACATAGCATACCCTGCAAAAACAAGTTAGACGTCCTCTAATTGTTGTTTGCATGTTTTACGTGGCTGCTATGGGTTTCTAGCAAGAACGTTTCTTACCTACGCAAAACCACAACGTGATATGCCAATTGCTATTTACCCTTCATAAGGACCCTTTTCATCGAATCCGTTCCGACTAAAGTGGGAGAGACTGGCACCCGCTAGCCACCTTATGCACCAAGTGCATGTCAGTCGGTGGAACCTGTCTCACGTAAGTGTACGTGTAAGGTCGGTCCGGGCCGCTTCATCCCACAATACCGTCGAAACAAGATTGGACTAGTAACGGTAAGCATATTGAACAAAATCAACGCCCACAACTACTTTGTGTTCTACTCGTGCAAAGAATCTACGCAATAGACCTAGCTCATGATGCCACTATTGGGGAACCTAGCAGAAATTCAAAAATATTCCTACGTGTCACCAAGATCTATCTATGGAGAAACCAGCAACGAGGGGAAGGAGAGTGCATCTACATACCCTTGTAGATCGCTAAGCGGAAGCGTTCAAGAGAACGGGGTTGAAGGAGTCGTACTCATAGTGATCCAAATCACCGGAGATCATAGTGCCGAACGGACGACACCTCCGCGTTCAACACACGTACAGCCCGGTGACGTCTCCCACGCCTTGATCCAGCAAGGAGAGAGGGAGAGGTTGAGGAAGACTCCGTCCAGCAGCAGCACAATGGTGTGGTGGTGGTGGAGGAGCGTGGCAATCCTGCAGGGCTTCGCCAAGCACCGCGGGAGAGGAGAAGGGAGAGAGGTAGGGCTGCGCCAGGGAGAGGTCAAACTCATGTGTTGGCAGCCCCAAAACCCCTCAAGTATATATAGGGAGAGGGGGGCTGCGCCCCCACCTAGGGTTCCACCCTAGGGGCGGCGGCCAGCCCAAGATCCCATCTGGGGGCGGCCAAGGGGGGAAAGAGGGGAAACTTGCCCCCCAAGTTAGGTGGGTGCGCCCCCTCCCCCAACCCTAGGCGCCTTGGGCCCTTCTCGGGGGGCGCACCAGCCCACCTGGGGCTGATCCCCTCCCACACTTGGCCCATGCAGCCCTCCGGGGCCGGTGACCCCACTTGGTGGAGCCCCGGGACCCTCCTGGTGGTCCCGGTACGTTACCGATAAAACCCGAAACTTTTCCGGTGACCAAAACAGGACTTCCCATATATAAATCTTTACCTCCGGACCATTCCGGAACTCCTCGTGATGTCCGGGATCTCATCCGGGACTCCGAACAACATTCGGTAACCACATACAAACTTCCTTTCTAACCCTAGCGTCATCGAACCTTAAGTGTGTAGACCCTACGGGTTCGGGAACCATGCAGACATGACCGAGACGTTCTCTGGTCAATAACCAACAGCGGGATCTGGATACCCATGTTGGCTCCCACATGTTCCACGATGATCTTATCGAATGAACCACGATGTCAAGGACTCAATCAATCCCGTATACAATTCCCTTTGTCTAGCGGTATTGTACTTGCCCGAGATTCGATCGTCGGTATGCCTATACCTTGTTCAATCTCGTTACCGGCAAGTCTCTTTACTCGTTCCGTAACACATCATCCCTTGATCAACCCCTTGGTCACATTGTGCACATTATGATGATGTCCTACCGAGTGGGCCCAGAGATACCTCTCCGTTACACGGAGTGACAAATCCCAGTCTCGATTCGTGCCAACCCAACAGACACTTTCGGAGATACCTGTAGTGCACCTTTATAGCCACCCAGTTACGTTGTGACGTTTGGTACACCCAAAGCATTCCTACGGTATCCGGGAGTTGCACAATCTCATGGTCTAAGGAAATGATACTTGACATTAGAAAAGCTTTAGCATACGAACTATGATCTTTGTGCTAGGCTTAGGATTGGGTCTTGTCCATCACATCATTCTCCTAATGATGTGATCCCGTTATCAACGACATCCAATGTCCATGGTCAGGAAACCGTAACCATCTATTGATCAACGAGCTAGTTAACTAGAGGCTTACTAGGGACATGGTGTTGTCTATGTACCCACACATGTATCTCAGTTTCCTATCAATACAATTATAGCATGGATAATAAACGATTATCATGAACAAGGAAATATAATAATAATAACTAGTTTATTATTGCCTCTAGGGCATATTTCCAACAACACCCCCCATATCCAGCCCAAATATGGGGCGGATATGGGGGGTGCCCGAGTGTGTCCCGGCACACCCGCCACGTTGGACTGATGAAGGGGTCCCAGCCGGAAACGCCCTCAAACCCGGAGGTTTGAAGCTCGTCTCCTCTGTCGGGCCGGTGGCGCCGCGTGGCGCAGCTCCGGCAGGCCACGTAGTGTATTGCCTGGCTATTTAAGTCGACCAGCGGTACCGAAACCCTATCATCCATCCATATTTTCCTCCTCATGTTCGCTGCCGCCGCCACTTTTCACTCCACCCGTCCGCCTAGTAGACATGCCCCCACGTCGTCGGGTGAGGAGCGAGCCTTTTCTGACGCCAGAGCACCGGCTCGAGCTCCTTCAGCAGATCCGAGCTAGGCGCGAAGCCCGGATCGCCACGGGGCTACCTCCGGATGCAGTGGATCCGGAGGAGGAGGTGAAGGAGGACGGGGATGAGGATGAGGACTTTGAGGAGGAGGAGGATAAGCCGGAGGAGGAGGATGTGGGGCGCGCTGGCGATGTGCATCTGCAGGCGAAGCAGCAGGCCATCCTCGATTCCCTTCGGTTGGAGTCGGCTGCAGAGGCAAGACGCCGTCGCCGGCGGGAGATGAAGGCGCAAGAGGCGGCAGAGGAAGCGGAGATGTTCGCCTGCATGGATGAGGTCGAGCAGGAGGAGGATGAGCCGGAGCCCTCCTACCGCCCATCCAGTCGGTGCTCGGCACCTTCGTCGTAGACATCCCCGACAATGAAGAATATAGTACGTAGGATCTCTTTCGCATGGTTTGTATGGATTTAGAGTATGAAATATCAGAAAAACGGATGCAAAATGCCTAATTTAAAGCATGACGGACGCGTCCGCGTGTTTTGATGGCCGGATTTGCAAAGTTTGGCTGTAGATGCTCTTAGGCTTGGGTCCGCGGTTAGGCGGGCACTTTGGTGTGTTTCGGTTGGAGTTGCTCTTAGTAATAAGCCCCAAAATGCTAGACGTACGGGAAGCTTTTACAAGAGTTAACGGACTAACCCTCTCCCCTCACTAATCTCCCCCCTGATTTTCAGGGTGGGGCCCACTTCATCTTAACAACCAATCAACAAATCCCACCTAAGCCTAGCCTGTAAAGCTCCTGTAAAACCCCTGTAGATGTAGCATTGCTGGTAATAAGCCATATTTGGTCCAGCAACCGATGTCTGCTGGTGGCTTTGTCTCCGTCCCTCCAAAGGAGCGATAGCGATACCATTCCTTCCTCCACGGAGCGATGGAAGACACGACGCCGCCCGCCGACGAGAGGCCGCTGGTGCTCCTGGGGCAGCCGCTGTTCCCGGAGTTCGCGGCCGCGCTGGCCGCGCGCTTCCGGTTCGTCCTGGTCGCCGACGCCGACGCCGCGACCCTGGCCCAGGGGAGGGCGCTGCTCATCGGGCTCAACCCGGTCACGGACGACCACCTGGCCGCGCTCCCGGCGCTCGGGCTCGTGGCGGGCATCTCCGTGGGCATCAACCACGTCGACCTCGCCGCCTGCCGGCGCCGCGGGATCGCCGTCACCAACGCAGGCGCGGCCTTCGCGGTCGACACGGCCGACTACGGCGTCGGGCTCGTCGTCGCCGTGCTCCGCCGGTTGGCCGCCGCCGACGCCCACGTCCGGGCCGGCAGGTGGGCGGCCGACGGCGACTATCCTCTCACCACCAAGGTAGCTACTCCGTTAGTTGTCTAGTTCTTGGATACCACTGCTCTGGACGACTCTGTTTTTTAGTAGTAGTGCTCTGTTCTTCTTCCCCTTCGCTTGGCTCACTACCTACCTACCGAACCCACCACCGATTGAGGAGATGCGGCCGCCGGCGCGAACCCAAGCCGATGCCTCCCGGCCTGTCGTGCTCCTGGCCGACCCCATCATCCCGGAGTTTGAGCTGGACCTCTCAGCTCGCTACTGTCTCCTTCCTCTCGGCGCGGGCGCTCCTTACAGTCGAGCTCCCGGCGGTGACCGCGGAGCTCATGGGCGCGCTCTCAAAGCTGGAGCTCGTACTCGCCTCGTCCGTCGGCGTTGACCACGTCGATCTTGCCGCCTGCCGCCGCCGCGGGATTGCCGTCACCAACGCTGGGGGCGCGTTCTCTGACGACGCGGCCGACTACGCCGTCGGGCTTGTCATAGCCGCTCTCTGCCGAGTCGCCGCTGCAGACGCGTACGTCCGGCGCGGCAGCTGGCCGGACGGCGGGGACTATCCCCTCGCCTCCAAGGTTAATTTTACCGGGGATCCCCATCAATCGCGGTAGCTAGAATTAGTTGCTCTTGGCCATCCCCGCAAAATTTATGCAATTGCAACTTTGCAACGCGCCCAAATTATTCCAACAAGCAGAGAATTTTGATCAGCAGAGTCTTATGATGCAATCGATGGCAGGTGAGTGGCAAGCGGGTGGGGGTCGTGGGGCTGGGCAACATCGGCTCCCGCATCGCGCGGCGGCTCGCCGCCTTCGGCTGCGCCGTGTCCTACAACTCGAGGTCGCCCAAGCCGTCGGCGGCGTACGAGTTCGTCCCCACCGTGCGCGACCTCGCCGCAGCCAGCGACGTGCTGGTGCTCTCCTGCGCGCTGACGGAGGAGACGAGGCACGTGGTGAACCGGGAGGTGATGGAGGCGCTGGGGAAGGACGGCGTGCTGGTGAACGTCGGCCGCGGCGGCCTCGTGGACGAGCCGGAGCTGGTCAGGTGCCTGCAGGAGGGCGTCATCGGCGGGGCCGGCCTGGACGTGTTCGAGAGCGAGCCGGACGTGCCGCCGGAGCTCTTCTCCATGGACAACGTCGTGCTGTCGGCGCACAGGGCCGTGGCCACGCCGGAGTCCATCCGCGGCACGATCGAGCTCGTCGCCGGCAACCTCGATGCCTTCTTCGCAGGGAAGCCACTGCTCAGCCCCGTGGAGCTCTGAAACAAGGACACCATCTGTCTGAATAAATTGCAGAACTCCTTGATGTATATGTAGTTCAGTGTAATCCAGCCTCTGAGTGAATAAAATCTGTGAGCGACCGGTCAGCAATTCAGGTTCGTTAAGAACAAGTATTACTATTACATGACCATATCTTATCAATACCGGAAAAGTATCATATGAAACTAACATTTGGTGGAAACGGGTGAAAACCACGCGAAAATGATGTTTCAAAGTTCTGGAAAAATCTCAAAAAAATACGGGATGGTAAGAGAGTGATGTTCTATTGAATCGCAAAATTTCAAGTGCAAACACATTACTAGATATGAGCTATGAAAAAAATAAATCAATATTGAATAGTGCTGAACAGTAATGTCACTATTTATAGCGGAATTTGTCTTTTTCATAGCTCGCATCCCGTAAGGTGTTCTAACTTAAAATCTCACATGGAAATAGAACATCATCCTCTTAACATTGCACTTTTTTCAGATTTTTTTTGAAACTTTTAAACATGGTTTTCACGAAGTTTTCTTCGAATATTGGTTTCTGCATGACATTCTCCCATCAATACGAGGCCACAAGGGCCTGTTAAATTGACGCAGTGTGCCTCAAATATTTCTTTTTGTGTGTCCTTAATTTATTGTTCCTGGGATTTTTTGTGTGTGGATTGAGAACCTTGCTAAAGTTTCTACTCTACATGTTCCTAAATCCACTTTATTTATTGTGAATAATACATTCAAAAAGTTTGTTCTTACTCATCCATGTTTAATTTCTGCAATTGACACAATTTGTAGACACAATGTGTCGAGGTGATTGTCTATTCAACATTTTCCTTGTGTGCAGTGGCGGAGCTTCACAAAGCTACCTGGGCGGGGGGGGGGGGGGGGGGGGGGGCTGAGTTGCACTAAGCTTCGCCACTGCTCGTGTGTAAGACACTCTCATTGTGTTCTAAAGAAAAACATTTTCCTGTTGTAGCAGGCCATAGCCCCGGCCGCTCACCTGGGCCAGCCCGTTTAGCATGATGCTCTCTCCACTTCTGTATATGCGGGATTACGGACAGCTCTAATTTGCCGGGAATGTATCCGGTGCACCCACACTTATGGTGTTACAGTTATACCGGATGCCGGAGGACATTTAAAAAAATCCTGAAAACAAATCTAGCACATTGACACAACATCAATGTGTGTTGTCGCAAAAATTCATATCAAAATTCAAAAAAAAAGAGATACAAAAATGAATATTTTAACATCTACGTGATAATGTGCCAAATCTAAGGCCCAACTTATGTTATGTACTATTCAATGTTGAATTTTTCATTTTTATTTTTTGGTTTGTGTTTCCAATTTTGATTGAAATTCTGTGACAACCTACATTGTGTTGTGTGAATGTGCTAATTTTTTCAGAAACCTTTGAATATTTTAAAATTGGTAACATGAGTTCTGTGCACCGGTAGCACCATAACCACCGGTGCACCAGATATTCTCCCATTATTTGCCGCAGGCAGGCGGCAATAGTGGAGGCTTTGCTAAAGCCTGGAGGGAATGAAACAGCAACCTAATATGTACCACCCTATCTACGTTACATATGCTAGATCCGACCCACCAAGATCCTTTCAGGTTTTAGGAAGGTCCTATACCTCCTCACAGTGTGTGCTTTTCTTTCGGGTTTTTTCTACTTTTTTAATTTTTGTTCTTTCCTTTCTTTACTATTTCTTTTCTTTTTTGATTTTCACTTTTTATTTTTTTTTCTATTTTATATTATTCGTTTCCTATTATTTTTAATTTTACTTTATTTATTTTTTATTTCATACCCATCTTTCAAATTCATGAATTGTTGATAGAATCGTAAGTGTTTCTTGATATCATCGACATGTTTCGAATTTATGATTTTGTTTTTAAAATCATGATTTTTTTTCAGAATGTTGAATACTTTTTTACATTTTCGTAATATTTTTAAAAATCATGACATTTTTTGAAATCTTGAACATTGTTTTGGAACTCATAAACTTTTTTGAATCGATGAACATTTTTCCAAATTTGGCAACAATATTTGTAATTCACTGACTGTTTTTGTTTTGACAAACATTTTTTGAATCAACGATCATTTCTCGAAATGATGAAATTATTTCTAATTTTCTGAAATACAGGAACATTTTATAAATTTTGTCAACTTTGTTTTCAAATTTTCATGAACAGTTCCTTAATTTGTAAACATTTTTTTGAATTTAATGAATATATTTTGAATAGGTAACCTTCTGGAAGGTTTCAGGGTTTTTAGAAATCTTCTAGAAGGTTCTTGACTGGTTTTTTCTTTTTCTTTTTCTTTATTATTTTTATTGTTTCTGTTTATTAACATCTTTTTATAATTCTAGAAAATGTTCACAGTAACATGTTTGATTTTTTAAATTCTTGCATTTTTAAAAAATGTCCGAAAATTAAAATATTCATCACATATTAAAAAAAACCGATGCTTTAAAATAATGCTTGTAATTTCATAAAGAAGCAGAATGTTAGTAAATTTTCCGCACTAAGAAAAATGACTATATTTTTAGGAAAAATATTTAGAAATTCAAAAATAGTTCGCGTTTTAAAAAATTGTGCGTGTTTCCAATTTTTTTGGAATTAAAACGACTATATTTTTTTGAATAACCGGTTGCTACAGTGTTTGAATCGCTACAACGGTTGGGTCGCCACATTGGCTCATTGAAGGAGAAGAACATATCTAAACACAACTATAATTGGGTTGGCTGAGGTTGCGACGCTCTTACTTCTTGTCAACATTTTGAGGCATGGGAGCGTTGGAGCTAAGAGCAATGCGTACTACTCCCTCCGTCCCATAATACAAGATTTTAATGTAATAAAATCTTATATTATGGGACGGTTAGACGTAGTAAGATTTTATATTATGAGAAGGAGGGAGTAGTTCCATGCTTTTGTTTTTTTAGGGAAACGTCCATGCTTTTTCAGGAGCTTGACATGGACTGTTACTTGGGCTTAACTATCTTCTCAGCCCAGAAAAATGTGGTCTCTGCTGATTCCCACATTTAATGGGACTGGTCCATTTGATGCCCATCTGCAGCGTCATTTGTCGTTAGTTGTTCCCTACTGATCCATTCTGCATCGTCATTTCTGGAGCTTGCTTTGCTGGAAACTACTTCCTCCATCTCAAAATAAGTAACTCAATTTTGTACTAAAGCTAGTACAAAGTTGAGTCACTTATTTTAGGACGGAGGGAGTACTTAGGAATGAATATGACCCAACAAATATCCGACAATATCTGCTTATTGAATATATATTCGAGTCTAAGTATTACTCCCTTCATCTAGTGTCAAAAATGATTTTACATTTCGGAACGAAGAGAGTAGTAATTAGCAACACGAAATCCCGGCGACCAGGGACCACTCGCGATGGGCGGCAGCAAAATGGGATAATTCGCTATCGGTAGTTAGCCACACATATATGTTGCAGCGAAGCAAGACGACGTTGGGTAGGGGTCCATTCCATTGCTATCCTTTGCCAGTTTGCCTCACAACCGAGACAAGTCATCACATACTTTGTGTACATATACGTGGGCTCACGGCCCTAATTAAACGCCCACTGAATTGAATTGCTAGGTCTCAAAGTCCAAGCCAACTACCAACAATGGTTCCCGATTCAAGGACGATGAAGGTTTCCGTGCTGCTGACGGCTACCGTCGTCCTGCTGACCATGGCTGTTGATGGCAAAGGCGACGGCGGGTGCATCCGGCGGCGGCGGGTCGGCGAGATGGAGGCCCCGGTGCCGAGCTCCTGCCTCTGCCACGACAAGTGCGCCCGCAAGGGAGCAGACCAGGCCGAGGCCGGGCTGACTGACGCGCAGTCCCAGAGCTGCTTCATGGACTGCGTGCTCAGGGACGGCGGCTGGGTCTTCTGCGCCAACGGGGGAGGCGAGGCGGCCGCCACCGTCGCTTTCCAGCCCCCGAAGCTGGATGTAGTCGTGAGCAAGCACGTGAGGGTACCGGTGACGAGGCCCAAGGTGTGGAGGAGCCGAAAGGAGAAGTAGGAGACGGAGGAGGTGATGGTCGTGGAGATGGGCTTCGGACCCGACGTCCACCAGATATCCTTCCTCGACGCGTGGTTGAACATGCGCGAGGGCGAAGAAAAAATGCTATTCCGAAACGCAGTGGTTGAGCCCCGGTACGCGGGCCATTACGTGGCCATCGTCCCCGGGCAAGACAAGGCGGCGCGCAAGTTCCCCATCGGCGGCAACCTGGAAGCCACCGGAGCCGACGGCGACAAGACGGTCATGGTGTCGATCGCTCCTTATGTTTCCGCTGGGAAGAAAGGGCCTTATTGGTTCGAGCGGCAGACGTTATTTGTCCGTGCTTTCTACATTGTGTACGAGCCTAAGGAGCATGTTGGTAGTAGTATTAACCACAACCAAGGGGATGGTATACGATCAGCTCGTCACGCGTTGGCATTGGCCCGGGGATGTTGTCGGCCGGTTTGGGCCCGGGGATAGCTCTAGCTTCTACATATACTCTTGTATCTACACTACTATTAAACAAGAGAACATTATCAGGGCGGACGAAAACTCTGCCCATCCCCGCACCCGCATCTGTTCAGTAAAAAAAACACAATTTATTTAGATCCGGGAAACTAACTAATCTCTATCTCAATTAGTGGGATTAGTATCCCATAATTTTCTCTCTTCCCTCACAACCGCTTGCTGCTCCTCCTCTACTCCTCCACGCGAGCACAGATCCCCGCCGCCGCCCTCCGCTCCTCCTCTGCTGTCCCATGGGCACGACCGCAGATCGCCTTCGCCGCCGCCCGCTCCTCTTCTGCTACCCCACGGACACGAGCGAGGGACTCAGTCGTCGTCGCCCGCTCCTCCTCTACTGCCACCCGGACGGCGAGCACGTGCCGCTATCTCCGCCTGCCGTCCTCCGCTGCTGCCCCATAGATGCGAGCGACGGTCTCCGTCGCCACCGTCCTCTCCACCTCTGCTTCCCCACGGACGCCGGCGCGGGCCGTCGTGGCCGGCTGCTGCTCACCTCTGCCGACCCACAGATGCCAGCGCAGGCCGCCGCCGCCGCCCACTGCAGCCACATTGACGAACCTTGATACTGCCCAGACTTATTCATCACTAGCTATTAAGGTTTTCTTAGAGCTAGATCTGCTTGTTTTTAAATTTGCAATGTTTGGGACAACCACAAGATAAGACTAACATGCGCTAATTTTTCAGGAACCGAAATTATTTGTGGTGTACTCTCATTTGGTTCCTTGTATTGTTGCTTCATTGCCTGTTCAAGCAGTAGCAAGTACGAAAGTACCTTAGAATTGATGTTCGTACAAGTGGACCAATTACTGTATCGAAGAAATGCAGCATGTAAGATTTAGAATACTTTCATAAGAGAATGCTTTGCGCTGCTAGGCACTCACTAGTGCAGAACCGGGCAATAGCACCGGTTCGTAAGGCCCTTTAGTGCCGGTTCCATAACCGGCACTAAAGTGTGGGCATTAAAGCCCCCCCCCCTTTAGTACTGGTTCAGCATGAACCGGTGGTAAAGGGCAACCACGTGGCACGAGCCAGCTCCGAGGGGCTGGAGCCCTTTAGTACCGGTTGGTAATACCAACCGGTACTATAAGGTTTGGTTTTTTTTTAGTTTTATGATTTCTTTTTCATTTAATTTTGTGTTTCCATTTTAATTCTTTTTCGTTTGCTGGTATTTTACGATACTACACATTGTACACGTTATGTATATATATATATATATATATATATATATATATATATATAGAATTTCTAGTAGAACCAATCATGCATATATATATATCATCAATGTCTCACAAACCACCATATTAATTAATTCACACATACACAAATGTATAGCTAGCTATATACAATTTCTCCTACATATGCATGTTGCCTTCGGAGCCAGTGGCATTAGCCTAATTGGTGCCTTCGGAGCACGATGACAATTGGAAGTGGTTTTCATGGGGGCGGTAGCGGGTAATAGTATTCTCCCTTCGGATTTATGACCTGGTCGAGCAAAAATCCCGCTATTTCCTCTTGAAGTGCTTCTACGCGCTCCGTTTCTAGGAGCTTCTCCCGCACCTCTCTGAACTGTTAAGAAGGAGATCAATATGCATGTGTATTAGTTGTGTGACTAGATATCGATAATGGTGTAAAAATTGTGAATAGTGTTCTGACAAGCGTACCCATTCCTGTCTTTGAGATCTGCTCCTTTCGGACGCCATCATGCGAATGTTCTCGCAAACGCAGAATGCACACAGATCAGTCCCTTGCGCCTGCTTCAGGGTCTTTACGAGAATGGAATTTGATCAGATAATAATTAATCAAGCATGATAATTAAAGAGATGGCAGCTAGCTAGCTAGCTAGTACTACTTAATTACTTACCTTGGGTCTTCCTCATTTAAGCTTTTTTTCCATTCGCTTTCCGTGACGCTGATGAACCTTTCTCAAGCCCTGCCCGCCGACAAAGAAAATGAATAAAAGGGTTATTAAATAGTTCATATCATGAAATGACGAACTAAATAGACCGAGATATATAGTTAATAATGATTGAAATTACTTGTTGACTATCCCAAACAAGATGTTATAGTCAGTTTTAACTTTGAGTAGTGAGTCCAGTATTTCAACTGTTCCGTCGTCAACTCTAATGATACACAAGACCCAGTGAAATCTGCATGCACACACGTTTGCATATCTTAATTAAGCGGGCATATGTAAGCAAAAACATGTAGCTAGCTAGTAGGCAAAAAAAGAGAATTTGTAGTACAAGACAGTGTGACTCACTGGAAGTTGTAAGGAAGTAGTATATCTTCATTGTATTTGAGGCGCTTCAAGTACTCTAGCATGTTGTCCTCTACGTCCTTTTGATGATGTCGATTTATCCGCCATGTGTATTCATTAACGATGTTTGGGTCAATGAACCCAATGCCATAGCGTCCAGCTTTTCTCATTTCATACATCTTCATCCTGCATAATACCACATAAAAGAATATAGTGAGGATAATTACAGGTAATGATTGATCAAAAGGATCACTACAGCTAGCTTGAGACTTAAATTACAGAAAGAAATCACTTACAGACAATAGCAACTGACGATAGATTTGTCGAGTGCGTCTTGATTGTATAACTGAAACAGTTCAGAATACTCAACGGACAGAGCTTTCTCATGGAAGTAATGATCCTCCTTGACATTCACCATGAGGGACAATCGATCTGAAATCTTGGTAATATTCATGTACCATTGATGCAATTCATACATTCTCGTTGGGAGGTTCTTGACCTTGTCTGGCTCGACCAAAGGTTGGCCCCGGACATATTTCCGTTTTATTTCATCCTCTCTAAGCACAGGCATGGGCTCGATCTCGAGGAGTTGTCCAACAGTGACTTTGAGAACTTCAGCCTGCATTATATGCTCCTCCGTTATTACCACATTGCCCACCTCAGGAACATAAACTGTTTGCCCACAATAATATTGGGCGCGCGTACTGTCACGTGTTGTTGGCACAACAAGCGAGGGGATCGATTGCACCGCCTGTTCTCGCAGCTGGGGAATGGTTTTCCCGCATTTTTGACAGCTGCTTCTTGTTTGCTCGATCCTGAGCTCGCCTCCTTACGTAGACGTGCTCGATTTAACTTCCTGATGTGGCGCTCATAGTCTGTTTTAACAGGCATGGGAGCTGGTGGTTGAGCCATACGAATGAAGTGGTCAATCGTTTCCTCAGGCACTTTCTCCCTTGGCGGCGGTGGCGGTTTCGGTGCAAAATGGGCTTCCACCTCGGCCTTCGATATGGCTGCGATTTCCTCCTCGGACTTGTCATAAGCCCTCTACGGAAGAGGCCTGAGGCTTGGACCATATTTATATCGCTTGCCTCCGCCTGTACTTCCTGTACTACCTCGACTCGTACCGCTACGCACCATAGCTGCGGGGTGTCTCTTCTGTGATTGCTGAGGCGGCGGAGACGGCTGACGGGGCTGAGTTGGACGAGGAGGAGTAGCCGCCTGAAGCTGTGCCGGACTTGGAGGAGGAGTGGCCTGAGGTTGTGCCGGACTTGGAGGAGGAGTGGACGGCTGACGCTGTGGCGGACTTGGAGGAGGAGGAGTGGCCTGACACTTTGCCGGACTTGGAGGAGGAGTGGCCTGACACTTTGCCGGACTTGGTGGACTTGCAGGAGCGGGAGACTGATGACTCGGTGGCGGACTTCGATGAGGAGTCGGCTGACGCGGTGTCGGTGGCCTTCGAAAGATGATGCAATCCTTTTTCCATAGGATGATACGATGGTTGGCCTCTCCGAGAAAGCGCTCGTCGTCACCTCCAGGAATGTCAAGCTCTAGCTCCGAATATGGGTCCACCACCTCATCAACCAAGACACGAGCATAGCCCGCTGGAATCGGGTTGCAATGGAAGGTTGCCTCGGGGGGATTTGTAAAAGCAACGGCGTCCACCACCTTTATGGATATGTTCTTCATTTTGACGTGTAGATCGCAGCTAGTGTTCTCCGTGATGTCATCCACAGGGTATCTACCCAGCATTGCGTCGTCCGGGGCGGAACCCACGCTGCTTCTCGGCATGGATGGGGCGGTGCTATCCAATGCTGGATCATTCGCTAGCTGCTGCAGCTGCTGAGACCCCCTTTGCTGGGTAAGTGAGTCGATCTGCTCCTGCTGCCACTTGAATTTGACTACCAATTCCGCTTGACTTGCTTCTAGGCCTTGAAAGCGTTCATAGTCCCGCTTCCTCTGCTCCTCCTCCATCTTCCTCTTCTTATCCTCCGCAATCTTCTTTCTCGCACGGGTTCTATAGTCGGTGTTCCAGTCTGAAAACCCCTCATACCACGGAATAGCACCATTGCCTCGTGTTCTTCCCGGGTGTTCAGGATTTCCCAGGGCACGCGTAAGCTCGTCGTTCTCTCTGTTGGGCTGGAACACCCCCGATCGTGCCTCTTCTATTGCAACAAGTATCGCATCGTCGACTCCCTTCAGACTTGCCCTCGTCGAAACATTGACTGTCTTCGGGTCCAACTCCTACCCATGCGCATAGAACCAAGTCCTGACCCTGGGGGGGCCAGCTCTTAGTAACCGGAGTGGCACCTGCATCCTCCATCTCTTTCTCAGACTTATCCCACTTAGGCATTGCCACCGCATAGCCACCTGGCCCCAGCTTATGGAACTTATCCTTTTTTTCGGCATTCTTCTTGTTTATTCTCGACCGTTCCTTAGCTAATTCCGAATCCTTGGATTTAACTAAATCGTCCCAATGAGCACGTTGGTTCTCTAGTGTTCCCTCGAATACTGGAGTCTTCCTTCCTCCCTTGACGTACTTGTCCCATTCATGATTCTTGTGGTTCTCGAATGCAACCGCCATCTTTCTAAGAGCAGCGTCCTTGACTTTCTGCACATCTACTTCTGTGAAATGATCTGGTAGGGTGAAATGTTCCATGAGAGTATCCCAAAGCAGATCTTTTTGATTCTTGTCGACAAAAGTAACATCTGGACGTGGAGCAGCGTCCTCTTTGCCTTTTTGTCTTTTGTCTTTTACTGGCTCTCTCCATTCTTGAAGGGAGATCGGGAGTTGGTCCTTCACAAGAACTCCGCACTGACGAACGAACTTGTCCGCAATCTTCTTAGGCGCTAATGGTTCGCCATTAGGTCTGACTGCCTCGATATTGTACTTTACGCCCTCCTTCAACTTTTTGTTCGGGCCTCGTTTCGTCCTTTTGCCTGAAGATTTGCTCGATCCGGATGGCTGAAAGAACAAAGATCGATTCGTTAATATATCTTCAAGTCATTTAAAACATGTGATGATCACCAGATACCTGCTTATATAAATATATATACCTCGCCGGTCTTTGTTGTTTCAGGATCAACATGTTCTTCATCATCGTTATAATCGTAGTTCATGACTTCATCAATTCGGCCGTCGCGATCGAATATCATATCACCCTCTCCGGTGTTGTTTAGAAATTCGGAGCCGTCATAATCTTCTTCATTCTGATCATCATCTGGCCCGCATATCATATCGAATATGGTCTGTTCTTCCTCTCTGTCGGTATTGTCTGCCATAGCTTTTATTTAACTAATTCAAAAGAAATATAAAACAATTTAGTATTCAAATTACATCGTCTCGAATAATAGATATAATCTCAAATACTTCGTCTAGAATAATAGATATAATCTCGAATACATCGTCTCGAATAATATATAATATTGAATAGTACATCACTGGCTAGCTAATTAAAGATCGAATACTACAGAAGAATCTAGGACACTCGCGGTTCCTGCGGCGCGGGCGGTGGACACCCAAAGAGAAGGAACCCTCACAGGATCATAGCTGAAGTGAGATCCCCGAAGATACTGCCAGGTATTGGAGAACCTGCCGCCCTCTAACGCAACCATGTAGCGATGGACATGCTCGTCCTCCTCCCTGACACGGCGACGTACCACCTCCGGCGGGGCCGGGTCCCTCCGCACCGAAACTGGCCCACGCGAACGCCACCAAACGAGATCAGGGTCGACGACGGGACCCAGGACCGGGTTCCTCATCAAGCGGCGCGCCCCTCCAGGCAGCACCTCCCAGTGCCAGCCCGGCGGAGCCCAGTCCCGGACATGGGTCGGCTGGACGTCGTCGCGAACGGGTCGACGGCGAGGATGCGGGCCGGGCATCGTCGAGAACAAATACTAGCTATATGCCCGCAAAAAGTAACATTTTTTTAATGATTGGATTTTGATAACAAATTTCTAACGTTTCTACTATTTCAAAAATCTATATACTATTTCATACTAATTAAGCATCTAACACTAAAAACAGAAAACATATTAAACACTATTTCATACTAATTAAGCATCTATATACTATTTCATACTAATTAAGCATCTAACATTATATAAAAAATTTCCATACTAATTAAACACTAATTATATCCATCTAACATGCATTCATACATATATAATAGTGAAAAAATAATAATCTAAATAATCTAAACTAATTAAACATACAAAATACGTATATACTAATATATACATGCATTAATTCATACATATGTGTGTGTGTGTGTGTTCATCATGCTTGTGTGTGTGTGTATGGGCTCGGGGAGGGGCGGCGTCCATGGTGGCCGCCGGGGGCGAGGGAGAGGGGTTAGAGGGGGAGAGCTCACAGCAGGGCGACGGCGACGGCGAGGTGACGGCCGGGGGCGATGACGGGCCGGGGCGGCGACCTCAGGGACGGCGCGACGGGGACGGGCCCGGGGCGGCGACGGAGACGAGGGCGGCGACGGGGACGGGGGCGGCGACAGAGACGAGGGCGGCGACGGGGACGGGGGCAGCGACGGCGACGGAGACGACGGAAACAGAGGAAGAAACAGAGGGAGAATGAAATTTTCGCAAGTGTTGTTTATATAGGAGGGGCCTTTAGTACCGGTTTGTGCCACCAACCGGTACTAAAGGCCAGTTTTGGCCAGCCCAAGCGGCGGGAAGCGACCCCCTTTAGTACCGGGTGGTGGAACAAACTGGTACTAAAGGCCCCCCCCTTTAGTACCGGTTGGTAGCTCCAACCGGTACTAAAGGCCTCGCGCTGCCACCCAAAAGTTTAGTCCCACCTCACCGGGCGAAGGGCAGCCGCACTGGTTTATAAACCCAGCCGCGGTTACCACTTCGAACTCCTCTGTATAGCAGGCTTGTGGGCCTAAAATCTGCGCGCTGCCCTGTGAGTCTGCTGGGCCTTTAAGGCCTGTAGTTACACACCTGTGGCCTATCAGGCCCACAGGGCAGCGCCCCAATTTTTTCTTCTATTTATTTCTGAGTGGTTTTTTCTTTTTTGCTATATTTATTTTCTTCTATTTATTTTTGAGTAGTTTTTTATATAGTTTTTTCTTTTCAGCTATAGTTTTTCTTTCTTTTCTGCTATTTTTTCTTTTCTGCAAAACTTGATGGTCAAAGTCTGGAGTTATAACTTAAAAAAAAGAAATGTCGACGTGCAATTAGTTTTTGCCATAACAGAAGAAGTCCGGAGTTGTAATAAGTTATTAAAAATAAAAAAGAGGTGCAATGCTCGTTAATTTGCTTCAAGCCTTTCGGAATAGTGTAAACTGCACTGCGCATAGCTCCGTGCAGTCTACCGTATTCCTGAAGGCTTGAAGCTAAGCAATGTGAGCATTGATCCTCTTCTTCGTCGTCTCTGCACTCAGGGCTTATAAACCGCTCCTAGTCCCTCTCACTTCGCGAGGTGGAACTAAAAAATAGCTTACGTCTGGTTCATCCATGAACCGGTACTAAAGGTGCTCGTGGGGCCCCAGCCTTACCTGACACAACCTCATTAGTACCGGTTCGTGGTACGAACCGGCACTAAATGGTGATGGTGGGGCCATAGCCTGACCGGAGGCTGACACAGCCTCTTTAGGTACAAAAAATTACAAACTTTCTGTTAGTGCCCGTAGTTTTCAAATTTGAATAGTTTAAATTTTGAATTATTTGAAATTAGTGTGAATTTGTTTGCACATAAAATTTCTTCGCGTTTCAAATGCCAAAACACATAACTACCCTAACTATTACAGAGATTCCCCTCTCGGTGCGAAACACAGAAGAAAGTGATGATAGCTAGTGAAGCCGATCACATCCCAGATCTTTGGGTGTGAAACTTTTTCTTCGCGTGTGCCCCTTTGCGCCGTAACCATGGAAAATCTTCATCATTTAACAGGATGCTCGAGTCAATATTCACTGTGAATGGAGCAATTTCATCAAACTTTTCATAATCTTCTGACTTGTCTGTCTTGTCATCCACTCCCACGATGTTTCTCTTCCCAGAAAGAACTATGTGCCGCTTTGGCTCATCGTACGATGCATTCGCTTCCTTATCTTTTCTTTTTCTTGGCTTGGTAGACATGTCCTTCACATAGAAAACCTGTGCCACATCATTGGCTAGGACGAATGGTTCGTCTACATACGCAAGATTGTTGAGATCCACTGTTGTCATTCCGTACTGCGGGTCTTCCGTTACCCCGCCTCGTGTCATATTGACCCATTTGCACCGAAACAAAGGGACCTTTAAACCACGTCGATAGCCAAGTTCCCATATGTCCTGTATATAAGCATAATATGTTTCCTTTCCCGTCTTGGTTTCTGCATCAAAGCGGACACCACTGTTTTGGTTGGTGCTCTTCTTATCTTGGGCGATCGTGTAAAATGTATTACCATTTATCTCGTACCCTTTGAAAGTCATTATATTCGAAGATGGTAACTAGGACAGCAAGTACAGGTCATCTTCAATAGAGGTGTCATGCATGGTACGTGTCTGCAACCAGCTGGCGAAACTCCTGGTTTGTTCACGTGTAATCCAGTCATCAGACCGCTCCGGGTGTTTGGAGCGTAGCAAATTCTTGTGTTCATCCATATACGGAGCCACCAAGGCGGAATTCTGTAGAACTGTGTAGTGTGCTTCAGTGAAAGAATGTCCGTCCATACATATTATTTGTTCCCCTCCTAGTGTGCCTTTTCCATCCAGTCTGCCCTTATGCCGCGATTCAGGAACACCAATCGGCTTAAGGTCAGGAATAAAGTCAATACAAAACTCAATGACCTCCTCATTTTGATGGCCCTTGGAGATGCTTCCTTCTGGCCTAGCACGGTTATGAACATATTTCTTTAAGACTCCCATAAACCTCTCAAAGGGGAACATATTGTGTAGAAATACAGGACCCAAAACGTTAATCTCTTCGCATAGGTGAACTAGGACGTGCGTCATGATGTTGAAGAAGGATGGTGGGAACACCAACTCGAAACTGACAAGACATTGCACCAAATCATTCTGTAACCTTGGTATGATTTCTAGATCGTACCTTCTGAGAGATTGCATTGAGAAATGCACATAGCTTCACAATGGCTAATCGACCGTTTTCCGGTAGAAGCCCCCTCAATGCAACCGGAAGCAGTTGCGTCATAATCACGTGGCAGTCATGAGACTTTAGGTTCTGGAACTTTTTCTCTGCCATGTTTATTATTCCCTTTATATTCGACGAGAAGCCAGACGGTACCTTAATACTGAGCAGCCATTCAAAGAAGATTTCCTTCTCTTCTTTGGTAAGAGCGTAGCTTGCATGACCCTGATGTATGCCGTCTTCTCCGTGCATACCTTGCTGGTCCTCCTGTGCCTCAGGTGTATCTTTTGTCTTCCAATACACGCCCAAGAAGCCAAGCAGGGTCACGCAAAGATTCTTCGTCACGTGCATCACGTCGATTGCGGAGCGGACCTCTAGGTCTTTCCAATATGGCAGGTCCCAAAATATAGATTTCTTCTTCCACATGGGCGCGCGTCTGTCAGCGTCCTTTGGAACAGGGTGTCCGCCAGGACCCTTTCCAAATATCACCTTCAAATCCTTGACCATATCATGTACATCAGCACTAGTACGGTGGCGAGGCTTCGTCCGGTGATCCGCCTCACCTTTGAAATGCTTGCCTTTCTTTCTTACGGGATGCCTGATCGGAAGAAATCGACGATGTCCCAGGTACACATTCTTCTTACAACTATTCAAATATATACTGTCGGTATCATCCAAACAGTGTGTGCATCCGCGGTATCCATTGTTTGTCTGTCCTGAAAGGTTACTGAGAGCAGGCCAATCATTGATGGTCACGAACAGCAACACCTTTAGGTCAAATTCTTCCCCCATGTGCTCATCCCACGCACGTACACCTATTCCATTCCACAGTTGTAAGAGTTCTTCAACTAATGGCCTTAGGTACACATCAATGTCATTGCCGGGTTGCTTAGGGCCTTGGATGAGCACTGGCATCATAATGAACTTCCGCTTCATGCACAACCAAGGAGGAAGGTTATACAAACATAGAGTCACAGGCCAGGTGCTATGGTTGCTGCTCTGCTCCCCAAAAGGATTAATGCCATCTGCACTTAGACCAAACCATACGCTCCTTGCATCATCTGCAAACTCCTTCCCGTACTTTCTTTCGATTTTTCTCCACTGCGACCCGTCAGCGGGTACTCTCAACTTTCCGTCTTTCTTACGGTCTTCTCTGTGCCATCGCATCGCCTTGGCATGCTCTTTGTTTTGGAACAAACGTTTCAACCGTGGTATTATAGGAGAATACCACATCACCTTGGCAGGAAACTTCTTCCTAGGGCGCTCGCCCTCGACATCACCATGCTCATCGCGGCTGATCTTATAGCGCAATGCACCATATACCGGGCAAGCGTTCAAATCCTCGTACTCACCGCGATAGAGGATGCAATCATTAGGGCATGCATGTATCTTCTGCACCTCTAACCCTAGAGGGCAGACAGCCTTCTTTGCTTCGTACGTACTCTCGGGCAATTCGTTGTCCTTTGGAAGCATATCCTTTATCATTACCAGCAACTTTCCAAATCCCTTGTCAGATACACCATTCTCTGCCTTCCGTTGCAGCAATTCCAGTGTGGCGCCCAGCTTTTTCTTGTCACCTACGCAATTCGGGTACAACAATTTTTTGTAATCCTCTAACATGCGTTGCAACTTCTTCTTCTCCAAATCACTTGCGCAGTTTCTCTTTGCATCGACAATGGCCCGACCTAGATCATCAACGGGCTCATCTGATGCCTCTTCTTCAGCTTCTTCCCGCATTGCCGGCTCGGCTTCTTCCCGCATTACCGGCTCAGCTTCTTCCCCCATTGTTGTATCATCGTATTCAGGGAACCCATGGCCAGGATAGCTGCCGTCATCCTCTTCTTCTTCATTGTCTTCCATCATAACCCCTCTTTCTCCGTGCTTGGTCCAAACATTATAGTGGGGCATGAAACTGGACTCAAACAGGTGGAATGGTTCTTGACGTAGAGTAATTGCGACCATTCTTACAGCCAGCACATGGACAAGGCATAAAACTATCCACCCGCTTGTTTGCCTCAGCCGCAAGCAGAAAAGTATGCACGCCCTCAACGAACTGGGGAGAGCATCGGTCATCGTACATCCATTGCCGGCTCATCTTCATTACACAACACCGAATAGACCAAATTAATACAAGTTCATGCATAAAGTTCATACAACACTTAAATGCAACAAACAAATAACTCTCTAGCTAAAGCATTTAAATGCAACAACAAATGCGATCAAGATCGCAACTAAGGTAACAATTGATCCAACAGCATAATGATACCAAGCCTCACTATCGATGGCATATTTTCTAATCTTTCTAATCTTCAAGTGCATTTTCTCCATCTTGATCTTGTGATCATCGACGACATTGGCAACATGCAACTCCAATTCCATCTTCTCCCCCTCAATTCTTTTCAATTTTTCTTTCAAGTACTCGTTTTCTCTTTCAACTAAATTTAACCTCTCGACAATAGGGTCGGTTGGAATTTCCGGTTCACATACCTCCTAGATAAAAATATCTGTCAACTTGATGGGCATAATTTGTCGTAAACACGAAATGCAACAAATAGTTTTAAAAGAGAATATACCACATCCGAATCATAACAAGGACGAGGGCCGACGGGGACGGATATCAAAACCATGGCACTATGTATAACAAACAACGTACGGGTAAGATAATTATTATACGAGTAACTATATATCCAAATCACACAAACATCATTTTTTTATATAAAATTTCATGAACAAGAGGCTCACCACAAGGTGGTGCCGGCGACGGGACGGTGCGGGCGATCGACGGTGGTTACGACGGAGATTTAGAAGGCACTAAGTAAACCACACCTACATATGCAAACTAAGTGTTATTTTGACCTCAAATTGCATATAAATCAAATACTACCACATATAATTCCTCCCAAATTACTAAAACCCACAATTAATCACTATATAAACCAATGCAAGAGCTAATCTAGCAATGAGAGATGAAAGGACAAAGTTGCTAACCTTGGTGATCATTTGAATGGATGAGGGCCTGCAAATCTTGACAAATTTGGGGCAAATTTTGTGATGAACTCGAGAGGAAGAAGGGAAGAACAAAAGAGAGGGAGAGGGGAAAGGGGGAAGAACAGAGTGTGGGTGGACGAAGGATTTATATAGGACAACCTTTAGTACCGGTTCGTGCCACAAACCGGTACTAAAGGTGCTGGAAGGGCCCCACTCTGACAACATCCTGCCACCACTCTCATTAGTACCGGTTCATGGCACGAACCGGTGCTAAAGGTTTGCCACGAACCGGTACTAAGAGCTCCTCCCGGCTAGCCGTTGGAACCGGCACTAATGGACACATTAGTGCCGGTTCTGTTACAAACCGGGACTAATGTGTCTCACATTTGACCCTTTTTCTACTAGTGACTGATGGTCTTTGTATGTTTCGGTGGGCGTTTGCAAAGGATCTTCACAGTATGGGCTCCTCCTATTCTCACGATTATTCAGGCAGTAGGCTTTGAGATTGATTTCTTTTTGGTTTCCCTTTCGTTTTGGAGATTGCAACTGCCTGTCTGCTATATGGTTTCCCTTTTGTTTCAGAGCAAGCAATTGGATGTATCTTTCAAGCAATTTACTCATATGTGTGATTGGAAAGATGACTGCAATTTGTTCTACGACACTACTAACTGAAGTCGATTTTATGTTATGAGACTTTGGCCTGATTTAAGAGGTATACTAAATTCTGAAGTTTGTTGTATTCATGGCTTGCTACAATAGTTGATTTCTGAATCTAATGTTTTCTCTTGCTGCTGTTGTTAGGTTGTTAATTCATCAAGCCCGACTACTGAGTATACATATTGTGTTCATCTCCCCCGCCTTATTAGGAAAAATCATGTACTGAAGGTAAGCTATTCTTTATTTACATTTTATTTGTTTCTTCCTGCTAACCCAGGTTCTAATTAAATGCAAGAGCTTTTGTAATGCTCATTTTCATGCTACAGGGTGCATGCTCATTTACTCTTTGAACATAAATTGTTTGCTAGCCGTAGTTGATGTTGATTCTTTGCTAGATCTTATGAGGTTGATCAATGTAATTGCCTGGAATCATTGTGTCTCCCTTTAATTCGGTCATCTTCTCTATGGTGGTATTAAATATTTCTGTGATGAATTGGTAGGTAAATTTAGGTATCAAATATACTCTTATCATTGCTAAATACTGCTTATCCTTTGTGCTTCTTCACTATATCCCACCAGATAAGGTAGCACGAGTACTAAATATTTACTTGTTATTAATATATATTTTTCTTCTCCAGGCAAATTGAGTTGTAGGCTGAAGTGTGATAATGGGTTTAGTGCATTTTTTTGTTGCTTTTACCCTCTTCTTTTCTGGCGATTGTTAATATGCCGATGTCTTATCACACACTTTGTAGGCAATATAACATACCAACTTATCTTTTAGTCGCAGATGAAGAACCAACCATGCCACGGATCCGCCAGATCGGCGGCCCGTACCACACCTCCAACCTCCATGCGCCAACGGCGTGAAGTCCAGCCCTCCACGCTCCACAAAGAAAGTGAAAGAATTATGAAGAAATACAGAAAAAGGGAGAAAAAGTAAAGAAATATATAGTTTTTTTTGTTTATAGAGATGTCTGCATTCTTGTATGATATACTATGTTTATTGTCTGCCTTGGTGACGGGGCAGGGAAGGTAAGTGGAGCTAACATGTGGCCGAGGCAAAAAAAAAATATTGGATGAAAAACAGAAAAGAAAGTGGGGGCTCCTATCTCCTTGAGCCAAGTTTTTCATTAATTCTTGAGGAGCATTTTTCCATTAGTTGGATGAATTGGACTCTATAGTTGTTGGTTGCAGTCTCCATTCTGTACGAGGTAGCACTATTTTTGCATGAAGGGGGGTTGGTTTGGCTCAGCAAATTATATAGAGATTTGTTTTTGCAGGACTTGTTTCAGTAATATACCCTGTGAACTCATAAATGTTTGAGACGTGCACTGCACGTGCATGCTAACTAGTACCTCTGTAATCTTTAATCCAGACCAAAAGCAATAAAATCCCAGCCACGCGCAACCAAATCTGAATTTACTTGGTACGAAGCGTTGATACATATATATCCCGCAGAAAAAGAAAAGAAAAGAAGCGTTGATACATGAAGGTTAAACCAAAATATGTGCAGGGACAAAAACCACACATCTAGATAGTTCTATCACCTTCCATGACGTGAACTCTCGTGCGGCTACCGCAATAGAACCCTAGCTAGTTCCGACCAGTTCCAAGCGCCAGGCGACAACCTGATTTCCATTCCCCTAGTAAACTACTCCCTATGTCCCATAATATATATATATATATATATATATATATATATATATATATAGAAAGTCTATTAGTAACCCAGGGTGAAGAATAAGTAATTCTTCATCCCGACCGAGCCACCATTCGTTTGATCGAGGCAAAAGCCCACGTCCCCTCGCCGTAAGATTACGACGGTGTCGTTTTTTTTTTTTTTACGTTTGATGACTTGACTCGATGCCCTGCCCTCTTCCCCTCATTTTTTGCTAAAAAAACCTCCTCGTCTTTTGCCCACCTCCCCGTCTTTTTCCGATCTGCTGCATACGGTTTCGATTGTATTGACGGCGAACGGCGGCCTGGTGCTCGGTGGCGATTTGGCCCGGAGTGAAGCCATGTTTGGCATATGCTAGAGGGGCGGTCTGGTCTCGGCGTTGGGTGGTCGCTGGTCAATTGGGGCGGCGTGGTGTGCGGCATCTGCATAGGTCTTGGGCCGCGCCATGCACGGAGCTGGGGCTGGTGATCCTACCGGAGTTGTGGCAGGTGATCGCGGCAGCGCTGCATTGGGCTACTACATGACAACCTTGCCGCTGTTTGGATTGAAGTTTGGTTGGCATGAGTGCACGGGAGGAGGTGAGCAAGTCCAATTTTAGTGATTTCCGTTCCAAAATTCCGATTAGCTTCGTTTCCTTTGTGATGTTCTTTCCAAGTTGATATCCGTGCATCTGGGTGCTCCCGATCTGCTTGCTCCTGCACCCCTTGAAGTCCCGATTTGACTACCAGCCTATGGATCTAGGTTCTCCCGGTGGTGGAGTTGAAGGGGCTCCAGGCTAAGGACTTGACCGGCAAGCGGGAGGCCACCACAATCAGCGGCCATCTAGCCATCTTTGCCTGCTTCAATAATTTTCAGTTGCTTCAATTCCTAATCTGGTTCGTAGTAGACGTGCAGATAGTAGAATCTTGTCTCCGATATGGTCGGCTGGTCACGGCGACTGTTCAGGTGATGTTCACGGCAGCACTGGTTCGACCATGACCACTTTGTGCTCTTCTCCACCACTGCTGCTTGCTCCGTTATGCGCTGGTGAGTTCAATACAAATTGCTTCAATGGCTTGTGTGTGACCGGGCTTGATGACCTGAAATTGTACTTATTTTGTCCAAACCCCAAATTTATATGTTGCTATTTGAACTGAAATCTCATTGTAAGTCTTGACAAGGTGAACGATGCAAAAATAGTGTACTGACTATCTAATCGTTGTTAGGTTTTCTCCTCTCTATTTGAAGGCGATGATCTTGTGGCAATTGGTTTCATTTGACTTGGCGCCTGCACCACCGTACACACAAGTTTCTTCAGTTTATTCGGCTGGTTTCCTCTGTCATAATTTCAAAGAAAGGTGCTAGATCCAATTAGATGATGTAAAAATCACTGCTAGATTTCAGGAATCTCTTACTGTCAGCATTCTCAGGTAGCAGAGATCGCCAATCACCGTTAAGATTTTTTTTCATGTTTTAGCGTATATGGTCATTGTGGCATCCCTTGCATCATCATTGAATCCACATGTTCCAAAAAGCGCCCTGCAAATGTACCAAAGAGTGTATTAGCATCATCATATACCATCGTAAGATACTATTACAAGTGATAGTTTGAAGTAGATCATGCTTCCTCCTTCATTATCATGTTGTTCTAACATCTCGGTTTAGTTGGTCCAGAGATAAATTTACCATTCATGTTGATTATGCAGTCGAAGCTTATCAATTCATCGCTGACTAGAAGCTTGTCAATTAATTTAATGCTGAACTTTGTAGTTTTGATGTAGATAACTCTCTGCCTGCAAAACAAAATGAAGTAGTTTAGCTCCCATATGAACGTGTATTTAGAACATTTTTTGGAGGTTGAGCTTCAAGAAATTGTACTTCTTTTGCATGTGCCTATACCTCTCAGATTTTTTAATGACAACTGAAAGATTTTGTCTCCAGTGTGATCTCGTGATTATACTACTTGTTCAATACAATGAAATCTTACCTTGGGGAATACTTTTCTTTTCAAGATGGAATTTTGGTACTTAATTAGTATACTCCTTACTGTCTTGTTTTCTGGCTGGGCTCAGAATATCATTTTCTTTATCGAATGCTGTGACTAATGGAATTTTTAGTGCACACCCCGGAAATTTTATTTATTACTCCAATTATCTGTGTTTTCATTTCTTGTTTGAAACTCCTCGAAATCAAAATTACTAACGCTTCACCATCTAGTGAAGAACGGATGCATCAACTCTCATTTGATTCACAAAATGATAAACTGTGCCCCCCCCCCCCCCCCCGCTTCGGTATTATTCATATACTTGCTTTACAATTTAAAATTATGATCTATTTTCCAATTTTAAAATCCATACTCAATGTTGCTAAACACGTCCAAATGGCGAACAGGTTTTTAGTACAGTACATGAAAGGCTAATTTTATTCTGGTGAAGAGATATCCTAGTTTTTTTCATACTGCAATGGGTTTGAGTTGTTTCTGATTTAAAAATGTTAATGTGGCGTTCTCATGCAGGCCTTAGTTTCTTGGTTTTGTTGTTCACTGCAGTCCTGGTATAATCCTTTGTTTTTCTATATTTGTTTACCACGTCTGTATTTACACCTGACTTTGTGCATTGTGCCATCAATGTTACAGGTCTGATCGCGGGCAGCTGTGTGAGCATTGTACAACTGCACTGAAAGTAAAAGTTGCTACTGCAATTAAGCGCGACCTAACTATGGCCTGCGATGTTGTTGAGCAATATAAAAGCCCGACATTACCTATTATTTGTTCAACATCATCCTAAAAATGCATATTAGCTCCTAAAATAAGTTTGTAGAGCACGAATTGCAATCTACTCCTAAAGGAGTACAAAATTAATGAGCTGCCTGCTGAACCAGCAACCGAAGATGTGGGTGGTGCAGTAAGACATACGTCAACCATCTATTACTTAAACAAGACTCCTATTTGTCCAATTTTTACTTTTGATTAGGGATTGCATATTTAATATTTACTTTTTCCAGCAAGTAATTTTTTTCTTGGGTTTTGCTTCAGATTTTATTTTCTGTGAAGTGTTGATTTTGCTCATCCTTAACCCGTTCTTTCTCCCCCCACAAAAAAAACCATTCTTGTAGAGCTATGTATTAAAATAAGATTAATTTCTTCTTCCTTGGGGTTTCTCTACCACTGCCATGGACAAGCGATCATTTAGTTCCTTGTCATATTTATTTAGTTCCTTGTAATATGTTGTTGATGGATTATGGAGTGTACATTTCAAACTAATGTTCCTCTTTTCAGCGTACAGTTTTCCTTTCTTACATTTTCTAATGCATCAGGACAGAAACATGACAGATCGAGCTGCAGAGGTGTGTGTACATGTAACAAGTTTCCAAGCTCTGGAAAACTTTTTCAGTAATCGAATCGTTGTTGAAACTACATTGTCATCCAGATGAGGATGTTCAGAAGGCTAACTGGAAGTGCATCTTGGCGGAAATTGTAGGGTCATGCAGATGGGGATTTTGCAACCTCTAATCGGAAATCCAAATGTCTGCGTTTTGGCCAGACCAGTGCCGTACTCAAGATTGACGTGAGGCTGTTCTACTACAGAAAGATAGTTTTGTCTATAGATATAGATTTGTTTAGATGCTACTTTGTCTAGCAGCCTATTGAATTTATTGATTTATGATTTATGTGTGATGAACTCACATCGTCTTTGTTCACTGTGGTCTAGTTATGTCACAAAATCCAAGTGCTTTTCGAGTAGTTCTTATGTGGTGGAATGCACAATTCCAGAAACTTTTATGTCTTGACCGGAATGCTTAGGAATCTTTGTGTGGTATAGAGCTAATGAGTTGAACACATGACTTCATGATCTGGTAAACAACTGTTGTACAAAACACCACAAGAGAATGGAGAGTAGGAATCCAAAACAAGGAAATCAACATGATTTTTGTAAGATACACTCAAGTTGACTGTGATTGGCATGCCTATCACAATCTGTTGAAAATGTACACAAATTAGAAGAACAACCTTCCAGTGATACTTCTACAAGGAAATTTGACAAGCACTCAGAGGAGAGATTTTTTCGATGGAATAACTCAAAAGGTTAATGCACCGCACCCCAATCAGGTATCCACTATACATCACACAGTGAAATCATTGCCTTCTTGTTACAAAATTCACTTGCATTTATATATTTTGTCAGACTAAAAAAGCAAAGACCTGCTAAATGACATGTTCGATCCATGGCATAGAAAAGCAGAGGTCTTCTATTGGCACTGACAGCTTTAGCCAGGCTTCTGAACTTGTGGCAAGCATCGACAGGTCGAGCGGCTACACGTGGTTGTGGTTGTGCTCGTCCTCGTAGGTGCCATGAGCGTCCCAGCATTGCGACAACACCGCACCACATGCTTCCTCCAGCACACTCCTTGCTGCTGCTCCATCAGTAGAACTCCCTGCACTCTGTTAGTTCGTATAGAATTACTTGATTCAGTTAGAAGCTACAATGAAAGGGTGCATATCTCGTCTTAAGTTAGATAACTTGGATGAAAGCCCTATAGCACATAGCTGATGGGTCAAACATCTAAAGCTTTGATACTATGAACGCCCAACAATATCAAACAAGAAATCAACACATAGATAACTAGAGTAAGAAATGAAACTGTGGTGCTTCCATTAAAATTTCTTTTAGTGACAACATTCTGAACATAAAATGGTATTCTGAGCAAGCAGAACAATGCAGCCAGAAAACACGGAAATAAGGAGTACACTAAGTACCAAAATTTCAGGTTGACAGGAAAAGAAATATTTGTAAAAACGGCAAATAGCCATACACATAGATTTCTTTTTATTTTTATAGAACAAAGTATCATCATGAATCTCAAACTGAAGACAATGGCCTGCCAACTAAATGAAGCTTGTAGTTAGATCCATGCATAACAGAGCTGGAATATCTAAATACATGTTCATATGAGAGCTGCTTCATTTTCTTTTGCAGGGAGAGAGTTGGCTGTTTCTGAACTACAAAATTCAGCATCCATCCAATATATTGATATGCTTTTAGTCGTCAACAAATGTATTGATGCTTTTCTATCCTAACCTGTACAGAAACTGCAAGATCTTTCGTTCTGTATTGTGCAAGCAATCTATGGACTAGATGCAGGTGGTCAAATGTACAATTTTCTTTTGAGTGTTTTACAGATTGCAAAAGGAAACAAGAAAACCGAAGCAGACGCTAATTTGCATTATTAATTGTGGCAATTCATCAATACATTTGTTGAAGACGAGAAGCTTATCATCCTGGGGGTGCCTTTGGTGATAGAATTTGTACCTGAAAGTTAATGAACTAATTTCCTGATTTTTCTGTGAAAATCAATGGTGGCACAAAAGCAGCTCAAGATATTGATAGGAAACTATACAAGTACTATATGAAGTATTTAATTAAACTCCAACATGAGGTATACCTACTTTAAATCCACACCTTTTGAAAACAACAACAAGCATGCCTTGTCGATTTCCATTAAAGAAACTGCCCGTGTTTTACAAGACAAACCCAAAACATTAAAAAGGCCAACACCTTCAACAAGCGAATGTGGAGCCAACAAACTGGGGGAACCAGGTAACCACGTAGGGGTCCTGTGCAAACAGCCGCGACAAACTAGATGCAACAATTCAAGAAATGTATATACCAAAGTACAAGCACAGTGCCAGCAGCTAAATGTGCCAGACTAAGTTCATATTACAGAACAAAAGGAACCAAAGTTTTGAAAACAGGGGAAGGAATACAAAGATTATAGGAAAGTCACAATATGCATTTTAAATCCATACCTAGATGATATGAAAGTCACAATACGCATTCTGAACAGACAGAAATCTCGAAAAATTTCTTTCATCTCCAATAGGAAATTTTAGTAGCACCTCCAGAATCTATCTACATTCAGTACTAACATTATAATAACGTTTGGAAGAGCTTCTAGCTGCAGGTAAGACTCTGAGTAACAGAACAAGAACTTTTCTGAACAATTCAAGCATATTTATAGTGAGGTTTGGTCATCATGTATTGTGGTACAAAGCTATATTCTACAACAAAATCTTTATCCCACACCTTTGCAAAAAACAGCAAGGAAACTTCAATGAGTTTAGTAAGGCAATCAGGCTATACAACTAAAGTTGATTCACAAAAGGGAATTCTCCAGAGGAAAAAATAGTATGTTTTGATGGAGTTCATCATCATTGATGACAGTAGGTATAGAGTTACTTATATGGTGAGGCATCACCTGGATCGCTACAACAAAAATATTGAACTAAAGAATGGGTCGTGCTTAAGGAAACAACATCAAGAAACAACACTAACTGGAGACAAATACCTTTCTTTCGAATTGGATATTGGTATCTCCCTGAGAATCAGTAAACAGTAGAAGAGCTTAGCCAACCAAATTAACATATAGCCAATACCCAAACTACAAGCTGAAGAAAAACTGCAAGTGTCTAGATGCTGAGGTCGCTGCCATGCTATCGTTGTGGCAGATGTGGCAGTACAAATTCTGATACTATGAGACCATAGCATAAGCATTTTAATTTCACATAACATAGTAATTTTTTTCTGCTCTCATCACAACACACACAAGTGATTTCTTGAAAGTAATTGCCCCATCACAACTTACCACCCCCGTTTAAATGCCAAACTCGTAACACAAAAATTCTGATGCACTCTTGACGACACAAAAAAAATTCAGTATCAAAATTAGGTAGAAAAGTTACCAGAGGGATGTAGGCGCCCATGTTCGAGAGAGGAAAGGGCGGAGCTTCAGCTCATGGGCGCATGAATTAGAGGACTGGAGTGAACAAACTTGAAGAGGAGGTCGATGATACCTAGACCATGATGACTCAACAGTGGTCGGTGAGATTCCTGGATCCTTTCAATCAGGGAGATGAACATGGGAGAGGAGAGAAACGCAGTCCTTGAGCTCACGGAGCGTGTCGACGCGACCGAGCGATGCCCTGGCGCTGATGTCGAGGTCGGACTTGGCGCCACCACTTCTGCTGAATTGGATCCAGCCGGCGAGAGGGACCTATTCTCCTTCTGCAAAGCCACCGGAGCCAGTTCGCTGCCGCAGGGACAGTGACCTGCTCCGCTGTCCTGCGGAGAAGGGGAACTGCCATGGGTGCGTGCAGAGCAGGGCGAGGCTAGCTACGGTAGTTTGGAAAATAGCAGAGCCCACCCAGCCTCCCGCCATCCCACGATCCATGGAGTACTTTTTCCTTTTGCGGGATCCATAGAGTGGGGTTTCTCCCTATTGTTTTAGCAATAGAGACGTGCGAGGGGACGTGGAGTTTCTGCACCCGAGCTCATATGAGCTCGGGTGAACAGTAAAATCGAAAAAAAAAATCAAAAAAAATCAAAAAATTCCAATTTTTTTGGTAGAAACATTGACAAAAGTTTTAAGTGCTTGCAAAAATTCGTCATGAAATCATATTTCTAGAAGGTGTGGCAAAAAAAACAAAATCGGTACTCTGAAAATGCTACTTTCAAAAGCATTTTGGAGGCTGAATTTGTTTTTTTTTTGCCACGCCTTACAGGAATGTGATTTCATGATGAATTTTTACAAACACTTAGAACTTTTGTCAATGTTTCTTTGAGAAATTTTTTTGGAATTTTTTGAATTTTTTTTGATTTTTTTTTGAATTTTACTGTTCACCGAGCTCAAATGAGCTCGGGAGCAGAAAGGCACTTTCGCGTGCGAGGTAAATTTACCTCGCATTTTTTTTTCTATGGTTCTCCTTTTCGGCAGGGTCACGCGTGAGGTAAATTTACCATCCGACGTTTGTTTCTTATTACCTGATCAAGTGTGTCGTTCGGCCCCAGGGTGACGAATAGCACGACCCTATATATATATTATGGGACGGAGGGAGTAGCTCCGAGGTCCTCTCCACAATGGAAATTACTCTCTCGTCTATGATGGCCACAGTTTTATTCAGAATTCTCCTTTACTTATCAAATCAGATACATGAACATTTGATGACTCTCAGAAGCAACCACCGAGAACTTCGCAAAACATCTAGAGGTCTACCACCATTAATTATTTAGGCCTTGGACATGTCAGTCTTTGAGCCTACCTTGATCAGTTTTCACGTCAACACATATGCAACATAAAAATCTTGTTGATTCATATTGACATGATAAAATCTTGAGAAAGGCGATGGTGGTGACACTGAGATGCAGATGAGGAACGACAAAGCTGAGATGGGGAACGAAGAAACAACATGGGTGCCATGGGTGAAGTGGCGAGGGCGAAGATAATTTTGCCCATGCGAGATCGAGAGGGGGTGGGGGAGTGGAATATACATTAGTCGAGCTATTATATTGTCTATTTGCTAACACGCAGTTGCCTGCAATTTTTTGTCGTGTCAATCCATTCCGGTCGTAACCCCGAGCCTAAGACGTGGACACCGTGGCCGACTGCCACTTCTTGAGCAAGGGCTCGCCAAGACCGCGGTCGAGTCAGGGACAATATAGCTGGCCGCAACATCACTTGGGCAGTATCGGCTCAGTGGAGGAGGCAACCTCAACAGGGTGAAGCGGAGAGGCAGCGCAGACAATGCCGCCGTAGGTGCGGCAAGGAGGGGGGGGGGGGGGGGGGGGTGAGTTGGCTGGAGGAAGAATATGAATGGCGATCATTGGATTCCAACCCAGCTGCCTGGGCAAAATGGAATGAGACTAAATGAAAAACCAGGCGACTGTTAAATAGTCAGTCCCATTATTTGTTTCAATTAGCATGATAGAAGTTGCATTGAAAAGTTGGCATCTGTTTTCCTCCCTGGTTAGGTCTTTCTTTCCCTCTCGTGATTGTGGCGACTAACTAGGGCACTCATCCCCTTGAAAATTTGGCAGTGAGCCCATGGATCCACCTCCGCTCTTTCTGCTGCTCAGGCGGCCGATGGCGGGGAGGGGGATACCGTTGCCTCGCCTCCGGACAATAGATTAGGTTAGGTATTTTTTCTCTTGCAAGGCCGACGTTCGAGCGGATGGCGGTGCTATCCTCGAGTTGGTCTTTCGGGATCCGATCCTCCTCAAGTTCCTCATGATGGAGTCGGTTGAGCTCTAGCATAGATTCCTGTCGTTTCCTCGGGACATCGAGGTTAGCGTTTCTCGACGTGCGTGCACGACGATGAAGTTCAGTGTCAAGTGTTTCAAATTGATTCAGGGTTGCAATGAAGACGATTGCGGCTCTGGGACGCTGGTCCTCAGGTGCACGTTTACGAAGACTTCCTGGTTATCACCAGCAAGGTCAAGTTGGCTCTGGCAGGGGAGTGATAACAGTGGCGTGTTGGCGGCTCATTATGGGGAATGCATTGGTCGTTCGATATTTATACTACATCTGCTAGGGATAAGAAATGGGGAAACACTTTCTATCTATATTCTGATAGGAGACAATCTTCAGACCGCTCGGTGACCTTCGACTCTATTAGAATCTTACGGTGTAGATACGTCTTATCCCGGAAGTAGATGCGTTAGAAACGGCAAGAAAATACGTGATCGGTGGTCCAGCCGTCGTGTATCACGAGTCACCCTTTCATTTTCAAGCTTAAAAGGGCAACCTGGTGCATGTAGCTCCCGCTTGCGCAGGGTCCAGGGAGGGTCCGACCACTTTGGGTCTATAGTACGCAGCCTTTCCCTACATTTCTATAAGAGGCTGTTTCCAGGACTTGAACCCATGACTTCATGGTAACAAGGCAGCAGTTTTACCACTGCGCCAAGGCTCCCCTTCCCTTTCATTTTCAAGCTTGCTAAGAACAAATCCTTTCGTTTTGTGTCCAACAGGTTTAGTGTCGTCGCGAAAGATCGATGTTGTTTTTCTGTTTTCCATTTCTTTCTTTTCTGCCCCACCTTTTCTTGTGAAGAAGAGAGTAACACCGGGCATATGTATGCATATCTGCACGCTATAAATACCCCGCCGGGTTTGGAGCTATGAGGGCACATCATAGCATAGCATAGCATCCATTATGGCTTCCGGTGCTCCCACGAAGAAGACAATAGCCATCGCTGGCATGATGATGCTGGCCACTGCGTTCGTCGTGGCGGCCGAGCAAGACGTGGACGCCTGCATTGCGCAGACATCTGACGTTCCCGGCGCCACGAATCCCTGCATCTGCTCCCAGGACTGTGCTTGCGCTGGCAAGTGCATCCTGAGCGCCGGCGACGACGATGACGTGTCTGCCTGCTTCGTCGACTGCGTGCTCAAGAAGGACTGCGGAGGCTGCCGGTACCCCTCCCGCCGGCCATCTTGTTCCCGTTCACCTTGGACAAACCCCTGCGGTTCAACTTGACGAGGCCTAAGGGCCCGCGGCCCCTCGGGTATCTCTACTCCTAATGGAGCAGTTGGTAGTCTCGCTTTCAGGTTTTTTTTCGTCCCACCTACCATGATTTTTTTCAACCGGTTTTTTCATCACACCATCCCCACCTCTACCCCACCCCATTCACCGCACGCAGTCAGGTTCCGTTTCTCCCCTTACGTCCCCGATTCATGCATGACAATCAATTCTTTCCAAATGCAATCATGCATGACAATCAATTCTTTCCAAACGCAATCAATTAACTTAAGGTAACCAGACACAATCAATTCAATAAAACGGAGCGATATCTCGGGCGATTTTCTTGCTCCCGGCATATAATGGTGCTAGCCAATCTGTTAACAAATCAGAAGGAAACAATCACGTGTATGTAGGGAAGATAATCGTGGAGATTGCATGGCAGTTAAGGCCGTGCGTCACATGCAGGAAGGATTTCCCGAGTTCAGCGAAAGAGAAGGAAATCTGAGTTGGTGAATAGTCTCCACGGTTTATTTTCGTCTGGCTTTTTTTCGTCTGGTTTTTCTTCGTCCCACCTTCCACCACCACCCTCTCACCGGTTTTCCTCTTTTCTCGTCTAACCGGCAACACCCAATGTATTTATGGTAATCAATCACAATTAATCCATGTATGGTAAGGCTATAAACTCAGAAATCTCAAATATGGTTATTATAGTAATAAATCAATCCAGGTACGGTAAGGTCATAACTCAGGAAATTTCGAATATGGTAATTATATGGTAATAAATCAATCTAGGTATGGTAAGGCTATAAATATAAAGGAAAACTATTCCTGTGAGACGTCTGATACATGGCTTTCGTCAGACTAGCATCTCACCAATCGTTTTGGAGCCATGCATCCAACAACGCCTGGCTGTACTATATAACCCCTCCGAATCATCCTCACATCCACCATCAAACCCTAATCAACTACCTCGCCACCCTCTCTGCCACACCTGCCATCTGGATCCTCCTCGCTTCAACCTCGCTCTTATCGCATCACCGCATCTACGTTCGACCAGCAAGTCCTCCGGCAAGAACGCACACACCATGTCGCCTTGATGGCTAAGCATGTGCATGTGTGCTTCATGCCCCCACAACGCTCCTTGTGATCCGTTCGTCGCGTTGCATCCCCAATCTGGCCGGTGTGGCACTGTAATTTCGCCGGCGTGCAGACCTTCGTTTCCTCTGCTACTCCTCGTCAGACATTTTGTAGTTGCTGCTTGAAGTGGTACGGTCGTGCTCTGCTCGTTGAAGCATGTAATTGGGGCTGCATGCTATAGACTCATGAGGTCCCTTTTCAATGTGGCTGCGTGGTAGCGATGCTCTCATGCGTGCTACGTCGGCTGTGCTCCAGCGGTCTTGCATTTGGCCGGGTGGAAGGATACCATATGTGTAGTAGCCACACGTGATTCAGATTTTGTTCACATTGGAAGTACAAGTGATTGTTGTTGGAAACAAATTTCCACTCTTTTGGAAGCATAATTTTCTTCGGTCAAAATGTATATGTAAAATTATTGGTATACTTTCTACCTGCAATTCAATTACCTATCAATGGTGTATCCAACATTGCTCTATTTTTCTTCCTACACATAAGAAAAATGCTTCTGTAATGTATGATGCAACTTCCACCCAATCGAGATGCTTCTACACCATTGAACAGAGTTTCGGTTACCATTTTTGTTCCGAAGCATCAAATGGTGAGCCATGAAGCTTTATTAAACATGTAAGGAAGCATGTGTCATTTTGTGTTTTTCATATCAAAGCATCAATGAAAGGGCAATGAAGCAACTAAATGCCACATGGAAGGATCGCCACATGGAATTTGTTAACAGCTTATGGTAATATTATTAGTGGCATTTGCATATTTTCAATACGTATTTGAGAACCTATTTGATGCTTCCTGATTTCTATCCATGAAAAATGCTTCCTTTGAAACAACCGGGGAGCGATTTGTTACCAGAAATAATGCTTCCATTGAAACAACCGAGGAGCGATTTGTTACCAGAGATAATGCTTCCATTGAAACAACCGAGGAGCGGTTTGTTACTAGAAATAAAACGTGATTTATAGGATTTATTATATCCTACTAGAAATTAGGGATCAGTTTCCTAAAATGTTGGATGCGTCAACATTTGTAACTATGCCCCTGATTAAGGAACATGCTAATGCCCAAGCCACGTTTACAAGCCCATCACACGTATGGACATGAAATCCATCGTACAAGGAATCAGATTCCTAGCTCTTCCTCTTAAACAAACTTAAATTACCCCAAAGGCCGGCCAGATTAACGTACACAGAAAAATCAACACCTTATGATCTGTCATCCAATTTTTCCTCCACGGTCGGCCATCCTATTCAAGGCCCCTGATGCAATGTTCTGCCAGCAATCCATGCGCACGTCCTACCTAGCGATTGAACGGGATCAAAATCTCCCTAGCCAAACACCGGTTGCCGCTGCACTTGCATACTCCGCCCACGACGCCGTCCCACCAGCGGCAGTGACGCTAGCGATCGTACCGAGACGTCGTGGGAGATGGAGCTCCAGGCCATCAAGGACTCCTACACTGGCGTGTCCAAGCCGCCTCCACGATGGAGCCAAACCGCCGTACCTATTCGGACTCAAGAACATGGTGCGCCTCGCCGGTATGGATCATCTCGCCTCCCACTTGCCAAGGTATAGCAGCCCTCTTCTTTTCCCTTTCCCAAGAACACATCGATGCACTTTTAACCTCTATAATCCATCTACCTGATGTACTTGTGTGTCGCTCACCGGGAAACGAACTACTTGGTGAATCCCTGATGCAAACAATTTTATTCAGTGCTAACTAAGAGCTATTGTCTGCATGTGCATCAGGTAATACAAGTAGTTGTACGGGGTTCATAAAGGAATCGAGCTTCTCATCTTTGACGATTAACGGATGAGGCACAGGGTACACATGACGGATCTACGAACTACAGCTGACAACACATGGATGGCCAAAGGCTGTTGCATCCGCCGACCAACCACTACCCTCAATCAAGCACAAGGTACCTAGAACAACTCCCAAACACTCAATTCTTTGTAAGATTTTCAGTAGAAGCCTGTTGCAAAGTCAGGAATTTAGTTTATTTAATTATTAGTCAATGTTTGCCACAAAAAAATTCAGATTTTTTTATTTTTTATCATTTTCTAAATTTTACTATTCATGCTGAGATCATATGAGGTCAAACTAAGATGGGGGCTTTTGAACACTTTTTTCATGAATGCAAATGACATGCACATATAGGTGATGTTGTTCTGAACATTTTGATATCTTATTTGTATTTGTTGGAGTTAGTATGAATTCGTTATGAAATTTTCAAAGTGTCGGTCAAATGGTAAAAGGGCAAAAGTATAAGAGGATGGAACGAGCTGGACAGAAACGAGGGTTTTTTGAATTTTGGGGCAAATCAAACAGGTGTGACACAACTAAGGGCTCAAAGGTAGTTGTCCCTAAAAAATATATATTAGACAAAATTAATGTTGAATACTAGAATATATATGCCCCTTTAGCAATGCACGGGCAACACACAACAAAGGTGAGGTGGGCGTCACCCGTTTCTAAAAGAAAGGGCTCCAGCTAGCGAGAAATATCCCGCTGCAGCCGGAAGCCGTGCGGGAGAAAAAGGAGAAGGGTGTGTCATGCGATAGGTTTTTGTGTTCGGCCTGCGTATTGGAGATATATAGCATGTCCCATAGTCCGGACAATCACATTTCTCCCCACATATGATCTGGATTGGGGGATCTCCGACTGTCTAGATGGTTGAATTTCGAGGAGCCTCAAACACGCCATAATGTATGAGGGAGAAATAAGCTTCGACCTTAGAGGTGACCTTAATCATTTGTTGATTCATTTATGTATGCATTATAGCCCGTAGCAACGCACGGGCGTTCTACTAGTAAGGAGAAGCTGGCGGTCACCAACATCGACCCCGTCCACACAGAGCGGGTCGAGTACGAGGTGTACCTAGCAAAGATCGTAAACAAGCACATCCAGCACCACGCGACTAGCGTCACGTCATATGACAAATTCCGTGGCAGGGTGGATCGCACGGACATTGCTGACGTGCTGAGCAAAATCGGAGCGGAGGCGGATGAGACGATTGAAGTGTCGCTGGTGCCCAAGTACTCGGGCGAAAGGATAACTATACTCAGTGTCAAAATAGAGTACACCTCCTAACCTTATCACTGAAGAAATAGCACACTAGCGCTTTGAGCAATGTCTCAATAAATGAATTCATTGTACAATTGTTCGCTAGAGCGTGCTCGCTATAGCGGATTTTAAGAGCTGTGCTATCTTGTCATAGCACACGCTATTTTGTTTTGTGATCCATATATGTATGCCTAATATATATTCCGAGATTTACTTTTACACTTGATAAAGTCAATAATATATGATAATTCTTGTGATAAGAGATTGTAAGAAATTGGGAAGTCTACATTTTTTTTATGCATGCTCAATTTGAAGAAAATGAAATCTTTACGAAGGAGGTTAGAGAACATTCTTCTATTCTTAAGGCAATAAGTAAACAACTCGATGAAATTAATAAAGAAGTTGTCAATTTGCAATTGCTACTTGTGCAACCTAAAAATATTTTGGGGCAAATCCCGATAAGCAAACTAATCGAGTTAACATCATGGCATCTAAACCCGAATCACAATATATTACTAATAATGATGAGGATATTAAAACTATAGGTGTGTCACCCATAGAATCTTTGTTTAGAAATATTAAACATGTTAAAAATGATGATAAAGGGACCAGAAAATAGTCAACTTTAGGTATAAGGAGTCCCAATTGTTTTGGAGGGTGAAAATCTTGTTGCTAAAATTGATAAAAGTGAGTTTGGAGAGGTCAAGACTTTAGGTAGGATTACACCCACAATTTTGGATTTCACGGACTTTAATTATGATAATTGTTCTATTACTAATTGTATTTCCTCGTTGCAATCCATGATTAATTCACCCGTTGCCTATAATCATAATAAAGATTTTACTAAACATATCGTAGAAGTGCTATTAAAGCCAATGAAGAAAAGCTTGAACTTAGGGTTTCTATTTCTAGAAAATTAAACGATCGATGAGATCCTACTATTAATATGAAGACAATATCAGTGGTAGGCCAGGTTTTGCGACCGCCACCAGTAAGACAATAGCAGTGGCAGGCGGCGTTTCGTGCCCGCCACTGGTATTTTTTAACAGTGGCATGCGCTAGATTGTGCCCGCCACTAATATAGGCCAACACCTGTACGCCTTTTTCATATAGTGTATATTTCCCAACACAAAGGAATGTAGATACCACTTCTTCTTTCCCTAGTGCACGTCAAGAAGTATAGTTCACACATATGAGTGTAATCCGCACATAAGTGAGGGAGATGGGTAAGGTTTTGAGCTAGGATTTCTTCGGGTCCGTTGCAGTCGGGTACTCAGCCAATGTACACTAGTAATGGCTCCTATTTACTCATTTTCATCCTTGCTGAAAACTAATTGAGTTAATACCAAATTAAGAAGCAAATAAATTTCTTAATCGCATTGAAACAAAATTGTGGAGGAGATATTGTTGCATGTTTACCAAAATAAAAAAGATGGAATATGTATCCAGGCGTATCACTGTATCCATGCAATATATGCATGCGCATGCCGGCACATTATCTCTCCATGTTTCTGAGTTATTCAGAAGTTGGAGAGCATTTCTGAAATTGATGTGTTGACAAAACAAAAGCAAAATAGAAGATTTGAGAACAAACTACCACTTGACCCTTGTCAAGCTAGCATTTGATAACAAACTACCAAATGAATATTCAACATTTGAGCACAAACTAATAATTGACAATTCATATACTCCAGAAATATCTATCTGCTCCTGACCTTCACAGATAGAAATTCAAGTTATCACTGCCTACATATTTGTTAGATTCATATACACTCCAAAGTCAACATACCAAGTTCTATTGATATTTAACGACACCATGGAAGATTATGCATGCACAAACGTATTATGAATAATGTGAACATGTTGATTTGCACAAACTTAGATATATAGTTTCAATTTGGAAATATAACATTATATTGGATGAAAAATATGTAACAATTTGTAACTTAACATGAACGATATTTTTGAGTAGTTAATGTTACACAGGTCGTATTAAAAAATAATTTTCTGTATGATATATTGACAAATGTATCTTGAAAAAAAATGAAATAATTATCTATAGTACATATTAAATAATGTATCAATAAAAGATAACTACATTAATGGCGAGTTGGCCTACAACGAAATAAAAGAGTTTAGTATAAATTAGTGATACATGAGAACCACAGTATTATTTTTTTTCACATATTTTTACAATTTCTAATAAGATTAGCAGCACAATAATACAAAATCAAAATTATAAAATTGTTTTAGTTTCACGATACATGGACCATGTGGCGAGGATAACATCAAATAACCGAATGAAAAATTGATTAATAATTTTAAAATCTTGTTAATGAAACTTGACTTTTTATTTATATGCATTCAGATAATACTCGTTTTATAATGGAAAATTAGATCAACTTCAACAATAATGTTGTTGCTCATAACACAACTCTGGTTATAGAAATGGCAACCACATTTAATCATTATATCATGCAATCAGAACCATGTTATTAAACCATTTTATGAATAAATTATTAAAAAACCTGACCTTAAAAAAATTGTGAAGGGATTATGGAGGGCTAATATGATTGATGGAAATTCAGGAATATCATAAATGTTGTCATGTATCTGATCAACATTAACTACTTTTAGTGTCATTAATTTTTTGATAATGTAAACATTTCTTAAAATTACATGAATGATTTTCGATGTAATAACTTTTTAAAATTGTATAAACATTTCAAACAATTGTGAACAATTATTTTAATTGCAAGAAAATTCTATATTTTCAAATACATCTCAAAATTAAAGTTACAATTTTCAAGAAGTGTGAGCATCTTTTAAAATATATCCACATTTTTTATAATTAAACATATTATATTAAGAGATTAGATTATTCCCAGTGCGTTTGCGACGAAGGATTTAGTATCTTAGTGCATGTTTCACCTGCTCATATTAATATATTTTTTCTATTTCTATATATTTGTTCCAAATTTCAAAAAATTGTTCGTGTTTTCAAAAACTCATTTTTTCCTTAAAACCATTGCATTCTCAATAATTATTCGTGTTTCAAGCAATCGTTAATTTATCAAATGACCACATTTTCAGAAAAATAATCAAAACTTCAAAAAAAATGGAAATTCAAAATACGTTCATTTTTCAAATATTCTTCTATTTCAAAAAATTAATTGCTAGAGTAACTCGGTTCACTACAGTAGCCCATTCGCTCATGACTTGCTGAAGTCCTACCGTGGGCGGACCCATCTTGATACTCCCCTGTGTGGTGACCCTCCTATTTGAAGTAAAGTGCTTCAAATCCTATGTGACGCATTGTGTGTCAAATACAGGGCCGGCCCTGAGGGGGTGGCAGGGGGCGGCCGCCCAGGGCCCCCGAAATCTAGGGCCCCCCTCCAGGGTTCGCAAGGAGCCATGGCCCAGACCATAAGGAGGCATCGACCTAGACGCACGGAGAAATCCCTGTTTTCCTTCTTCCCATCGCGAGTTCGCCGCTTCGCAACGATCCTATTCCCCCGAGGGCCCCGATCGCGAGTCGCGACGCCGATGTAGATCGCTCTCCGCCATGCGGCCGGGTGGTCTTCCTCCAGGTCCCCGGTCCCGTTGTGTTATCCCCCGTTCGTGAGATGCCTCTCATGTGCAAGACGAAGCCACCCCACTTATAAGGTCATCCCTAACCTCCTCTTTCTAGTTGGTCAGATTTTAGAAGGTCTCGCATATGATGCAGCAGCAGTCAGCAGTACAAAATTGTAGATAGTGTTTACAATAGCCCGTTTGTTCATATGGTGCTACTGTACAAAATTTACAATTGTACTGCATCATATCCCCCATTTGTCTAATTAAGTAAAGGAATACACTATTTACAATTTTTGTTTTATTTTGGAACAATAGGCAATGATAAGTTAGGTAAAGGAATGAATCTAAAAAGAAACGAGATTATTATTTTGATCTTTATAGTAGGGGCCCCGGGTTGTAATTTCGCCCTGGGCCCTGAAATATCAGGACCGGCCCTGGTCAAATAGTTGTGTATTTGCACAGTGAGCGGTTGAGCAGACCAAACTGTTTCGAGAATATGAACAACCTACTTTGTGTACATATACACGAGCTCAAAGTCCAACTGAATTGCTAGGTCTCAAAGTCCCAGCCAGCACCAATGGCTCCGGGTTCAACGATGATGGAGGTTTCCGTGTCGTGGAGTGCGCGCTCAGGGACGGCGGCTGGGTCTTCTGCCCTGACGGCAGAGGCGAGGCTGTCTCTCCCGAGGCAAATTTGACCATTTTGACCTATGGACGAAATTAATTCACGGAATGAACTGACCGTGAAACTATTTCACAGTCTTAACCTTTTTGTGTAGCGCCCGTCACGACGGCGCCACACCCTACTGTGCAGCGCCTAGCGCGGGGGCGTTGCACACCAGTTCACCGTGGCAGCCCCTGGGCCCGCACCCAGCAGTGCAACGCCTCCGCTCTAGGCGCCACACATGTAATGTGCAGCGCCCAGACCGTAGGCGCTGCACGGTGACTTAGACGCCAGCCGCCCGCTCCCCCTCCCCCACCCCACCCATTCGTTCGGTTTTGAAGTAACAGAAGCAGCGGCGCGGCGGGTTCCTCCTCTCCCCCTCTCAATCCCCTCTCCCAAATCCTTCAGATCCGACGATTTGGTCCGTGCATTTCTTCACCAATCCATCCTGGAAGGTACTCTCTTCCGATCCCCTTTTTTCTATCCATAGAAAATATGATATTTTGAAGATTTGGGGAATCCTTGTTTGATTAGATTAGATTTGAATCTTGCATGTATTAGAACTTTGCATGTATTGATTTGTTTGATTGATTTGGGGAACCCTTGTTTGTTTGATTTGTGGAACCCTAGTTTAGTTTATGGAAGAGTTATTTTTTATGAAGTAGGCATAGTTTATGGAAAAGTTATTTGTATGAAGTAGGCCTAGTTATTTGTGGAACCCTTTTTTATTAGTTATGTTTGATTTGATATGGTTGGATACATAGAATGGTATGGTTGCATCTAGTAGGCCTACTTTAGTTTTTTTGTATTCAAAAGATAATCGTGTTGACAAGAAAGCTTTCTTGCAAATTGCTAGGATGGTTTGGCTTCTCAATGATCATTGGGATCTACAACACCGATCGTACGCTATGTCGGTGAAGCAGCAGGTAATAATGAAAGTTGCCAGTGTTATGAATTTCGTGTTTTTTTTCAAACACATACACCCATATGTAATGATTTGTTTGTTTGCTTGTAGGAGCTTGCACCTCTGAAGCTTCGGGCTCACAGGGTCAACCTTGGGTGGATGCGCTATGATGAGCGTTACACGCCGTATGTTAGGGAGACAGGACTTCTCCCTTTCATTCAGTTGGTCAGCAGGTCGACGCCACCCAACAATGCTCCAGCACTCACCGCGCTTATTGATCATTGGAGGCCGGAGACACACACTTTCCATCTTCGGACCGGGGAGATGACCGTGCCGCTCCAGGATATAGCTATGATCACCGGTCTTCCTATTGATGGGAAACCTCTATGTATGAGCACCGGTTCTGATGGGTGGCGCGAGCAAATGCTTGCCCTTATCGGTATGGTTCCTCCGGAGCCGCGGGAACCAGAAGCAGAAGGCAAGAAGAAGGAAAGAGTCGCAGCCGGTGCTACTTTCACGTGGATTGTATCGAACTTCAGTAATTGCCCTGAGGATGCTAATGAGGACACGGTGAAGACATATGCTCGTGTCTACATGTGGTACGTGATATCCAGGAGTATGTTTGCTGATGGCACAGGCAAGAATGCTCCATGGATGTGGCTCAAGGCGTTGACCGTCTTCGATAGCAAATGGAGTTGGGGTTCGGCGACACTGGCTTACTTGTACAGATAGGTATGAAGTTGTTTTTGTTTCAATTCATTGGTACATTATGAAGTTGATACTGGCTTACTTGCTGTTAATTCAACCATGTTCTCTTTTATGTGCAGTTGGACGAAGCCTGTTGTAGGCTATCTGGAGGTATTGGTGGTTGTTTGCTCGCACTTTCCATATGGAGCTGAGAGCGTTTGCCGGTTGGACGACCGAAGACCGTGAAGTTGGAGGATTGGGACGAGAAAGAGGACCCACTATGGCTCCCCACTTGGGCTTACAAGTGGGATGTGTTAAATGAGATGACGGATGATCCCTCGATCATGTACAAGCTGTACAGGAGCGAGATGGACGCGATCACGCCTGAGCAGGTGAATTGACATTGCATAAGTTATTATCATGCTTCCATCGTAACTCGATATCAATTTTTCATTCTATCCAATTTTGTAGGTTGAATGGGAACCGTATGGAAAAGGAGAGAGTTTTGGGAACCCTATAGAGTTCAGGCTGAATCCGATTTGCACTAGGGATAGGGATCTCTGGCATATGCGGTGTCCACTCATATGCAACTGGGCAGTTGAGCTTCACATGCCACATCGGGTGTACCGTCAGTTTGGTTTGTTCATGCCACACCCGCCGGAGTTTGAGGACACGGATATAGTGCTACACGCGTAAGATATAATCAACCTTGAGCAATTAGCAGCTTCTCGGCGGTTTCGATGATGCTAATATTATGTTTCTAACTTGCAGGTTGGATAGGAAAAAGCAGCGGAAGATCAAGGATTGGGCCAAGCATCACAACAAGTATGTCATACAGTGGGCGCTTGCTTTGGAGCAAGCTAGGGCTGGAAAACGAGCCAAGCTTCGTGAGCACTGCCCGATTGCGTTCAACAACTATCTCACATGGTTTCTAGGCGTCACCCGTGTGGAGGTATGCAAGCCGGCGTATGATGATAAGATTTTGGAAGAACCCACCGTCTTTGATGAGGTAGCCCAGCACCAGTACAACGCATTAGTCAGGAAAGGCAACTCCGTGATCCCTGCGGGGCCAATGATGAACTTTGTGGTATGTGCCCTTTTTGCTTTTCAATTCGCAATATTCACATCTTCACTTGCCTAACACGTTAATACCTTTTCTGTTCATAGCGTGCCCAGATCAAGAAAGCAGCTGATGAGACCGACACTATTCTGGAAACAACCCCGGCTGGCAAAAGCGATGGGGAAGGTGCACTTCGAGCATTCATTAAGGTTCACATCTCCTTCAAACTAGCACTTAACATGTGTTGCTACGTTCGATGTCTCATTCACTTGTTCATGTTGCAGCGCCAGGGCCAAAAGTTAAGGCGGCTGTCAAACCTTTTCGGTTGTCGTGACCCCGAGTATGTATCACCAGAACGTTCTAGGTCGGCGACACCATCAGATCCAACTTCTAGCCATGATAATCCTTTGGACGATGAGGATGTGGGTGTGGTCACCCAAGATGTGGGTGTGCTCACCCAAGAGGTATGGCCTGAGGTTATATATCCAATTGTTGATGCATTGCTAACTATATTCTCACACACGGTCTTTCCATATCTTTTGTGGATGCATAGGTTTCCTGATGATATGACCTTGGGGACCTACAAGGTTCGGTCTGCATACGAGTTAAAGCCTAGGAAGGGAATCAACAAATACACACCTGAGGACTTCACCCAAAGAGGCAAAAGGACGGTCGGCACCTCGCGGATGGCGGCTTTGGACGACTATTTGGATGACGATGTGGATGACGTGGAGGAACCGGAGCCAGAGCCGGAGCGGGTTCGTCTCCCTAGGAAGGTGAAGAAGATACCCTCCAAGAGAGGGGGAGGAGCCAGCAAGCGCGGAAGGAACTAGTCGTCGTTCTCTTTTAGTAATGGTAGTAATGGTAGCTATGTTGGTGGTAATGTCGAACTTGTCGTGATGGTCATTCTATGTGTTGAACTCTATGTTGGTGGTAATGATTAACTTATATCTCTCACCGCGCTTATTCTGTGATGCAACTATCTGTGATGCAAAACTGGAGCAACAAGGAGCAACAGAACGAAGGAAAAGTTACAGACATGTGTGACGCCTAGCCTGGAGGCGCCACATACCGCAGTGCAGCGCCTAACCAGGAGGCGTCACACACCACAGTGCAGCGCTTCCGTGCTGGGCGTTGCACTGTGGAGTGCGACGCCTCCAGGCTAGGCGCTGCACAGGTCTGTAGCATGACACACATTCTGTTGCTCTCTGGATAGGTACAGACCTGTGCAGCGCCTAGCCAGGAGGCGTCACACACCACAGTGCAGCGCTTCCGTGCTAGGTGTTGCACTGTGGAGTGTGATGCCTCCAGTCTAGGCGCTGCACAGGTCTGTAGCATGACACACATTCTGTTGCTCTCTGGATAGGTACAGACCTATGCAGCGCCTAGCCTGGAGGCGTCACACACCACAGTGCAGCGCTTCCTTGCTAGGTGTTGCACTGTGGAGTGTGACGCCTCCAGTCTAGGCGCTGCACAGGTCTGTAGCATGACACACATTCTGTTGCTCTCTGGATAGGTACAAACCTGTGCAGCGCCTAGCCTGGAGGCGTCACACACCACAGTGCAGCGCTTCTCTGCTAGGCGTTGCACTATGGAGTGTGACGCCTCCAGTCTAGGCGCTGCACAGGTCTGTAGCATGACACACATTCTGTTGCTCTCTGGATAGGTACAGACCTGTGCAGCGCCTAGCAAGAGGCGTCACACACCACAGTGCAGTGCTTCCGTGCTAGGCGTTGCACTGTGTAGTGTGACGCCTCCATGCTAGACGCTGCACTGGTCTGTAGCTTGACACACATTCTGTTGCTCTCTGGATAGGTACAGACCTGTGCAGCGCCTAGCCAGGAGGCGTCACACACCACAGTGCAGCGCTTCCGTGCTAGGCGTTGCACGTGGACTTAGTGAATTTTTTAGCATGTGCAAACATAGTAAGATGATGTGAAGTAGGATTGATACATAGCAATCTAACAACTGTGAAGAGAATATATGCATGACACATAGTTCATAACACATAGTACTTCACGACACATAGTAGTTCTTACAACCAAATCGAGGAGGAGACATAGTAGTTCACGACACATTGTAGTTATTACAACCAAATCGAGGAGGAGACATAGTAGTTCACGACACATAGTAGTTCACAACCAAATCGAGGAGGAGACATAGTAGTTCACGACACATAGTAGTTCACAACCAAAGCGAAGAGGAGACATAGTAGCTTTATTGCGTAGAGCAAGGCCCCTTTCCCTTCTTCCTCTTCCTCCTCCCTTTTTCTTATGAGGTGAGCCTCCTTAACCACCCTTTCCATGAATATCTGATTGTCCCTCTCTTCTTTTTCAGCTGCAATTGCCCAAAGCTTCATGGTTTTTTCTTGAAAATCCTTTAGACGCTTCTTCTGTGCCTCCTCACATTTCCTCACCAACACTGCCTCCCTAGCGCGCATCGCAATTGATGCTCTCTCTTCCCTCTTCATCTCCTTCTCAAGCTCCTCTTCCTTCTTCTTCTTTAGCTTGGCTGCATCCTCATCTCTAAGCTTCTTCGCAGCCTTCTCCCACCATCCCGCCATCTCATTTTTGCCATCCTCCTTCATCGTTGGTTTTTTGGGTTGGGAAGCCGCCATACCTACAATGAGTGAAACATAATGGTTAGTAAGGACAATAAGAACAAATGGAAGCACATATGAAAAACAAGAACATATGATACATTATAGTTAGTGAGGAACATACGGAAACGGTCCATCTAGGTATCCAAACATTCCTCTATAACAAACTTGCCCTTGTCCATCACCACGGCCAAATCCACCACCAAGGCCAAGACCATCACCACGGCCATTGCCACCACCACGGCCTAGACCACCACCACGAGCTCTACCACCACCACCACCACGGCCACTACCACCACCACGGCCTCTTGTAAGTCCTAGTTGCCGACCTCTTTGTTGCCTAGATCCACTAGGTTGGCTACCACTTGGTTGTCTTGGCACTTATTGGCTACCACTAGGTTGCCTTCACTTTTGTTGGCTACCTCTTGGTTGGCTTGGCACTTGTTGGCTACCACTTGGTTGGCTCCCTTGTGTAGCTCCTTGTTGGCTTGTGCTTGCATCATTTTTCTTGGACCTTTTCCTTGGTTTCGTACATTTTCTTTTGTTATGGCCATGACCTTTGCACTCCCCACAAAGGGAGCTCTCACGAGGCTCTTGGAATTGGTCATTGCCCGCTTCGCGGCGGCCACCATGGCCCCATCCGTCCATGTCTCCTCTAAGATGCTTTGTCTGACGTCTACCCCGTTTAACAACCTTCAACTCCAGATCCGGCCATAGTTGAACTCCATGATACTCCGACCATTGCGATTGGTCAAATTATGGGTGAAAGCGGGGAGCCCATGTTTTCTTGACCGTCATGATTGAGAACTCGGACTCCCTCACGGTGCGTGGGTGATTGATGTCCACATTCCTAACGCGACCGGCGGTATACAAGTGTGAGCATGGGAGATGAAGCAACAACGGCCTCCCGCAAGTGCAATCACATTGTGTTAACGACACCTTGAAAGCCCGACCTCCATGTTGCCGGCCATCATTTGTGGTTCCTCCTGGCTCTTTCACTTCGTACTTCCACTCTTCGTTGTCATATAATATAGCTTCTTCTGAGTCCGCCTTCCGTGATTGAAATACCAACCATTCATCAACTTTGGGTGGGAACTTGTACTTGTACTTCAGTGGGTTCTCACCCGCTATTTGTGCATCGGTTTCCATCAAGTACTTTACAAAGTACGCATTCATCTTGTCAAATGTGTATTGAACTATTGCCGTCACGGGTAATCCACGTGCACCTTTGAGCACCCTATTGAAGATTCCGCCATATTGCTTGTCATTTGACCGTATCTCCGGCCATCTTCATCAAAGGCACGTGCCCACTTGTTTCGGTATTGAATGTGCCTATTGAGAAAGTCTTGACCCCCGGCATCAAGTTTTTTGTGTGCGAGCAATTTGTGGTACAAAGTGGCGAAGCGCTCATCGGAGAAAGCAAGACAACAATCTTGAAGATCATCGGCCAACTCCTTAAGGCCACATGCCCTATAGAAGTTCGAACAAAAGTGCCTCATGCACCATCGATGGTGCAACGGAGCATGCCCGGGAATGTCAATCTCCACCGCGTTAAGAATTCCTTGATGCCGATCCGATATGACACAAATTTCCCTTTGAGCGGGTAACACCTTCGTCCTCAAAAGATGCAGAAACCACTCCCAGTTGACATTGTTTTCCACCTCAACCAAAGCAAATGCCAATGGCAACACCCGGTTATTGGCATCACTTGCTATCGCAACCAACAAGGTGCCCTTGTATTGTCCGGTCAAGAACGTGCCATCAATTGCGATGACCGGCCTACAATGTTCGAAAGCCCTCACACATTGCTCGAACGCCCAAAAAGCACGGCCAAATACTCTGACTTTCCTTCCTTCATGAACCGTTGTTTGGTGCCCATGAGGCTCGACCACATGAACCATGCCCGGGTTTGTCGCGGCCATGGCTAACAACAACCTAGGGATTCGGTTGTATGCTTCCTCCCAAGTACCATACAACATCTTAAATGCGGCTTGCTTCGCCTTCCATGCCTTGCCGTACTTCACCTTGTAGTGAAAGATGGCTTTCACAAGGTCAATGACATGTTGGACGCTCATTGTTGGAAGTGTGGATATTGAGTTGGAGAGCCTGTAAGCGATGAACTCGGACGTGAGTTGTTTGTGGTTTTGGGACACAATCTTGCCATCCACCCTTTTGCCTTGGCACATGTGAGTTGGCACACAACTCACTACGTGCCAAGTGGGACCTCCTTTCCATGGTCTTGCACGCACAATCCATGGACATATTTCATCTTCACATGCACATGCAACCGTGTAGCGCACTTTGACGTCCGAGTGCACCACCTTATGTGGACGATAATGCGTAACCGAGTAGTTGTCGAGCCACATCTTCAATTCCAAGAAGGTGTCGAACTTAGAACCTTTAGCAATGCGGTTCTTGTCGTCTCCCAAATCACGATAAGAGCTTGGCCTAACCCCAAGAGGTACACATTGGCCACCATCTACCACGGCTTCATCCGCGAGACTAACATCCTTGAACAATGTAGTCCGATGATCCCGACCAAATACCTTCTCGAAAGCTTCGGCCTCCTTCACCGTGAACCCCTCCGCATCAACTTGTTCATCGGGACCATCGTCATCCGAGTCCGATGCATATGCACGGGAAAAAGGGATGGAAGGGTCCATTATCTCTTGCAAGTGATATTTGTCGAGATCACCCACATTGTTGCTTCATTGTCATCGTCCGCATACTCATCACTGTCCTCTTGCAAAGCTTCATCTTGGTTGTTTGTAAACGGGCTCAATGTTGGCCTCACTTCTTGGGTCAAAAGAGGTTCAACAATTTCATCTCGCTTCAAGGGTGTGGGGCTACTAGCAACCAAAGGGGAGGGGTTCCGGTTCAAGTCCAAATGCAAACTTGAATCAACCTTCTTCGTTGCAAATAACTCAAGAGCATTGTCTAGTGATTCGGCCACCGTCTCCTTGTATGCAACCCAACGTTGCTCCGAGTTGACACGCATTGTCTTCCAACGGATGTGCATTCCAAAACCAACATTATGCCTTCCCTCCAACTGTATGATATCACTAGGGTCCGTCCAATTCAAATCTTCCCTAACTTGTTGCAAGAGCTCCGCATAGCTAGGACTACTATCAAACACCATGTCAACCTCATCCGGGTCCGGTTCTACATTGCCTTTCAAAAAGGCGTCCTTGTCCCATGATGAACAAACACACATGTTCTTCCCATCCCTATAAGCATTCCAATAACACAAGGTAACATTGCTTCCATGAGTACTAATACAAGGATTAACACGGAATAGAAACCCTAATATATATATCAAACAACAACCCTAACCTAACCCTAACCATAACCATAACCATAACCATAACCATAACCCTAGCCCTAAACCTAACCCTAGCACCAACATAAGAACACCCATAAGAATAACCCTAGCATACTAACAAAGCCTAACCATAGAAATTGGCAAACAAACATCTCACATTTCCATGCAAATCTCTAGATCCAAACAAAACTAGGGTTTCCCCAAACAAGCAACAAATGAGCAATGGGAACTTTACTTGGATCAAAACAAGGGGAATGGAGAATATTACCTTGAGGGAGGGTTTGACTTCGAAATCCACGGACAAATTCTTCAAATTTGCAAGATTTGGGAGAGGATTTGAGAGGGGGAGAGAGTGGGAGAGGGGGCAAAGCTCGGGGAGGAGAGTGGGAGAGTGTGTGGTGTGGGGGTGGGGGAGGGGGGGGCAGCCGAGTGGCTGGATAAGTCAAAGTGCAGCGCCTATGCGCTAGGCGCTGCACTTTACAAGTGTGGCGCCCGGGAACTAGGCGCTGCACATTACATGTGTGGCGCCTAGAGCGGAGGCGTTGCACTGCTGGGTGCGGGCCCAAGGGCTGCCACGGTAGACTGGTGTGCAATGCCCCCGCGCTAGGCGCTGCATAGTAGGGTGTGGCGCCGTCGTGGCGGGCGCTACACAAAAAAGTTAGGGCTGTGAAATAGTTTCACGGTCAGTTCATTCCGTAAATTTATTTCGTCCATAGGTCAAAATGGTCAAATTTGCCTTCTCCCGAGCCCCCGAGGCTGGATGTGGTCCTTGTTAGGATAATCATGACTTGACCGTGCATGCATATGGTTGTGTGGATAAGCTAGCTATGTGTGCCTTGACCGACTCGTGTGCGTGCGTGAGTTTGTTAGATGCGTGCAGGTTGTTAGTTAGCTTTGTGGAGTGGGGTTAGTGGCCGGGTGATCAATTCGTGTGTGTGTAAATTAGTGGCCGGTGTGTGGCCGTGGTCTGGTCATGCGTGCGTGTGTGTATCGGGTATAAAAAGCCCCTCATGTACTGCTTGAAGCCGCGCCGGTATGAGCCGAGCCTAGGAGTCAGAAAAGAGGTAGTCTCCACCGAGACTGTGGTATGCGCCCGGTTGGTTGTGAGAGAGCTCCTCTGGGTAGGTTGCGGTGTGTTGCCGCGTCCGGGTATGTGCCTAGTAAAGTGAAGCCATTCGTGCGGCCGAGGCGCCGTTCGTGCGTCGGAAAAATTGTGTGCTCCATCTTCCACCTTCGTTTGTGCGAGTGAGAGAAAGAGATCCGGCGTCGGGTTTGTCCCAACATTTGGTATCATGAGCTAGTTCATTTTGGGTGTCGCTCCCTTGCCGGAGGCGTGCCGGCTGTGGCGGCGTTCGCCGGCGGCTGCGCAGTGAAGCTAAAAAGAATGTTGATTCACTCTTTTTGCTCCTTATATGTAGTCCGCGTTGCAATCTCTAAAAAGACTTATATTTAGAAATGGTGTAAGTAGTTGAATAAACGTCTTATATTAAGTTGCAGATTAATTCTGGATACCGGTTCACTCCACGGTAGGGAGTCCAGTTACACTTAGTGCCATAAAACAGTGATTAAACTGATGATCCACCACTACAACCAATCGCATGATTAGCCAACTGAGAACAGGAGCCGTAGATTGGTCCACGAGGAAGCCTCCAGGACCATCCCATCTTCAAAACACAGCTGAAGTCAAAGTCAGTACTCACCTTATAACTGAATAAATCGACAGCTGCGACTGGAATCTTCAGACGCCACCGGCTGGCATTCCGACGAATCCCAGGGGAGGCGCCGGGGGGACGCGGCATTCCGACGAATCTTCAGACGCCACGCGCGCGACCACCAGATCTGCCGGCGATGCCCGACCTCCCGTCGCGTCGGCCCGGCCCTGTGGCTGCTGCCCCTCCACGCGGCTCCACGAAACCGGATCTCGGCGATGCAGCAGGTACCTTGAAATTTCCGAACAAGTGGCAACTTATTGGTTGGTAGGCATAGCGAATCAGAGTCAGAGGTGCACACATAGGCACACCAGTTCATCATCTCAAACATGTCTTTTTTTCTTTTTCTTTTGTACAGTTCATCTCAAACATGTTAGCACTACGGCCGTTGGCTGAAGCATGGCATTCCTTGGACACTTGTTCGGCTGATGCGTGTGCTTTGTCCGGATTACGCCCTGTGAAGTTAAACCATATACAAATCCATTCTGTGGACTTGTATGCCCCAGTTACCATGTTTCTGTGTCTATTTACCCCAAATGCAGAGTGGCACGGACCTTTTGGTTTTCCTGACAAAGTTTGGCAACCTTATATTTTTTACATTTGGGGTTCTAAACTTAAAGTCAGGCAGTGCAGTTTCAAGTAACGGTTTTTCACGGCATTAAAATGTGTTTGATTTACAAAAACGTTCTTATATTATGGGACGGAGGGAGTATATTCGGAAGAACGCACCAAGATACCCTGTACAAAGAGAAATGCGAAAACAAATTAAACAAAGAGCAAAACTAGTGAAAGTAAAAAAGATAAAGAACCCCTTAGCTAGCAAACGTTCGTCAGGAGGAGGTGACATTTGCGAACGATTTCACTGGCATTTTTAGTTGCGAGGGGTGGCAATTTCTTCATAGCGTCGGAGAAGGCAATTTTTCGTTTTAAACTGCATCATTTGATCTCGTCTCAGAACTAAAACTGCCATCAAAAGGGTTCATTTGCCACCCCTCTCCTAGCGAACGTCAGCCAGCTAGCTTTTCCAAAATATAAACCTGAGAAACAAAAGAAAGGCAAGAACTGACTAAGAGCCTAGGAACTTAACTAACAAAAAAGAAATAAAAAAGGCCACACACTCTCAAAGCAGAGTAAGCGTCGGAAGGCCACAAGTGCAGTGGCAGCAGTCGCACATCCTTGGCGCCAGTAAGCTTCCAGTTGGTAGAAACGCACAACGCACAAGGAGGGAATCGACCAACTCCTTGCTGGCCTTGCGGAGTTACATCATTAAACGCACAAGGACTGAAGATCCTCCAGTTCCTGTTCAATGTCACAATGATTAACAAGTGCAAGTGTTTTAGCTTTTCAGTGCCTGCTCTGTACACTATGCTTAGAAACCAAACATGGAACTCATCTCCGGTCTAGGGAGTGACGCCAAAAAAGCCATACTTGGAATGTACAATGTGCCGAACCTGTCTGGCAAAAACATAAATCTGTCAAGAGTGCAGTATGGTCTAGTCCTCGTTTTGACAACTTGTCAGCAGTCCAGCACTGGCTCGTCGATGCCTGCCATTGAATTTTTCTGCACTTCAGGGACACCCAACTGTCCCGATTGGCCTCAGGCTGAAGTTTCTAGCAACCTCCATTATGTGAAGGTACTCCAGCACTCCTTGCACATCCAGTGCACTGGAGATGTGCCCCAGACAGCAATCCTAAAAAAAAAAAACTAGTCGAGAAAACAAAGTGAGGATTGAAGCATAATGAACTAATTAATGATACGCTCCAAAAACTTTATTTTCTGGTTTCAAACATTTTAGTGAAAGATCTCATATTATAATAAGAAACCCTCTGAATGCTTTATACTGGAAAAGTATGCATCATCTCCTTCTTTGGTTGCCATGATTTCATTTAAATATTGGTTTATTAACTAGTGTAGAATATGAAGGACTTTTGGCTGCTGTTATATGTTGACAACAATCTTGATCTATGAAAATTTGTATGCTGTGTGGTTGTCTTCAGCATTTTGTATATGTTGATTGAAATAACAAGGCGTCTCCTTTTCCTTGTCCGTCTATTTTATGGGGATAAATGGATACATAACTCTAGATAACCTCTTCGGATTGTACTGCAGTTCTTAGACAACACTATATGCTTCCCTGTTCCAACCATTAGAGAGTAGTCGTAAGTCGTAACTGCATAAACCAAAGGCTATCATGGAATTATCACCTTCGTGACTAGACGCTTGTGCTTCTGCGTTGGCATCAAGGGTAGGTGTGCAGGACGGGCATAGGCCCGCAAAAGTGAATTGAGTACAAATTGAACTAACCCACTTCAAGTCAATTAGAACTATTTTTTTTTACATTTGAATAAGGTGCGGGGCGGATCGGGCGCCGTGCTGCACCCCTAATCAAGGGGGTGGCGAAACTACACTTGTTGTTTTCTCAACTTTACGTTAAGCGCTCTTATTTACAGTTCTCTAAGGCTACAAATAGACAGATTTTTACACCATCTTTGCAACAGGAAAAACCAATGTGTTTGCAAACTTATGTGTTTCCTTTGTCAGTCATTTTTCTTTTTGACTATTATTAGCCTCTATTATGTATGTCAATATCTTTCCATCCAAGGCTGAATCCTTGTTATCAAGTGAATTTCATATATGTGGATCTTGATGGCTAAGAAACTTCGCTATTTTTAATATTAATATAGAAGAAATATGCATATCTCTCTAACAAGCATTGGGTTTTTACTCGATCGCCGAATTTGAAATTGTGCATTTAGGTCTCTAGATTTGTAGGTTTACCAACGGAGGTACAAACATCACTTCATTATTTACTAATGTCCATGTGGCACCCTATTGACCAAATTTTAACCATGGGATGCTATCTAGAACTAGAATCGTCAGAGGTTTGTAAAAAGTTACTGGATGACCTATGAAATCATCTCATAAATCCAAAATTTAAAGTTACCCTATTGTTTAAAATGCTATCACATGTTGAATTATGAGCTGGGTTTGAGCTAGGGGCATGTCCATTAATGTAGGATTATGATCCTTTTGACAGTTCTATACACGGACCTAAATTTACAATTCTTATTTGTAATAGAAAGGTAGAGCTCCTACTGGTTGCTTGATTTGTTATGGCAATTATCGAGTTGAGGGGGCCTAGTGGCATGTTCACACATGTTTTGTCATATTTTGTGCAATGTAGTCTAATTTATTATATGGAGAACATGAGAAAGGAAATCATTTCAATCGTTTTTTCTCCCTCTGCCACTACAAGAAATATGTCAACTAGCGACCTTCTGTCAGTGACCCTGAAAGAATTGGTCATAGATCTATGACCATTTGAGACCAATTGGTCAAAAGCTGTTTGGGGGGCTCCAAACCCTAAACCATTGCGACCATTTTGGTCAGAAAGGTCGTAATTTCCTTACACCAAATGGTCAGAAAGCAAACAGGGCTGATCCGCTGCCTTATTTCTAGTTGTTAACGACCAAAATAGATGGTTATAGCCTTGTAGATTGTGGTTCGTTGTGATGACTAGGCGCCACCTCATCAATTTTGCATATGTGTCATGTCCATGTGGCAGTTTTTGCCCTAGGTTGTGAAGCAACCTATATTTCTGTCATTCCAAAAATTCTCAAAAAAATCTCATAAATTGTTTGGATCATATCTTCATCAAATATGTCAAAAACCTTCCTTGCCTAGTTCAAAAATAACTCAACAATATTCATTTTCCTATTATGTTCAAAGCAGCACTTTCTGAAGGAAGTACCACTTTGGCATGTCCAAATGGTATCCATTTTCTACAGTGCTTTCCTATGCCCAAATAACCATCCTCCACCAAATGCCAGCTCAATCCATTCATTATTTTGAGCCCAGCTTCAACATTCGTATTTATGTCCAGTGTGATACTTTGTAAAGCAAGTACCACCTAGGCTCCTTCTTTTGAGGTGAAAATTTGTGAAGACGGTCTTCTTAGTAACTGATCATCCTCAGCCAAAACTCACGCCCATTAGCCATGTGCATTTCCCGTACCGCAAATCAAACACTTGGCTGCTTATTCATGTTTGAGCATCGATCGGTCTCCTCGTGAGAATCTTATGTTGTGATTTTCTTCCTAGAACCTACATGGGGAGTGCCCAACCCACTAGACATGCCTAGGCCGCCTAGAACACATGGCAACGCCACGGTCACGCGGTGACCACTCGGCGGGCATGCGAGCTTACGCGCTCTAGAGTTGGGGCCCTCGTCCACCGTCCAAACCTCGATGTATCGCCATCAAACCATGTATTTCTGATTAAATAGATACTTATTTACCTAGAAATGATTTTTGGAAAAAATAAAGAGCAAACTATGAGGCAGCTGCAGTTCAAATTTGACCCGCTTCCAACTGAATCGACGGCAATTTGTGTTTTTCACCAGAGGTGGATCAAAAATTTTGACACCCAACCATTGTCAATTGTGCATTATATACGGCCTAGTATTTTATAAAATTGATTAGGTACAATTTTGCAACAATTATTTGGTAGTTGCTTCACAAAAAAACCTCCTTTTGGACACTCGAAAAATAAAAAATGAATTTTCCGTGCAAAGAAAATGAAAACTTCCTTCGGCAACATTGTTTGGAATTCCAAGATGCACCCTCGTGCACAATATGAGATCATTTGAACAAACTATGCCATGAATACGGCCATAAGATTGATCATTTGACTTGAAAGCCATGAATCTTCACGCTTGATAGCTCCTTTCTGATAACACTTTTTTAAAATAATTACCATATTACAAGTTTATTATTTTTCATGGAAACTTGGTCACATATAATGACACAATGCGAAGGTTTTCCAATTTTTTGATTTTTTTGAATTTTTTATGCCCGTTTCAAAATGCGGTCAAAACGGCGGGCTTGACCGTTCCTAGCCAGTGGTTGAATCTTGGAATTTTTTTGGTGCTTCTATGATTAAATAGATACTTATGTACCTAGAAATGATTTTGGGAAAAATAAAGAGCAAACTATGAGGCAGCTACAGTTCAAATTTGACCCGCTTCCAGCTGAATCGACGTCAATTTGTCTTTTTCACCAGAGGTGGATCAAAACTTTTTTCACCCAACCATTTTGTCAATTGTGCATTATATATGGCCTAGTATTTTATAAAATTGATTTGGTCCATTTTTGCAACAATTATTTAGTAGTTCCTTCACAAAAAACCTCCTTTTAGGGACTCGAAAAATGGAAAATGAATTTTCCGTGCAAAGAAAATGAAAACTTCCTTAGGCAACATTGTTTGGAATTCCAAGATGTACCCTCGTGCACAATATGAGATCATTTGAATAAACTATGCCATGAATGTGGCCATAAGATTGATCATTTGGCTTGAAAGCCATGAATCTTCACGCTTGATAGCTCCTTTCTGAGAACACTTTTTTAAAATAATTACCGTATTATAAGTTTATTATTTTTACTGAAAACTTGGTCACATATAATGACACAATGCGAAGGTTTTCCAATTTTTTAATTTTTTTTGAATTTTTTATGCCCGTTTCAAAATGCGGTCAAAACGGCGGGCTTGACCGTTCCTAGCTAGTGGTTGAATCTTGGATTTTTTTGGTGCTTCTATGATTAAATAGATACTTATGTACCTAGAAATGATTTTTGGAAAAAATAAAGAGCAAACTATGAGGCAGCTACAGTTCAAATTTGACCCGCTTCCAGCTGAATCGACGGCAATTTGTCTTTTTCACCAGAGGTGGATCAAAACTTTTTTCACCCAACCATTTTGTCAATTGTGCATTATATATGGCCTAGTATTTTATAAAATTGATTTGGTCCATTTTTGCAACAATTATTTAGTAGTTCCTTCACAAAAAACCTCCTTTTAGGGACTCGAAAAATGGAAAATAAATTTTCCGTGCAAAGAAAATGAAAACTTCCTTAGGCAACATTGTTTGGAATTCCAAGATGTACCCTCGTGCACAATATGAGATCATTTGAACAAACTATGCCATGAATGTGGCCATAAGATTGATCATTTGGCTTGAAAGCCATGAATCTTCACGCTTGATAGCTCCTTTCTGATAACACTTTTTTAAAATAATTACCGTATTATAAGTTTATTATTTTTCCTGAAAACTTGGTCACATATAATGACACAATGCGAAGGTTTTCCAATTTTTTGATTTTTTTTGAATTTTTTATGCCCGTTTCAAAATGCGGTCAAAACGGCGGGCTTGACCGTTCCTAGCTAGTGGTTGAATCTTGGATTTTTTTGGTGCTTCTATGATTAAATAGATACTTATGTACCTAGAAATGATTTTTGGAAAAAATAAAGAGCAAACTATGAGGCAGCTACAGTTCAAATTTGACCCGCTTCCAACTGAATCGACGACAATTTGTCTTTTTCACCGGAGGTGGATCAAAAATTTTGACACCCAACCATTTTGTCAATTGTGCATTATATATGGCCTAGTATTTTATAAAATTGATTAGGTACAATTTTGCAACAATTATTTAGTAGTTCCTTCACAAAAAACCTCCTTTTGGGCACTCGGAAAATGGAAAATGAATTTTCCGTGCAAAGAAAATGAAAACTTCCTTAGGCAACATTGTTTGGAATTCCAAGATGCACCCTCATGCACAATATGAGATCATTTGAACAAACTATGCCATGAATGTGGCCATAAGATTGATCATTTGGCTTGAAAGCCATGAATCTTCACGCTTGATAGCTCATTTCTGAGAACACTTTTTTAAAATAATTACCGTATTACAAGTTTATTATTTTTTCTGGAAACTTGGCCACATATAATGACACAATGCGAAGGTTTTCCAATTTTTTGATTTTTTTGAATTTTTTATGCCCGTTTCAAAATGTGGTCAAAACGGCGGGCTTGACCGTTCCTAGCTAGTGGTTGAATCTTGGATTTTTTTGGTGCTTCTATGATTAAATAGATACTTATGTACCTAGAAATGATTTTTGGAAAAAATAAAGAGCAAACTATGAGGCAGCTACAGTTCAAATTTGACCCGCTTCCAACTGAATCGACGGCAATTTGTCTTTTTCACCGGAGGTGGATCAAAATTTTTGACACCCAACCATTTTGTCAATTGTGCATTATATATGACCTAGTATTTTATAAAATTGATTAGGTACAATTTTGCAACAATTATTTAGTAGTTCCTTCACAAAAAACCTCCTTTTGGGCACTCGGAAAATGGAAAATGAATTTTCCGTGCAAAGAAAATGAAAACTTCCTTAGGCAACATTGTTTGGAATTCCAAGATGCACCCTCATGCACAATATGAGATCATTTGAACAAACTATGCCATGAATGTGGCCATAAGATTGATCATTTGGCTTGAAAGCCATGAATCTTCACGCTTGATAGCTCATTTCTGAGAACACTTTTTTAAAATAATTACCGTATTACAAGTTTATTATTTTTTCTGGAAACTTGGCCACATATGATGACACAATGCGAAGGTTTTCCAATTTTTTGATTTTTTTGAATTTTTTATGCCCGTTTCAAAATGTGGTCAAAACGGCGGGCTTGACCGTTCCTAGCTAGTGGTTGAATCTTGGAATTTTTTTTGGCGCTTCTATGATTAAATAGATACTTATGTACCCAGAAATGATTTTTAGAAAAAATAAAGAGCAAACTATGAGGCAGCTACAGTTCAAATTTGACCCGCTTCCAGCTGAATCGACGACAATTTGTCTTTTTCACCAGAGGTGGATCAAAATTTTTGACACCCAACCATTTTGTCAATTGTGCATTATATATGGCCTAGTATTTTATAAAATTGATTAGGTACAATTTTGCAACAATTATTTGGTAGTTCCTTCACAAAAACCTCCTTTTGGGCACTCGGAAAATGAAAAATGAATTTTCCGTGCAAAGAAAATGAAAACTTCCTTAGGCAACATTCTTTGGAATCCCAAGATGCACCCTCATGCACAATATGAGATCATTTGAACAAACAATGCCATGAATGTGGCCATAAGATTGATCATTTGGCTTGAAAGCCATGAATCTTCACGCATGATAGCTCATTTCTGAGAACACTTTTTTAAAATAATTACCGTATTACAAGTTTATTATTTTTTTGGAAACTTGGTCACATATAATGACACAATGCGAAGGTTTTCCAATTTTATGATTGTTTTTGAATTTTTTATGCCCGTTTCAAAATGCGGTCAAAATGGCGGGCTTGACCGTTCCTAGCTAGTGGTTGAATCTTGGAATTTTTTTGGTGCTTCTATGATTAAATAGATACTTATGTACCTAGAAATGATTTTTGGAAAAAATAAAGAGCAAACTATGAGGTAGCTGCAGTTCAAATTTGACCCGCTTCCAGCTAAATCGGTGGAAATTTGTCTTTTTCAACAGAGGTGGATCCAAACTTTTTTCACCCAACCATTTGGTCAATTGTGCATTAAATATGGCCTAGTATTTTATAAAAATGATTTGGTACATGTTTGCAACAATTATTTGGTAGGTCCTTCATAAAAAACCTCATTTGGGGCACTCGAAAAATGGAAAATGATTTTTTGTGCAAAGAATATAAAAAATCCCTTTGTCGATATTGTTTACTATTCCAAGATGTAAACTTTTGTAGAGTATAAAGAACTCATTTTGAACAAATATAAAGAATATAAAGAATATCATTTGAACAAATATTTGTTAGGCCTTTTACAAAAAAGAACTCATTTTGAGCACTAAAAAATGGAAAATGATTTTTTCGTGACCTATTTAAAAGGTCATAAAGTCTTCAAATTGTTTGTTGTGTTCTGATTGGTCTATAGGCATATCACGCGGATCATGCATCCGACGGATCCAACGGCGGACCTCATCCCCTCACCCTCTCACCCACGTAGCCCTCTCACCCCCCTCACCCACGCAGCCCCCACTCCCCACCGTTCCAACCCTAGCCCCCACGCCCCCACTCTCCCGCACCCGCACCCGCTCGCCAAACCCTAGCCGCCGCCGCCACCATCCACCTCGTCTCGCCAATCCAGATGGAGATGCAAAGCCCTAGGCCGCTCTCCCCCGCTCCACCTCCGTGTCCATGGCGATAGACGCCTCCCCCCTCCGGCGTGCAAGAGCCCGGGGCCCCAGCCGGTGACGGATCCCCTGAAGACGACGGCCGCCGCTGCCGGTGGGGTACATCTTCATGTGGAGCGGTGAGACCAGGCCCGAGTGCTTCAGGTACAGGGTGTTGGGCCTGCCGCGGGGGAAGCTGGATGCCGTCTCCCGGATCAGGCGCAACGCCGCGCTCTTCCTCTACGACTTCCACGCCAAGTACCTCTACGGGCCCTACCGTGCCAAGACGGTGCGCGCGCTGCTGGCGGGGCTCGACGAGGACGACCGCCGAGTGGGGCTGCGCAGGACGCCCAAGCGCGTCGCCAAGGCCTTCCGCGACGACACCCGAGGTATAACCCGTGGATCCCTTCCCTTCGTAATTGCGCATGCTCGCGTTCGTTCCCTGTTCGTTCCCTGGACTTAGCTCCCCCGCACTGTCTAGAGTCGTCAAGCACCAGAGCGACGCCGTTTGTGAAATGTCAGTACTTGCGTAATCTGACTAGAACTAGATTTGGGTGGTTTTCGTTTGGTAGGACTTTTTAGATGTATTCTTTGATTTCTTTCTTTCGTAGCAAGTTGGTGGTATGTCAGTACTCGGTAGTATGTCTCTTGATATAGTTGGCTCTTGCAGATTGTGCTGCTTGTCTAGATACTGGAATCTTAGGTGCTAGGTTGACTTGCTGGTTCACGGGTGACTGCTATTTTTAGGATTTGGGAATCATTAGTGGGATCAGACGGCATATTGCTATTGCCAAAAATAGTGTGATGTCGTTTCGCTTGTATGCCATACTCTCGCACCAAGTCTTGGTATATATATGCTGATCTCATCCCATGTTGAACCTGAGCTCAATAATTTTGGGAAATACTGAGACATCAGATGGCCTATCATCATCTATACATAGCTGCTAGTTGACTTTGTCATCTTGTAAGCGCTCTAGGCAGTGTCTCGAGGGTGAAAAATATGAGAACAAAAAGAATTACTGGATTAATTTACAACATCCATCCTTTACTTCGTCCATGTCATTGTTGTTTACCCATGGGAGTATTTTTAACTTGAAAATCTCTGGTGAACTGCCATTTGGAGTACATTTGCTTGCTCTGTTAATTTTTTTGGGTTACTCCATCTTGCTCTGTTAAGTAATATTTGATATGTGGAGTAGCAGCAGTAAGCTAGACCCTCCATCTTGCTTTGTACATAGTCAAAGCTACTCCAAGTTATCAGCACTACTGTTAACTTCTCAATGTGCTTGGATTACATTTAACTTGTAGTACTCCAGTAATTTTGCTTAGAGTATTTAACAAGATTGAACTGTACATGTGTGGAGTAATTTTGCTTGGAGTATTTAACAAGATTGAACTTGTCAACATTTAAAAGTATTTTTTAGTAAGTATTCTGAACATGCTTCTGGACCATCATCACCCTCCTCTATGCAGGATGCATGTATCACACTTTGAATCAGCCTGTACTGGCCTCAAAATAACACTGTGCGTACTTGTTCACTACTTACTAGATTGATGAATCAATCAGGATGCATGCTGAAACTTAAGATTCAGGTTTTTTTTTGGTTCTGTACCTGTTTGGTTACGTGTTGAGATGATTTCTTGTATGGATGATGATTATGTGATGTCCTGTCCAACAGTATGTCAATCTTTTCCATGTCTACTTTGCACGTCACAGCTACACGATGAGTAGTTCTTTTTTCAGTGTTTGTGATATTTCTTCTCTGAACCATGGAAAGAAATGCCAATCCTGAATGTTTGCTTGTTTTTGTAAGGCCTGAATATTTCTTCTCTGAACAGTATGTCAATCCTGAATATTTCTTCTCTGAACAGTATGTCAATCATGAATATTTCTTCTCTGAACAGATGCAGAGGCCGCTGTTCTTCCTCCGTACAGCCGGGGGCGATGCAAGCACCTGACGCCCGCGTCCTCAACTTCAGCAGTTCAGCAGGTATTGTTCTGTCCCTCGCCATCTGTACTTGAAATCCCTTGCATCCATCTCATTACACTAGCTAATATATTACAACGGAATGAATCAACTACTCTCATGGTCTATCCCATCCCATCTAGTATTATTTACTGTCTATCTGTCTATGTATTTACTCTGAACAAAATTCAATCTGCACATTTGTATCTGCATTGCACAAGTACAGATACATCCGCCCCTGCTATTTTCTTGTTATACATTACATAGATGCATACATGCGCCAGGCTATTTCTATGTCTGTTTGTCTGACCTCTCAAGCATGCATATCTCTTTCGTATGTACTGAATTTTGTAACAATTTCGTTTTCCTCATACTTACAGGATGTTGCGCTCGCTACTCATGTTTTCTGATGCCGCAACAAAGGACTATATGTGGTTTCTTCAGTGGGGTTGTCGTTGTCGCTCCTCATGTTCAATAACTTTTCAGCTCTAACTTGGTTATACAACAGTTCAATTCAGTCAATCTATTGGAACTAGTTTGTCTATTACTTGTATACATATTTTATATCCTGCCCTATGCCCTTGTCGACTTGCTTAGGTACATAATTGTTACGGCTTGCAATCTGGTATTGATGATTGTCAATGTATTCATGTATGCCCCCCCCCCTCTCTCTGTTTTTCTGTCAATAGCTAGTAGCATAAGTTGGAGCTGGCTGTACCAGGAACTTAATCTGCATTTATTCAACCAGATCAAGTACAAGTACATTAGTTTGTAATCTGCTATTAATACATCTCCTATTCATAAATTTCCTGATTGGTGATGTTACTGTAGATATGATGTAGGTTCAGTGCTTACTATTTTTTGATTTGATGCATGTTACCTTCGTTTCTGTCTATGCCTTCTTTAGTGTTTTGCCAGCTAACTAGTCTATTGGTCGTTTTGAAATATGAAGATGCTGCACGTAAGCACTATTGCTAGCAATTTGGCACATCATATTAGTCTTATCCCATGTTTTGTCACTAGCATACACTACAATCCCTTGTCCTGTCACTACCATACACTACAGTTTTATTAAAAGGGGGCATATCATTTGCTCTATATAATAGTGCTGATTTTGCGCTGATATGAACTTACAACAGTATTACATTGTAGTGTTTTCTGCATGTTGTTGTATCACTAGTTTCATGCTGCCTTCTCATTTGAACCTATTACTTGTTTTTGTTTTATCCTTGATTAGTATCAATTGTTGTATTGTAGACTTAAAATTGTGGTGGTTCCTCCTTTACAGAAGCTCAAGTGTGAAGTCGTGAAGTGTGAAGCAAGTGTGAAGCCAAGTGTGAAGCCGTGAAGTCCAACTCACTGTAGCATATCTGTGTTGTAAAGATTGTAATACATTTATTTAGTGGTATATTTGATGAATTTTATGCGTTCTTTGTTCTATTCGAAATATTGATTATGTATGTGATTTGAAAACTTGTGGAATGGAAACTTGTCCAGTGAGGCCACTTATGAAAATAATTTGTCAAATTTGTACATTTCTGACATGTGGGACCAATTTGAGAGATGAACATGACAGGTTGGACCCATCTGACTAGTGGGACCAGCTTGAATATATAACAGTTGAAAATAGAAAATCAAAATAGAAAATCAGTAGACTAAAAGGCCATGGCCCAAAAACAAAAAGGCTGCAATGTTGGGCTTGGTCCATGAAGCTGACAAAAAATTCATAGGGAAAAAAATATAAATGGGAACACCGAATTGGACCGGGCTGAATCTTGTGCCACATCAGCTTGCCACGCTGGATGCCTACGTGGACTGGGGAGGCTGCTAGTGACCAAAACGCCACAGTAGGAATATTTTGGTCATAAACGTCCACGGCCTTCTCACAGAGAAGGTCGCTATAGTCAGCTTACGACCCTCAGCTTTTGACCTTCTGTTTTTGGTCACAAAAAGGTCGCAAATGAAAAACTATGACCTTTCAGTGACCAATAGTGGAGGTCACAAGATAGCATATTTCTTGTAGTGTGCTATTGTTTCTGTATTTGTAAGTTATTTCTTCGACATATGCATTGCGAATACACGTGTATATATAATGACACAAATCCTGCATATACAGGAAAAAAGCCTTCTATTTTTAAATGATTTTCTATCTCATCATAGGAAGCAAGACTACAGGAAGTCTTTGTACACAACTTTATTTCATACATACTGAAATCGTAATTAGAATGACAAAGGAGACGGAATAGAGGGAGCCAAGAACTTGGATGATCTTAAGTATCAGAAACAAAACTCGGGCATAACACACCTTGGGACAACTTGTGTGTTACAATATTTGATTGATTGACTCAGCAGTGCAGTGTTGAAAATGTTTCTTTGATCATTGTGATTTCAGCATACACATCTTGCATTGCCGGCCGATCACTTGGTGAGTCCATGGAGCATTCTAGGCCAAGTTTAGCAAACTGCATGATACAATTTTGCATTCCAACCACCAGACGGTCCCCACCATCTAATCTGTGATTTGCTTCTTCGAGTTCATAATATGGAATAATACTGGTCTCTAAAATGTTACAAATATCTTGTGGAAATGCAGAGACTACCAATCCGTGAAGGTTCAGTCCATCCATGAAGATATCATCAGTTGGATGCTTCCCAGTGAGCATCTCCAGCAGAATAACACCATAGCTGTAGACGTCACCTGCAGTCGATATCTTGCAACCCATCCCGTATTCTGCAATTTATTTTGCAATATATAACTGATTATACTTATTTTGAATCCTATGTTAAGGAAGGAAAGTTTCTGAAGCTGCAGCACTTGTTTTTAGGTTAAAAGGCAGTTTATGTTCAACAACTATTGGAAACATAGAAGTGCTTACCTGGTGCAATATAACCAACTGATCCTCTTGGCCCATGTGCACTTGTTAAATCCTTTTCACTTACTGAAGGGTTGGTACACAGAAACTTTGCCAATCCGTAGTCACTAACATGAGCACCCATAGCATCATCCAAAAGGACATTGCTTGGCTTCAAATCACAATGAACCAAAGGAGGTGTGCACCAATTGTGGAGATAGTCCAAGGCTGCGGCGATGTCCATAGCTATCATTATTCTTGATCCGAGACTCAGTGGCCTCCTTTGTCTTTGTTCATGTACTTCTGAATGGAGCCACCCCTCTAGGTTGCCATTGGGCATGTAGTCAAGGACCAGAGCTTTGAACTCATTTCCCATTTTATCGCAGCTTGAGCATAGACTAATGACCCGCATGAGATTTCGGTGACGAGTATTTCTTAACACCTCACATTCAGTTAAAAAGTTATTTGGTGCTCCATTATTGTCTAGTTTGAAAACCTTAATCGCAACTGGGTGCATCTGAAACTCGAATATACCTTTATAGACTATTCCAAAACTCCCTGAGCCAACTAGGTTTGCCAACGAAAAATCGTTAGTAGCTCTAGCAAGCTCAGCATATGAGAACTTCATCAACTCATTGGGTGATTCATCAGTGTGTTGTTTTGATTTATTTCTTTTCTTCAAAAGAATGGTTGCAGCAACTGACACCAGGACTGTAACAACGCTAGCAAGTGCAAAAACTATACATATGATGTGCAAGGTTTCCCTTCTTTTGTTTCTAGTTGATGTGCAAAGTGGTAGCTGAGGCATTGCGGACCTTGTACATAAATCCTTGTTTCCTTGTATGAACACCTTACTTGAATTGATAAATGCATCACCTGTAGGAACTATCCCCTCAAGGCTGTTGAAGGACAAATTGAGAAGTTGCAGAGAGCTAAAGGTCCCAAGAAAGTCTGGTATTTCACCAGACAAGTTGTTTTGAGATAGATCCATCTCATTTATGCCCCTTAAGCTCATGAAAGATTCTGGAATGCTCCCATGAAGGAAATTCACCTCTAATCGAAGTGATTCCAAGTGAAGACACTCACCAACTGCATGTGGAATCTCTCCAGATAATTGGTTGTTGGAAATATTAAGGGAGTCAAGATTAATCAAGCTACCGATCTCAGATGATATGGATCCATTGAGCTTATTATATGACAAATCTAGGCATGCTGAAAGAGAGGATATAGACAGGAGCCCAGATGGAATACTTCCATGGAAACCATTGCATGATAGGTTTAGAATTACCAAATTTTTGCAGCCTGCTAAGCTCGAAGGTATGGACCCGCTCAAGTTGTTTTCTTGCATATAAAGCTCACCTAGCTTTTCAAAGTTACCAACTGATTTTGGGATCTCTCCAGAAAGTTTATTCCTTGACAAACCGAGGAGAAACAAGTTCCTGAGGTTTCCAATTGTGTCAGGAATGCCCCCTGAGAGTAAGTTTCCCGTAAATTGGAGAACTGTGAGGTTGGTGAGTTTTCCTATCTCTGAAGGTATGGTTCCAGTAAATCTGTTCTCTGAAAAATACAACAACTGTAAGCTGCTCGGAAGATTTCCAATGGTACTAGGTATTGTTCCATGAATCTGGTTGTTATCTAGATACATTGCTTTTAACTGTGCAGAGGCTGGTACTGAGCACAATGAACTCCAGTCTACCTCTCCGAACTGGTTTGCACCAAGGTCTAATTGGGTCAAGTAGGGCAAAGACCAGAAAGAAGGAATCAAACCAGTGAATGAATTGTCACGGAGCTCTAGCACTTGAAGGTTGGATGCATTAACTAGTGATGCAGGGAGTGGACCATCAAAATGGTTTCCTTCCATGACCAATGTTTCGATGTTTGGAAGAGTGTATGCAATGTCGGTTGGAATTCTCCCAGCAAGTTGGTTGACACCAAGGCCAAGATAAGCGAGAGATGCGACTGTGTAAATAGCTGGTGGAACTGCACCAGACAAGTAATTATAAGCTAAATCTAGTGTTTCTAGGCTTTGAATTCTGGTTAAACTTTCTGGAATGCTTCCGTGCAGCTTATTTTGAGCAAGCAACAAGGAACATAGGGACGAAAAGTTTCCCAGTGTCGGTGGAATTTCTCCTGAAAGCTTGTTTTCGGTTAGGCTAAGGTATTTTAGCTTGGAGGATGACAGTGAGAAAGCTGGTATTGGACCTGAGAATTCATTATACGAGAGATCTAAGGTAACAAGAGATGGGCTATCAAAAAGCGTGGAAGGGATCTCTCCATTAAGGTTGTTTCTCATGAGGTCAAGGTAGTAGAGTGAAGAAGAATTTGCTAACGATGGTGGCATTTCACCAGATAGGCTATTATTCCGGAGGACAAGTATGGACAGTGATGGGCTACTCCCCAAAGACGAAGGAATGCTGCCATCAAGTTTGTTGCTAGGGAGAAACAGAAATTTAAGGTTGTGAAGCAAACCGATCCCTGGAGGGATGGTTCCGTTGAGTTTGCTATTGCTCAGAACAATTTCCTGAAGAGACGAGCAATGTGCAAGAGCTGGAGGGATTTCACCTTCAATGTAGTTATTCCGCAGGCGGATGACCTCGAGGCTGGAACAAGAGGATATGCTATCCGGAATCACCCCTGTGATGGAATTTATGCTCAGGTCGATGACCGCCAGGTGGGGGCTGGAACATATGGTATCCGGAATAACCCCGGTGATAGAATTCCTGCTAAGGTTGAGGTATCTGAGTCGGGTTAGGCGACCAATCTCAGGAGGTATGTGGCCACTGATATGGTTATCAGCTATGTGAATTCCACGGAGGAAACGAAGTCCTGCAATGCAAGGAGATATTTGTCCAGTAATGTTCAGTGATTCAAGGTGAAGGGCAACAACACGACCTGCGTGGCGTGTACTGCATGACACCCCACGCCAATTGCAGAATGCGACGGATTCGCTCCTCCATGAGTGTAGTGCTCCATCAGGGTCGGAGAAGTGTGACCTAACACATAGCAGGGCATGCCTGTCGGATTCTGATGCATTATGGTGTGCGGGTGTGGCTAAGGAGCATACACTGGGGCAAAGGCTCATCAAGCTGCAGATGAGCATTGCAGTACGAAGCAGTGGCATGAGCATGCTTGGGGCTCCGACAGCGGCCATCTGGCCTCGGCGTAAGTGCATGCTCAATTATGCTAGTGGCTAATCGAGCGATCTGCGTCTTGTGACCATTTCGCTGAAACTTGCCGATATTTATAGACAGTATATTGGTGTGCCAGAGGGAACAATAAAAACTAACCGACGCGTAGTAAATCACGGTGCTCTGGTGACTAGTGTAAAGTAGACGGCTACTTGCAACTGAACCTGACATTATAATTTTTTTTTCTGAAAAGGAGGATTACCCTGACATTATAATAGAAGAGTAATAGATTAGTGATTAGTTGGTCTAGCACTTGCAACTAGAACATGATCATATATCGAAGTATTAGTGAGTGATTGGTCGAGTGTTCTCCCCTCATTTTTGAACTCATGAACATTTGGTAGTAGATAGTATTTCGAGGCAAGTTCAGTAAATATGTATCCATTCCATATGCATGTATACTTAACTCATGTGTCTGTTCTTGTGGGAACTGTAAATTGAAGATACTAAAAGATGTCCAGTTGGATCACTGTGCTAAGGAACTTGTGCCAGCTTAACATTACATGCCTATGTCTGTACTTGTGGGAACTGTACAGTGTCGGAGAAAGAAGGCAAAAAAGAATACAGTGATGAGATTTGTGATTGATTTTTTAGAGAAAAAAAAAAGGTAACCTGAATAACACAGATGCGGAGAAGGCCATTTTTACCTTTTTTTCCCACCAATCATCAGAAGATGCATTATTTAATTCATAGACCGTTGGAGGCAGAGCATTCGGATCATCATTCCAAAGAGAGACTTAATTTGTTGCAAGCCGAATATTCCCTCTGTCCTTGAAAAAGTGTACTTCCAGCTCTGTTGGAAAGTCAAAGTTTTTTATTTATTTTATTTTTTTTGGAAAAAGGGCGCAGCCCCGGCCTCTGCATCAGAAAAATGCATACGGCCACATTTATTAAAATAAAATAGGTCCAACAAAGATCTGTAACTCCGTTACACAATAGTTCCCAAACGGCTCACAAAGAGCAGCAAAGTAAAAGCCACAGCCGGCATGCAAAATAAAGATAAAAAACTAATTTCTTATCCTATTACATGACCGCCATCCAAACCGGCTGAAAATAGCCCGAGCTACCATCTCCCATCGGGCAGATCCAGTAACCAAATGCTCCCTGGCCTCCGTCTGAGTGAGTAACGTCCACATACGGATCAGCGTAGTAGCTCGGAAGATGACCTGCAAAAAATGAGTATATGTTGTTCTGTTAAAAACCATATCATTCCTGCAGTTCCAGACTGCCTAAAGTAAGGCACATACTCCTACACGAATGTGTTTAGCCATTTGGGCCTCTATCCCATCCAGCCAGGTCCCAAATAACATGTTGATATTATTCGGTGGAGTAATATTAAAAGCAATATGAACAATCCGCCAAAGAACCTTCGCCATAGGACAATCGAGGAAGAGGTGTTTGATATTCTCGTCTTGATCACAAAAACTACATCTCTTAGAGCCGGTCCAATTGCGCTTTGTCAAATTATCCTTGGTTAAAATAACTTGTTTATGAACAAACCACATAAACACTTTAACTCTCAGAGGGACCTTGACATTCCAAACATGCTTGGAGAGGGGAATAGAGCTAGAATTGATGACATCTAAGTACATCGATTTAACCGTGAACTCTCCACTCCTGGTTAATTTCCAGCTCAACGAATCCGGCCGTTGAGCAAGCTGCACATCCATCAGTCTTCTCACCAGATGTAGCTAGGCTTCCCAACGCGCTCCGGCAAGTGTTCTCCTAAATTGGATATTAAGGGGAGCAGTCCTAAGAACGGTTGCAACCAGAGCGTCTCTCCGTTGCACGACGTTATAAAGAGACGGATACTATAGCGCGAGAGGAGTTTCCCCTAGCCATGTATCCTCCCAAAATCTGGTATTGTTACCGTCTCCGATAATAAACTTTGTTCTGTTGAAAAAGACCGATTTAACTCTCATCAGCCCTTTCCAAAAAGGTGAGTCCGTCGGCCTCACTGTCACCTGTGACAAAGTTTTTGAATGAAGGTACTTGTTGCGCAGAATCTGCGCCCACGAGGCTTCCGACTCTATAGATAACTTGTACAGCCACTTGCTGAGAAGACATCTGTTTTTCACCTCAAGATTTTCAATCCCAAGACCCCCTTGGTCTTTTGGTCGGCAAATAATATCCCATTTAGTGAGTCGATATTTCCTTTTGGAATCATCACTTTGCCAAAAGAAACGGGATCGATAGAAATCCAGTCTTTTCCTAACTCCAACTGGTATCTCAAAAAACGACAAAAGAAACATAGGCATGCTCGTGAGGACAGAATTAATAAGAATTAACCGGCCCCCATAGGACATCAACTTGCCCTTCCAACAGCTTAGTTTCTTCTCGAATCGATCCTCAACACACTTCCACTCTCTATTTGTTAGCTTACGATGGTTAATTGGTATACCTAAATACGTAAAAGGTAAACTCCCAATTTCACACCCGAACAATTGCTTATAAGCCTCTTGTTCTTCTTTGACTCTTCCAAAGCAGAACAATTCACTTTTGTGAAAGTTAATCTTTAAGCCCATCAATTGTTCGAATAAGCATAACACCAGCTTCATGTTTCGCGCTTTTGCCAAGTCATGCTCCATGAAAAGTATAGTGTCATTAGGGTACTGTAGGATAGACACCCCTCCATCAACTAGATGAGGTACAAGGCTACCTACTTGGCCAGCATCCTTTGCCCTACCTATTAGAATGGTCAACATGCAGCTACGATGTTGAACAGAATAGGTGACATCGGATCTCCTTGTCTCAGGCCTTTATGTGTCTGGAAATAGTGACCTATGTCATCATTCACTTTGATTCCAACACTCCCTTTTCGCGTAAAAGATTCAACATGCTTTCTCCAAGCTGGGTCGAAACCTTTCATGTGCAAAGCCTGTTGTAGGAACGGCCACTTAACTTTATCGTACGCCTTTTCGAAATCCACTTTGAAAACAACCCCATCTAGTTTTTTCGAATGGAGTTCATGGAGGGTCTCATGCAAGACTACAACCCCATCTAGGATGTTTCTGTCTGGCATGAAAGCAGTTTGGGTCGGCTGCACCACAGAATGTGCAATCTGTGTGAGTCTATTAGTCCCAACCTTGGTAAAAATTTTGAGAAGACAGATAGGCCGGAACTGCTCAATTCTCACAGCCTTTGTTTTCTTCGGTAGTAATGTAATTGTTCCAAAATTCAAATGAAACAGCTGAAGCTGACCGAAGAACAGATCATGGAACATCGGTAGTAGATCCCCTTTAATAATATGCCAACATCTCTTATAAAACTCAGCAGGAAATCCATCCGGCCCCGGAGCCTTATAGTTCTTCATCTGTGCAATCGCGTCAAACACCTCTTTCTCCGAGAACGGCGCAGTCAATACCTCATTCTCATCGGCAGCCAACTGAGGCACATCCTCAATTCTCGACTCATCCAGGGACACAAAGTTATCCTCTGAAGGCCCAAAAAGCTACTTGTAATAGTTGGTAATGTAAAGCTTTAGGTTCTCTTGTCCAATGATCGTACCCTCGTCTTGCTCAAGCTGAAAGATTCTTTTCTTTCTATGCTTGCCATTGGCAATCATATGGAAGAATTGAGTATTGGCGTCCCCTTGGACAACTTTACGAACCTTATCTCGCAATGCCCATTTCAACTCCTCCTCTCTCAATAGCTCTTTCAATCTCATCTCCGCATCCACTTTAGCATGAAGATCTGCGGACTACAGAATTGTGGACTCAGCTTTCACATCTAAGGACTGAATAAGAGTAAGGAGTCTCTCCTTTTCAATCTTATAACTCCCACTAAGATGCTTAGCCCAACCTCGCAAGAAACTTCTCAAGTTCCTATCTTATTCTGCCATCTCTCAATCGGAGATCTTCCTCCTGCATCTTTCGCCCATTCTCTGGCTATCAGATCCAGGAACCCTTCTCTTTCAAACCACGCAAGTTCGAAAGAGAAAGTATTTTTGTTACCCACATGTGTTGCCTCCCCAGAATCCACTAGCAGAGGTGTGTGGTCTGAGATACCGCGGGATAATGCTTGGACTGTAACCAGGGGGAATTTCTGTTCCCACTCAACGCTTGCTAGGACTCTATCTAGCTTCTCATATGTTGGGTTTTGCAAAGTGTTAGCCCACGTGAATTTTCGACCTGAAAGCTCTATCTCTCTGAGATCCAAGCTTTCTATGATGGTGTTAAACATAAACGACCACCTGGCGTCGAAATTGTCATTGTTCTTTTCATCTCTCCTCCTAATAATGTTGAAATCTCCTCCAACCAAAATTGGGAGCTGTTCAGATCCGCAAATCCTGACAAGATCCGCCAAAAAGTCTGGTTTTAATTCCGGCTGTGCGGCCCCATACACCGCAACTAGTGCCCAATTAAAGCCATCGACTTTGGATCTTACCCGAAATTTTACAGCAAAGTCACCCATCACTACAGTTCGGACTTCCAGCGACTCACACTTCACCCCAAGAAGGATCCCCCCTGATCTACCCCTTGGCGGAAGGCAATGCCAATCAAAATCGACACCGCCGGACAAAGTGTTCAGGAGCTGAGGAGAGAAATTGTCCCTTCCTGTCTCGAAGAGGGCAATAAAATCCAACTTATGCTCAATGGAAGCATCCGCAAGAAACCTATGTTTAGCCAAGTCCAACAGACCTCTGCTATTCCAGAAGATGTCTCTCATAGTTCATCATGGAATTTTTTGGCTGTACGGACCCTAGCACTCCGACGCACCGCAGATGTTGGATAAATCTTACGCCTCCACCTTCGCTTAGGCTTGTTCTCCTCCTCCACCCGGTCCTCACAACCGAGTTCTGCGGCTCTAACCTCCAGCTCCTCTACCGGAGCACTCTTCTCCAGGGGTAACAAGCCATCATCCTCCTGAATCTCAGTGAGTGGATGGGCAAGATCCGCACACAACGAATCGAGTACCCTAACACCCAAAGCATCAATATCCGAATCGTTCATGGGTTTAACCGCATCTATGTTACGGATTAATTCTAAGGCACAATCGGCTTCTAGGTCGAGAATATCATTAACAGATTTTGAAATTTCACTATCATTACTACCTAGTGAAACTCCTAAAGTTTTTTATGTCTGACCGTATTTATACAATAATAAACAACATTCATGTCATCAAATTAGTAGCATTAGATTCATCATAAAATATATTTTTATCATATACCTATTTGGTTTTACAAGCATTGATATATTTTTGCACAAATTCGATCAAACATTGAGATAGTTTAATCATCCAACAAAGTTGAAAGTACACTCTTTTAAGGACGGAGGGAGTAGGTCAAAGTGGCAGTTCACACAGCAGTTTCACGTTGCTCTCCACGCGGCCAATGTTATTTTGTTGGCTCTCGTTGAAGATTCCTCATTCGTACATCGGCAGCATTAACACACACGTCACGAACACACTGCGGGAAACTTGCACTATCTTTCCCCGCAATTACTTGCACTATCCTGGCTACGCTTCCAAGTCCACGGTCAAGCTCAGTGGCCGCGTGCTTTTCACACTGCCCGCATAAACTGTAGATACCTTTGCTAGTCGGGCTCACGCACAATCACTTTACAACGTATTTTCTTTGTCCCATAATATAAGATGTTAATATATCTTCTGTACATGATATGGAACGTGCATGGTCCCCATCGTGGAGGGGCTGTCATGACTCACAAGGCAGTACACAGCAGTTTAGGTTGCTCTCCATGCATCCAATATTATTTTTGTTGGTTGTCGTTCCATGCTCCATCGTTGTCCGCAATTCACTTTGTCATACATCAACAGCATTAACATGTGTCACGAAACAAAACACAGTGCAGGAAAGCACGATTGCTTGCACTATCCACTGGCAACGCTTCCAAGTCCGTAGTCATGCCCAGTGGATGATGCTTTTCACCCGCACGCATAAACTGTACATACTATGCGCAATCGCTTTACAATGAATATAATATGGAACGTGCATGGGCCCACAAAGAAGGGGCAATTGTCGTTGTCACGACTCACGAGGCAGATATAAGACCAACTCTAGAGAGTCGCCATATTGGTAGCCTCCATGTCGCCATATGGACATGGAGACTAACGAGGTGATGAGCAAACACGGTCTTCTTAATGGTCGCCTCCATATTATGGGACACACTCGTCAATGCAACGTATATATTTTTTCAATCTTCAATACATATTCAGTTAAAAACCAATAACATCCAGTTAAAGCCGAGCATGACAGTGAGGACTTGGATGACCACAAACACAATGGCTCGGAAGAGGATGATTTCGACGATGATTCCGGCATTGGCGACTTGTTTCCAGTGGTGATTTCAGCTTTAGGGTGCCGATTTCGGCCGCGACGACTCAATTGCGATGGCGATGCTCGAAATTGTGAGAAGAACTGTGACAAGCATCCACATGGATGCCCCATCTAGTGATTGACATCTTGGCAGTGAGGGCGATTCAATTCCGGCGGCGGTGACTCGATTTCAACGGCGATGCTCAAAATTGTGAGAAGGCAAGCAGTGCGCGGTGGAAAACGGCGGGGTGGTGGGAAAATGTGGCGGTAAAATTGCCACGAGCCTGCGTGGGAGGCGAGGAGTGAGTTCCCTCTCGCGCGAACGGTTGGTGGATGGTGGCACTTCAAACCAATGCCCCATCCTCCAAATATGGAGGCTTGCGTGCTGGATGTGGAGCATCCGCCATAAATTATGGCGACTCTGCTATATTGCCATTGTGCTCCAAAATCTTCATATTGGTGTATGAAACCTAATTTTGAGGAAAAAGCATACTCGTGTGTGTCCCCAATTAGCATGCAACTCACATAATGATAGATGATGTCTATTTGCGCGTCTTTTTTTCCTTATTTATATCTGAGGTCGATTAGTTAGAATACAGTCTGGACAAGAGATTTGTGATTACTTCAGGCAAAAAAAAAGGTAACTTGAATACTGCAGGACAGGGGCAGAGATCGTGCTGGTCGAACTACGAAGGATGTGTTTGGATACCGACATGTCTGATGTGCAGTCCCAAGACAAGCAGACGTTCCACTAAACATGATGCAGGACAAGGCCGATGATGCTGCGGTGGCCTTTTGGCCTTCCTCGCCTTCACAAGGTTCATTCATAGTTTCATACATCGCTGGAGGCAGACTTAATTTGTTCTAAACCGAACAGGTCAAGGGGCAGCACACATGTCATCGGTGTGTTGCAGCTTCAGGTTCTTCTCCACGTAGCATACACATGCATAAGAGCATATCTATAGTAGAGGATATGTTTGGATACTGGCATCTCCATATTCCGAGATCATACGGACGAGCTACTAGAGATGCCCTAACGGATCATGCAGACAATGCTATTTTGTTGGCCGTCGGCTGTCGCTGTTCCATGTTCAGTCGTCGGCACGATTTGGAGATCGAATTCCACTCACTTTGCTCATACATCAGCAGCATTAACGCAAATACGTCACGAAACACGCTGCAGGAAAGCGCGATTGTGCAATCCACTGCCCATCGGCAGCGCCTCCAAAGTCCAAAGTCCGCGGTCAAGCTCAGTGGATGATGTGATGCTTTTCACCCACGCGCATAAACTGTGATTTGCACCTTCAGTGCATATCACGTCCAGTCAGGCCCATGCAGTATCGCTTTACAAGATCAAACCCCCAGGTTTAATCGTCATGGGTGCCCCTCTTGTTAAGATGGCTGCCATCTGTTGCATCATTCCTTAGTGATTTGATTTTTTTCACATGAAAACAACCTTTTACTCCTCAAAAATTAGCAAGTTTTTTTTTACAAGCGCAAGAAAAAGATATTGAGGAGGTACATCAGCCCATTGATAGGAATGATCAATCATGGCTTGGCTGCTTGCCGGGCTAAATGATTTCTCACTTGATTTGCTTCTCTTGGGCAGTGGGAGAAGGTTACTTTCGCAAACTCATCAGCAGCTAGCTGTGCAGAATCTGCAAGGACCGCCGCTGCTGTAGAGAAGGAGGATATTCCACCATGGTTCATCAGTGTTAGAAGGGATAGAGAGAGATTGTTGGAATTTATGATGGATGTTGTATTGAGCCTCACGGGCGAGTATATATAGGAGTACAGACTTGGAAGCAAGATGCCTCTCCTAGAGATAACGTAGGAGACGGATTACAAATCTTAGACTACCAAATACATGTAACCCAAATATATCTCTAACATCTCCCGCAGTCGTAGCGGTAGCCTTGCGAACAACAGGAGCGTCGCGGACGGTCAGACTGGAGAGAATAGCAGCTGACGGCTGACATCCACCCGCAGTCGCAGCGGGAGCATCAGGGACGGTGTCGCCTCGCGGACGTGTGGACTGTAGAGGAAGCCGATGAGTTGCTCAACCGAGGTGATAGCCATTTGTGTCATTGTCGAGGTGTCCGGGAGCGTGGGTGGTGTTGCCGTGACGAGGTAGCCGTGCGAACAATGCGATGGTCGATGTCGAGTCGGGGTGGCCGGTGTCGAGGAAGTCGCCGTGGAGCCGCGGGCGCAACGAGGCACCGAGCTAGTCATGGACGCAGTGCTGTCGAAGTAGTCGTGCGCCCGAAAGAAGATGATGTTGACGAGGAGTCGTGCCGGGTTTTTCAAATCCGGGGACACGTCGTGGACGAAGGCACGCGTCGGTGTTGCCAGCACCGAGCATGTTTAGACGGACGAAGTCGGTGTTGATGATGCGTCGCTCCAGGTTTGCCAGGCATGGGAACACATCGGGGATGAAGGAACAAGTCGGTGTTGGCAGCATGCGGGTCGGAACGACGACTTGAAGATATCGGGGCGGCGGGGTGGACACATGCCGCAGCCTTATGGCCTGAAGGGGCGGCGCAGTGGCGGTGCGCGGGTCCTCGGGTCGCGGCGGAGACCATGTGGCACGGCGCTACAACCCAAATGGGAGAACCACGGGGCGACACGGTAGCAACCCGTTGCTCGATCGGTAGAGGGGTGCGTCGTACTCAGGGACAACTTTCACGGGACCTGTAGAGGCGTGTACAACCAACTGATCAAATCGGTGCCGCGACGCGGATGGAGCGGATCGCGTGCGGGCGGGTGATCGATCCAATCGCACGCGAGGTTGTGGACGCTGCTTGGTGATGATGACGGTGGTGCGGGCGGTGAAGCGAGGTGGTCGAGCAGACCTAGGCGACGGCGGCCGACTGGAACGGCGTGCAGGCGAGCGACTAGTGTCCGACGCCCGAGCATGGAAGACAGCGCCGGCGCCCGAGCGATTAAGCCCGAGCGACCAACGCGGCAACGACACCCGAGTGGCCAGGCCCGAGCGGCGTACGCAGTGCCGTGCGTGAGACGGCCATTCGGCATTGGCGGAGACGGTAGGTGATGCAGGAGTCCATTTAGAGCAGGGCGGCGACGGCCGGCGCAAAGTGACCAGCGGGCAGACATGTGGGCGACCGCCGTGAAGGCCACCATGTCGCGCGAGACCGTCGGGTCAGAGAAGAGGTCGGCTGGTCGCGCCGATGTCAGAGTAGAGGAGGTGACGGCCGGCGTAGACCAGCGGGCAGAAGAACGCTGACGATGGCCGTGACAGGTCGGCGTGTCGCGCGAGGCCGCCGAGTCGGAGTGGAAGTCGGGGGGTCGCACTGATCTCGGAGTAGAGGCGCACGGGGGTCGACGGCGGCGGTGGGCGATGCAATCCGATCTATGATCGGTGAAGCAAAAATAAAAACGCCGATCAAGATGACCGGAGAGAGAGAGAGAGACACGGATCAAAGGATGGGGAAAAAGACTCTCTAGGGCAGCCGGTTAACACGACCGGCGGACGAACCCTAGGTACGGGCAGCGCGGCCCCCGGCGGCGGCGCGGAGCTGAAGCGGCGGGCGGCAGCTAGGGATGAATCGGTTAAGCTAATACCATATTACTCCCTCCGTTCCTAAATATAAGTCTTTTTAGACTTTTTAAATGGACTACAACATACGGATGTATGTAGACATATTCTGAAATGTAGATTCATTCTGAGAAAAAGGGTTTCCCCCCGCTTTATATTATAAAGCAAATCTCCGATACATCCAGCATGCTGGGGCCGCAGCACAGATAAGCCCAAAAGAAAACAAAAGAAAATAAAAGAGAAATGAATGCCGACACCGGCAGATCAACGATGAAAGGAAGATCGGCAACCGCTGCACCCTCCGACGAAGTGTCACCGCGCTCCCAGCATCTCGAAGCGCCTCGCACCAAGCAACACCTTCAAGAAGGAATGCGACGACGCCGCCGCTGTTGCCCGAACAAGTTCTAGGGTTTCCCCCGGTACGCGAGGGATGGTGGGGAAGAGATATATCCGACGCCCCTAAGGAGGGTCCAATGGCGCCCGCAAGCGTCACCGCGTCGGTGCCGGACAAGCCGACAAGGATTTCCCCCAATCCACAACCACCACCATCACCCGAGGCGCTTCGAGATGCACCACCACAACAGCCGCCCACCAGCCTGTGCCACCACGGTTACCGGACACCCCCGCCGCCTCTCTGGAGCTGCCAACATGAGGCCTAGCTCAGACAAGGAGACCCCGGCCACGGGAGCGAGCACAACTCGGACGGAGGGAGGGGACAACCTCCACCGCCGCAGCGGAGCCGACCGGACGCGGCGACGAGGACTTGCCGAGCCTCGACGGCCCGGGCAATCCTATCGCCACGCTGCAGCTCGCCGACCGACGTAATCCTCACCACCTGAGACCGCCGCCACCATGCCATCACCAGGAAACGACGCCGCGGAACACTGAGCCATCGGCCCACCCAAACCCAGATGGGGCCCAAAAGGGCCCAGATCTGGGCTGGGCGGGCGCCGCCAGCCACCGCGCCGCCCCACGGCCAACGGCCGCACCGCCGCGTCGAGCACCACCGTGGCACGCGGCAACGCCGCCAACGGGCCACACCGACACCGGCTGAGGAGCACCGTCGCCATCCCCCACCGGCCGGTCATGGGGGGCCGCGCACGGGGAAGGGCAGGCCCGCCGCCGCCAGCACCACGCGGCCGAGGCCCGGCGGCGCACGCTGGCGGCGGCGGGAGGAAGGAGATGCGAGGAGAGAGCCTGGAGGGGAGCGGCGGAAGGGCCCCCCGGCCGCCTCGCCCGGGGAGGCGACGCGGGGGGTACGGGGAAGGGGGGAGGGGCGAGGGGAGGGGCGGGGGAGAGGGGTAGGCGCGCAGCGACGGCGCAGGAACCCTAGGCGGAGGAGGGAGCTCGGGGTCGGGGTCGGGCACCTAGATTCAAAATGAGGGCCAAATGTAGATTCATTTATTTTGCTCCGTATGTAGTCATTTATTGAAATCTCTAAAAAGACTTATATTTGGGAATGGAGGGAGTAGAAGGGATAAAGAGGGATTGGTGGAATTTATGATGGATGTTGTATTGAGCCTTCTTCTGGGCATCTATTCTACTCTATCTTGTTTTAACCTTGTTATACTTGTATGGTTTTTAGCCTGGTTTCCCTCACATATGGAGTAAATTCGTTCAGGTTATTGAGCTTGTTTCCCTTATAAAGTGGATTACTCTCTTGTCATATGGCCACTTAGAGTAATATATTCAGATGGAGGAACTCCTCCACTGATGATTTTCAAAACTATGATTTCTAAATGTAACCACCGCTCCGATCGGCCTAGTCTTTCCGTCCGCAAGGCTTTGTAGTCAACTATGTCGATTGTGTAATGAGTCTAGAACATTGGGTTAACGGGCCTGAGATTGTGGAACAAGTGGTACCATAGACTAACGATACTGTGTAATGAAGCAGTAGTGCTAGCTAGGATGCTGGTTTTTCATCTAGGCTGTAAGCGAAGGAGGAATGAAGGCAACGGCTTGGTGGTGCCCGCACATCTGCCCTCTTTGGGCGGTGGAGGGGTGGAGTAGAGCTTCGAATTGGTGGTTACTGGTTACCGGTTATATATAATGTAACCCGCTCCGTCCCCTAACCAGCACCGCTGTCCACCACCTATGATATCTCGTATCTTGACTCATGCCTCCTTGTCATTCCCTCCGCAAGGCTACCACTAAACTAGGTAGGTTTGGGATGGAGATTATGCCGACGGCAAAAGGCTCATCATCTCTCCCAACATCTCTTCATCCTCCACTTCTTCTTCTGCCGCTGCTGCTTGTTATCCGGCCATCGAAGGTGGTGGCGGACGGCGGCAAGAAGCTCACCACGCCTCCCACCTCCGGTGCCGCTCCTGAACTTCTTTCCGAAGCTCATTTCAGGGCCGGTGAGCACAGTCATTCCGGGAACCGCCATCCCACTCCTCCAAGCCCTACTGCTGCTGCTGCTGCTAAACCTCCGCCTACTCCTCCAAACTCCGCTGCTGATGGTTCCAGCGCCGATGGGCGTCGCCGTTGTACGTCCGGCCGCTCAAGTAATGATAATCTTCCAGGTATACGTACAGATCGGCAGGTCCCAACCAATTCTTCATACTATACGTGCTTATACAGATGCATACGCAAGGTAATTCACTGAAATTACGACTGGTTATTTTATGTTGTTGCTGCTTTGTAGACCACAGAGAGCAGGACCGTATCTGCCGAGGTGCTGCCTCCCCATACAAAGGTCCCAAGCAGGATTGTGATGCTCCTCCATGCTAATAGAACGCTGCGAGAATTCGAGTAAAGTGTGTGGTGTATCTCCGGCCAATAAGAAATGGAAAAATTGATGATGATTTGGCGCAAGATATCATTGGAATCGCCCCTCCTCCGGTCTCAACTTGAGATACTACTATCATTGGAGTCGCCACTCATGCAACTTCGAATACCAATAATAGCAATCCTACATGTGCAAAAAAGCCACGCCGCTCTACATACCGCTGGAGTCCTATATATATATTGAAGGATTGTTCTACTCCCTCCGTCCAAAAATACTTGTCATCAAAATGGATAAAAAGAGATGTATCTAGAACTAAAATACGTCTAGATGCATCCCCTTTTATCCATTTTGATGACAAGTATTTCCGGACGGAGGAAGTACTTACTTTCAGAACGTGCAACAAATACAGTATAGCTGCTAGAGTGAAGTGCATCCTAGGTCCTCGAACTATTTTGAAGGTGTCATGTAGGTCCTTAAACTATGAAAAGTGTCATCTACGTCCTTTAAAATTCTTGAAGTGTAATAAGTGGGTACATATGTGACACCTCCGAAATAGTTCAAGGACCTACATGACACATTTGAAATAGTTTGAGGACCAGGATGACACTTATATTGCACTTTGAGGACCTGGATAATGATTTTCATAGTTTGAGGACCTACGTGACACCTCTAAAATAGTTCGAGGACCTATGATGCACTTCACTCTGCTAATTTGGTCTGTTGCCCTCATTCTTACAACAAGAATTGGTTAAACAAACAGTTAAAACCGCAAAATCTGTTTAAAGCCATGCAGGCCTGTTCAAAAGAATATTAATGTGTCACTCCCTCAAATGACACGTACTACCCCTGTAAACTAATATAAGACGTTTTAAATCACCAAGTACAGAGGGAGTACATTCTAAACAAAGCAGGCATATGGACTAACCTACGATTTCACAGTCACCATAAGGAGCTCCTGATCTGAACTACAGACGTTTCGAGCCAATCCACGTGAACCAGGTTTCAAATATCGAAAGAAAAGGCTACAGGAAAAACTTGATGCATAACAGAGGAAGAGTTGCATACAAGTCCATGTGGCATAAACTTTCAGGAGCAACAAACTTGCTCCAAAACATGAGCGATACACGTTATAAAATCAAATGGGTTTGGATGTACCATCAGTTTACAAGTATCTAATTAGTACAGCCAGAAATGTCTGCAATCCATAATGTTCATGAAAAAACTAACGCCCACACGTGTGGCATCTTGCACATCGCCCACACGTCTCCTTTACCACTCATTTTGTCACAAGTGAACAGATGACATCAGAAGGAATCTTTTTGATTTTCGGCTTAAAATTGTTTTATCTCCTAATTAAAAAATCAAATTAAAAATGTGTTTTCACCATTAAATCCGTCTCGACGAGATCTTCAAAACTAGACCCCATGTTGATATGTTTCGACGAAAAAAAATTTGCCCAAAAGTTGCCATGATGTTTACACTGTAATTGCCATAATGCTTAAACTAAACTTGTCATGTGGCAATTTCAGTTTGTAGAGCATGGCAATTTTAGTATTTTGATGAAGGCAACTCCTGTACTTTGAGCATGAATATTATTTTTTGTTTGAACCATGGCAATTTTAAGTGCATGTATCTGCAATTTAGTTTATGGTTCATGGAAGTCTACTTTCTTAATTCGTCATTTTATAAATGTCAAAATTTACTTTTAAATGTAGAAGAAAAAGCTGAAACATGTCATGGCAACTTCAGTGTAAATACCATGGCAAATTTTAACCCCAAAAAAAATTCGTTGAAATATATTGATATGAGATCTAGTTTCGAAGATCTCGTCTCGAGGGATTTAATGGTGAAAATGGATCTTCAATCGGATTTTTCATTTAAGAGATAAAACATTTTAAAGACTGAAAATCTAAAAAAATTCTCACATGCATGCTGTCAGATGGAAGAGTTCCTACTCTCCGTAGAGAGCCCGTGGGTTTATATTGATCGATGGAAGGAAGAGCCCCTTGCCGTGGCTTACACGAAACACCCGATCGCTAGGATGCAGGTTTGTTATAGAAGATAGAGATAGGAGTTGTTACGGGAGTGAGGGAAGATAAACAATTGAGATTACAATATATCTCTAAGTCTAACACCCTCCCTTAATCTCAACTATCCTACATTAAGATTCTTTTTGAATTCCTCAAACGGCTTGGCTGGCAAGGCTTTAGTAAACCCATTTGCAACTTGATCTCTGGAAGGAATGAATAGTATGTCTAGCTTCTTTTCTGCAACACTTTCTCTTACAAAATGAAAGTCAATTTCTATATGCTTGGTTCTGCCATGAAACACTGGATTTGTAGAAAGATATGTGGCCCCTAGATTGTCACACCACAAATATGACACACGATTCTGCTTAATTCCCAGTTCATTGAGCAATGGTTCAAGCCAAATGATTTCAGCAGTAGCATTGGCTAGTGACTTATATTCAGCTTCATTACTTGACCTGGATACTGTGGCTTGTTTCCTAGCACTCCAAGAAATGAGATTAGAACCAAAGAATACTGCAAATCCTCCAGTTGACTTTTTGTCATCACTGCAACCTGCTCAGTCAGCATCAGAGAAAGCACTAACAAGAGTGCAGTTGGAACGTTTGACTTGAAGGCCTAAGCTCACAGTATGTTTTATATACCGTACAATTCTTGTAACAGTTGTCCAATGTACAGTAGTGGGTGCATGAAGATACTGACAAAGCTTATTGACAGCAAAGGAAATATCAGGTCTTGTTAATGTCAAGTACTGTAGGGCTCCTACTGCACTCCTGTACCTTGTGATTTCTTCTTCTTTAAGTGGATCACCTTCAAAAGCTGAGAGTTTTTCTGAAGAGGATAATGGTGTGGGTGAAGGCTTACAATCTTTCATCCCCATACGATCTAGAAGTTCAGTGGCATATTTCTCCTGGTTCAGTGTTATGCCATCTTGAATCTTCTTTACTTCAATGCCCAAGAAGAAATGAAGATCACCAAGATCCTTCAAGGCAAATTTTGAGCTTAAGTCATGCAGAAGGGCATAAGTAGCAATTTGTGTAGAGCTTGCAACTATGATATCATCAACATATACTAACACAAATATAGTTATGTTTGCCTTGTTGTAGATGAACAATGAAGTGTCGGCCATAGATGCAACAAAGCCTAAACGCCTCAACTGAGAGCTTAACCTTGAGTACCATGCTCTTGGCGCTTGTTTCAAGCCATAAAGTGCCTTACTCCCTCCATCTAGGTGAGTAAGTCAACTTAGGTAGTGCACCATGACCAAGGAGGAGGGGAAAACGAGAGACCTTAATGTTTATTTGCTAATTAATAGCATTGCATGCAATGAACTAACCACTGCATGTCGTGTTTGATAGTCTCAAGTCATTAAAAACATGCACACCCCTCGTCTCTTATTGGTTGATATGTGAAGAAACAAGAAACAAGGTAGAAGTTAATGCACCGCGCCTAAGTATTTTGGGATTATTTAGTTTTCGTAAGAGGACTTACACACCTAGATGGAGGGAGTATCAAGCTTGCACACATAATGAGGTGCATTCTTATCTACATACGCAGGTGGTTGTCTTATGTAAACCTCCTCTTCCAGAACACCATGCAAAAAAACGCGTTCTGAACGTCTAGCTGTCTCAAGCTCCATCCCGTGGACACAGAAATAACTAACACAAGCCTAATAGTTGCAGCTTTGACAACCGGACTGAAAGTATCTTCATAGTCCAAACCATAACGTTGTTTGAAGCCTTTTGCAACCAAACAAGCTTTATACCTGTCAATGGAACCATCTGCCTTTCTTTTGATTCTGTAAACCCACTTACAATCAATAATATTTTTACCTATTTTCTCTGGTACAAGATGCCAGGTCTTGTTCCTCATGAGCGCTGAATACTCTTCGTCCATTGCATTTTTCCATTTGGTATCTCCTAGTGCATCTTCTAGTTTTGCTGGTTCTTCTGCAATACACAACATACCATATGGAATAGTGCCATTAGTTCTAATCTTTGGATTTTTTTTATACCTTTTTGCGACCGAGTCATGACACGTGAAGTTGTAACTTGTTGAGGCTGGCTTCGACATGTGCGTGTTGGTCGTGCTGCAGGAGATGGCGCAGAAGACTCACGCACAGAAGATCCTGAGGAGTTCTCAGATTCGCTTTCCACAGCAGATCCGGAACCCAACTGTGTGGCGTGGGGTGCGTCTGGTTCATCCAAGTAAACGGCCGCAGAAGATCCGCCACTGACCGCTGGCGCATGCGCGTGGGACGGAGATCCTGAAGCGCCCCCCCCCCCCCCCCCAAATCTACTGTCGTTGTCGCCTACCTGCGCGTGGGACGCGGTGCGGAGTGCGGCTCGTTCGCATGTGGCGACGTGGCAGAAGCCAACTGGCGCGGCGAAGGGAATCGGTCGGGCACGTGGTTCGGTGCGTATCTGCACGCCTGATCTGAGGCAGTCAGGCGAACAGGAGTTCCAGGTGACTCCGGATCCGCCTCGTGCTCCACGCCAACTTCGTCTTCTTCTGGTGCATGCAATATAGGATCATTTTGTGCAAAAATTTGATCATTTTCTCCACCATTTTCTGCTCTGTTTTCTGCTGTATGATCCTGCACACATGGAGACACAGTCCTACTACTAGGATCATCAGTTGGATTAGTACAATTGTCGCCCCCATGATCAGAGTTTTGGAGATGTGGTGGAAGAAGAAGGATTGCTTGTTTTAGAAGTGCTCCGGCATTGGGATGAAGGGATTCAAACGGAAATACTGACTCATCAAATACTACATCACGAGAGATATAAACTCTGCCAGTGGGAACATCTAGGCATTTAACTCCTTTGTGAATGGGACTATACCCAAGAAACACACATTTCTTTGAACGAAATGCGAGCTTGCGTGTATTATATGGTCTAAGGTTGGGCCAACAAGCACACCCAAATAACGTAGCGACTTATAATCAGGAGAAATGCCAAAGAGGCGTGTGATGGGAGTTTCAAAGTTGATGACTTTGCTGGGTAGCAAATTGATGAAATATGTAGCAGTCAAGAAGGCTTCATCCCAGAATTTTAGTGGCATAGTTGAGTTTGCTAGTAGAGCTAGTCCTACTTCAACAACATGGTGGCGATGCTTCCTTTCAGCGGAGCCATTCTGTTGATGTGCATGAGGGCATGCAACATGATGTGACACACCAAGTTCTTGGAAAAATAGATTGAGTTTCCTGTATTCACCTCCCCAATCGGTTTGCATGGCGATGATTTTAGTGTTTAGTTTGCGCTCAACAAGATTTTGAAAGTTCTTGAAAACTTGAAATACTTCGGATCGTTTCTTGAGAAGGTAGATCCAGGTAAACTTGCTATAGTCGTCTATGAAACTAACATAATATGAATGTCTACCAACGGAGGTGGGGGCTGGCCCCCACACATCTGACAACACAAGTTGCAAAGGTGTAGTGGAAATAATGGAAGATATGGGATATGGCAACTGATGACTTTGAGCTTGTTGACATGGATCACAAACAGACTCAATACTAGACTCATGAGAGTATGGAAGCTTATTCTTGCTAAGAACAAATTTAACAATAACTGACGAAGGATGACCTAGTCTACTATGCCACTTTGATGAGGAAGGCTCGATAGCAACAAAGGCTTGTTTATATGATGGAGTCGATGAAGATATGAGCGGGTAGAGACCTCCTACGCATTTGCCCCTAAGAAGGATTCTCCTCGAATCCAAGTCCTTTACCAAAAAGAAATATGGATAAAATTCAATGAGAACACGATTATCAAGGGTAAATCTATGAACAGAAAGGAGACTCTTTGATGTTGTGGGCACATATAGAACCTTCTTGAGATGCAAGTTTTTCATGGGGGTTTTAACAATTGAACTACCAACATGAGTTATTTCCATACCAGAACCACTTGCAGTGTGCACTTGGTCATGTCCTCGATACTTGTCTCTGACCGTTAGCTTGTCAAGCTCTCCTGTAATGTGATTGGTGCCACCGGAGTCTGCATACCAGTTTGTATCGATGCCGTAGGAGTCGATGACGACGTTTGCATCCTTTTCTTCATACTCATCTTCCTCATAGTGATCCCAACACTCACGGGCGCCCCCGCGGTGATGCTTGAGGCATATTTGGAACTCGGGATAGTCCCGGTGCAGTGGGCGTTGCTGCTGCTGTTCTTGGGGACGGCCGCCTCTCCTGTTGCCGCCACTTGAAGAAGAGGAGGGCGAGCGCCTCCCTCGGCCGCGGCCTCTGTTGCCGCGCCCGCGCCCTCGGCCACGAGGCTGGCCACGCCCCCTATACACCATGTTGGTGGAGGTGTTGAAGCCAGCTTCTGAGCCGTCGCCTAGCATCTCCACCCGTTGATCGAAGGCGGCGATCTGGGCGAAGAGTTCGTCGACGGTGATGGAGGTTTTGACGGCGCCAATCGCCGCCATGACCTGATCATAGTCCCGATCAAGACCAGCGAGGACATAGTCCACCATCTCTGGATCAGGGACAGGCCGGCCTGCTGCAGCAAGTTCACCCCCCAGATTTTTCATCCAGGCGATGTAGGAGGTGCTCGACATGGTGCCCTTCTTGGTGGTGATGATGGCAATTCTCAAGTTCATGATTCGAGATTGAGACTGCGAAGCAAACATGGTGATGATAGCAGTCCATAAATCAAAGGTATTTTCTTTACTCACAACATGGGCGAGGATTTCCTTTGACAACGAGTTCAGAAGATGGCTGAGAACTTGCTGATCTTTGGATAGCCATGGCGCGTACAGAGGGTTAGGCACCATGACCGTCGTCTTGTCCGACTGCTGCTGCTCCACCATCTTCGGGGGCGCTGTGTTGGTTCCATCCAGGAGGCCGGTGACCTGCGCTCCTCGCAGGCCCGCATCACCTGAGCCTTCCAGAGGAGAAAGTTCCCCTTGGTAAGCTTCTCGGCCGGTGGCGCTCCGAGGTTGAGGGAGACGGGGGCCGAGGACGACATGGCGATCTGTTTTTCGTGATCGATGGAGCTTTGGCTAGATAGATGGGAAGAGGATGGCTCTGTATACCATGTCAGATGGAAGCATTCCTACTCTCCGTAGAGAGCCGCGTGCGTTTATATTGATCGATGGAAGGAAGAGCCCCTTGTCGTGGCTTACACGAAACACCCGATCGCTAGGATGCAGGTTTGTTACAGAAGATAGAGATAGGAGTTGTTACGGGAGAGAGAGAGAAGATAAACAGTTGAGATTACAATATATCTCTAAGTCTAACACATGCATGCGGTGAAGTGACGTAGTCTATGTTGTTATAGGGCGTGTGGGCGGGTTTCGCTCCCACTACACGTGTGGGCGTTAACATTGTCCATGTTCATTGATAACCATACACGTTATAAAATTAAACGGATTTGGACGCACCATCAGTTTACAAGTGTCTAATTATATTACAGCCCGAAATGTCTGCAGTTTGCAATCCCTAATGTTCATTGGTTTCTTCAGGTGCAGCTCTTTGTCACAAAGGCAAAGCGTATCCTATATCACGAAATGTAAGAGCAGGTCAGGTCAAGAGTATATGACGCAATAACACAGTACATCACGTTAAGTCGACAAGGACTAATTATACAGGGTGATTTCAAGCTTATAGCAAATACAGGATGATTTCAAGCTCATAATGAAGCAATAGTATGATATCCAATATCATTCCAAGGTTTTTCCAGGCTCAACAAAAAAATCAAGGTCCCAGAGACAAGAGGGCAACGCTCCATTATTTTGTAAGAGTACATTCATCGAGAGCAATGGCCAAAATAGATGGGATTCATCGAGAGCACTATCAGCAAACAAATGCACTTTGTTTTCAACTCGGCGTCTTCACTTCTCAGCTGTGCAGCTCCTAACCATGATCAGATGTGCTCTTTAAAACCTAAAACAATCATAGTCAACAGATAAATACCCTATACTGTTGCTTCGGTACACCCCCTCTAAACACATTGACGGCTGAGGTCTCTCTATACCGCTTCATAATAAATGGTAAAATGGTCTTTTAACCCGCGCCGATACACAGCGTGCGTACATATACACGGCGCCCTTTTTCCTTTCTAATTGAACTCAAGACCTATTGGTCTAAGGAAAACACACTAACCAACTAGGACAACTTATTGCTTGTGCCTATTTTCTTCTTTTCTTTGTTTTCTTCTACTTCCGTTCACGGCTGGGCTGACCCATTGTTGAACCAGTCCTTCTACCACTCTTTCTTTTTCGTTTTTTCTGTTTTCTTTTTTATTTTTCGAAAAATGCTCACATTTACTAAAAAAAATCAAAATTTCAAAAAAATGTTCGATTTTCAAATTTTGTTGATAAAGTACAAATATTTGCATTTAGAAAAATCGTACGTACGTGTCAAAAAGTTGTTTGTGTCTTTCAAAATTGCTCAGAATGTCATAACACGAACATATTTTAAAAAGAGCAAACAAGATTTTGAACAAACATTTTTTTAAACAGTATGAATTTTGAAATTTCAAGAAAAAATCGGAAAATAAGAACAAATTTAGAAACAAATTTATTTTGAATTTCTGCGAACATTTTTTGTATTTGTGTAGATTTTTTTTCAATACGGGACTATTTTCTAAATTCCAAATATATTTTAAAAGCACAAACATTATTTGAAAATGCGGAATTGTTGAGATTACAAAAACATGGCATGGCGCCTTCGAATGCTGGTACTAGGCCCTAGAAAAAGTTTGGTCATTTGAACAATGTCGAAAAGAGGTACTCTGAGACAGAACCTTCCGCCCAACCCGAACGCCCTACCCGAACTTTTATCCATTTAAATTTGTGAATATTTTCTAGGATTTACAAACTTTGTTTTTAAATGTATGAACTTTTTTACATATCCAGGAACTCTTTTCAACTTTTAAAAATGTCTTATAATAGCCCGCAATTATTTTTAAAATTCATAAACATTCTTTTTCAAAATTGATGAACTTTTCTTAAATCGGCAAATGCTTGGCTGGCCCAACAGGAACCCGACGAAAGCGGTGCCGTCGCCCAGTTGGGCAAGGCCTGAGTGTACTTTTTCTATTCTATTTTTCCGTTTTTTCGTTTTTTTACCTTTTTAGCTAATTCTTTTTCTTTTTCATCTTTATTATTCATTTTAAAATCTTTCTAAAATTTTGAATTATTTTTTGAATACAATAAACTGTTATTGTTTTCAAATATGTTTTACAAATTATTAAAATATTTTGAAATTTCAAAAAATGTTCCCACTTTTGAGTTTTTTAAAAATTAATAAATATTTGTGTTTTAAAAATACTTATAAATTTTAAAAAAGTACGTGGTTTGGAATTTGTGTACAACATCAATATTTGGTAATTATTAAGAATTTTGGAAAAAGTGTTCATGTTTATAAAACTTCTATACATAGTTCAAAATTCTAAAAAAATTAACAAAAGCGTAATTTGGATATAAGAAAATGTTCATGTTGATTGATAATGACATAAATTGCTTTGAGGGAGTGACACATTAACATAGTGCCTTGTGCTACCGGCCTGCCCGAACCACCACCTTTGAACGTAATGTGCTTCTGCCTTGCATGAAATGACACCAAATTTTGCAAGCATGTGGGAATGCTCATGGCAGGCTTCCATGTTGTGTCACGTTCGGACACCGAACGCATGTTGTGTCACGTTCGGCAGTGTTTTACGTGTTTTTAATCGGAAAAACCTTTGAAAATGCATAAAATGGCAGAACACAATGAAATTTATCGTGGATGCTTTGCATGGTGATGCTAGTGTGTGGAAAAAATTTGCGTCCATTTTATTGATGCAAAAAAAAGTGCATCCAGACTTGCCCTACCGGGCAACCCGAACCACCACCTTTGAACATGGTGTGCTTCTTGCCATGTATGAAACGACATCAAATTTTGCCATCATGTGGGCATACTCATGGCAGGCCTCCATGCAAATTTTGAAGAAATTCGGACACCTAACACTTGCGTCACGTTTGGCTAGTGTTTTAGGGGTTTTCACTGGGAAATCCCTAGAGAATGCATAAAATTTCAGAAGTTAATGAATTTTATCATGGATGCTAGGCATGGTGATACTAGTGCGTGGAAAATTTTGGTACATTATATTGATGTAAGAATTTTTTTGAAAATGAAAAATAACAAAAAAGGAAAAAACAAAAACAAAAAGAATGAAAAAGAAACAAAACATGAACAATAAACCGTTTATGCATTTAATAGATGATCCAAAATTTATTTTCATTTGGTCCAATGCTGATTGATTTATTTTCATTTTTGTTTTTGTATTTAATAAATGCTTCAAAATTTTAAAAGTGTTCAGTTTTTTTATGTGAGCATGTTTCTGTTTAAATAAACATTTTTTTAAAAAAACAATAAACGAACACTTTTTCTATTTAATATATGTTCAAAAATTAATGATATTGATATGAGCATTTTTTCTATTCAAACAAATTTTTTTTTGACATATCTGTATAATTTTTTAAAATACGAATACTTGTACTTTATGAACAAAATTTTAAAAACGAAGATTTTTTTTGTAATTTTTAACAAAAAATTATAAAAGTGAGCATTTTTTGAAAAAAATAAAAATTAAAAAAGAAAAAAAAGAATAAAGAAGAAATAGTGATAAAAGGACCAGTTGAACAATGGGCTGGCCCAGCCGCGAACTGGAGTAGAAGAAAACAAAAAAAAGGAAGTTACAAGCATTAAGATGTCTTAGTTGGTTAGTGTTTATTCTCTTTAGAAAAAGAGGTCTTAAGTTCGATTCACGGGCGTCAATGCAAATTTTTGAAGTTTAATAAGAAGTAGCTACAGTTTGATGAAAGTGACCATACTGCCCTTATACGGTTTGTGGAGGGGGGGGGGGTCTACTGAAGCAGGCCGCAATACCCTATTCTTTCCAATAGAAAAAAACGGAGAATACGCATTTCAATTCACTTGGTGTCAACTACAAACATCTCATGTTCAATTCACTTAAGCACTATACATGATCAATTCGATAATTCCTGGCTGTATAGGAGTCTAGTCTACCAAGCAAGACCTCGATATTTTAATATGTTATTACTGGCACATAAAACTGGCATATGCTCCATTATTTTGTTAAGAGTACACACATTGAGAGCAGTGGAAAATAGTTATGTAGTATGTTCTAGGCACTATCGGCAAACAAATGCACTTCGTTTTTAACTCGGTGTCTTCACTTCTCAGTTGTAACAGCCATATATAGTTAACACTTAAAATATTCTTTCAATAAAGAGTGGATTTTATTGATTTATAATGTTGCATCAAGAGAATGCAATCACTATGAGCACACGTCTAGCCTATGCACGACTACGATGCACACAACTAACACCAGTGCGCACACACATATAAAGAAAATCACAACTCTTAAAACACCCATCTAAGCAAACTTAAGCATACAACAGCACCATCAACATAAACCACCACCGATAGCAGCACCCGAACTGTGAGAATAGTGCTTCAAAAATGATGCCTTTAGGAAGAAAACGACACACAAATATCGTCGTCGCCAAATCCACCCATGAAGGTTAGATCTTGGGTTTTCACTCGAAAGAAGAAATCCAAGGAAACTAAAAGAAATTCCTCCAACAAAGGTATGATGTATAACACCATGATTGCAAGGTTACAAAATATGCGGGTCACACCTAGAGTTTTCACTCCGGAGATCGAGACCTTGTGCTGAATAGCCCCACCAAACTTGAGTCATCCTATACTTTCACCCCCACTTTCAATGAAGAAGTCACTTTTGTAAGCTAGATCATCTCGCCTCAATAACCGTACACGTCCATAGTCCTGACATGGACATCACCACGCAACCGGACATACTGTGTATACGAGGAGCAAATCTGAGCATGTCACCATAGTTAATAGATAAATACCCCATCCTTTTCAATAAGAAAGAACACAGAATAACCATTTCAATTCACTTGGTGCAAACTACAAACATCTAATGTTCAATTCACTTAATAGCTATACATGATCAATTTTTGGTTTGAGCCTTGGACTAGTGGCAACTACAAACATCTTATGATTAATTTGCTTAATGCCAAGTCCTAGTTTAGGTATTCAGGAACTCCAGGTCAAAATTGATGCCTTACATATTAAATGGCTATTCAAGCAACTTACTAACGGTTGTGTTTGACAAACTCTACTGCGCAACAAGTATCTAGGCCAAAAACTGATATCCTAGGTATATTGAAAGCCTGGTGACTTGCATTATGGGTTGGTCTGATGGCGGTAAAGAAACATCTTTTTCGCTTCAAATCTTTCGTTGATAAAGGGCTACTCTGAGATACGTTTTCTGGGAGGACAAGTGGCTAGGAAACACTACTCTTCGGGAATAATATCCAACACGGTACCTCATAGTATGAGATAAGAATGATACTCTTGTGCACGTTCTCAGCTCTTCCGCGCCTAATGTATCATTTAGGAGGGATTTGATTGGCACGCGCCTTGTGTCATGGCAACATCTACAATCCCGTTTGGATTTGATTAGCTTGGCACAAGGGTGGGAAGTGTTTCGCTGCAATCTAGCTACATCTGGATCCTTCACATTTGACTCTATGTATCATACTCCCTCCTTCCATGTATATAGGGCTTAATGCGTCTTTCGAGGTAGCCTTTGACCAATAATATAATTATTAGTATATGAGGTGTATGATATAAAAATCACATCATTAGAAACTTCTTTCATGTATGAATTCGATGGTATGCTTTGTGTAACATGCATGTCATATATCATTGTGTTAACCCATGGTCAAAGATAATCTTGGAAAATGTATTAGGCCCTATATAAATGGAAGGAGGGAGTACAAGATTCCAGCGGAAAATAATTAACTGATACAGAAATCAAAGATGCCATTGAAAGGTAAGGTTTTCATGTTGTATTTTCAGAGAGGAGTTGTGCTAGGCAATCTCGCTAGACGCAACTGGCAAGGAAGAAAGAAGTTTAGCTTTTGAACTCATGTTGAGACAATCAAAGACCTCTTCTTTCAATGCAAGTTTGTGTGTTCTACATGGTCCGTCATCCAAATAGCGTACATTTTTTATCCACGACAAGAGTTACCAATATATATGGTCAGTGGCTTCACAGAATACCAAATACGATTAGTACGCTAATTTGTGTGAGAGTGTCTGCCTTACTATGGTCGTTTGTCTATGTAGAAATGATTGTGTTTTAATGGCAAAATCTCTTCTCCGATGTAGGTTATCTATTGTTGTACGCACTGACTTGCATGTGGTCTATGCTGCAACGAAAGGAGTACCAATTGATGTTCAGGGCGGTGTGTATGCGGTTGGAGCGGGTGGCCAGGGAGGTTTTTACCCAACATGAGTGGCAGCATAATCTTTGGATCGGTCCACTTGTTCGTCGACATAGATATAGTTTTGGTCTCATATACCTTTATTGTTGCCATTTTCATTTTTCTACACTTTGTCAAACGGTTCTATTTTTGGTTGTGTGCATCTTAGACGGTTCTATTCGGGGTTGTGTGCATCTTAGCTATACAAAGACTAGGTGTCACTAATACATCTCCAATGTATCTATAATTTTTGATTATTTCATGTTGTTATATTATCATTCTTGAATGTTTTACATTCATTTTATAGCAACTTTATCTCATTTTTTGGGACTAATGTATTGACATAGTGCCAACTGCCAGTTGTTGTTTTTTCCTTATTTTTTACTTCACAGAATATGAAAGAACATGCGGTGCCCCCATGTTTGGTTTTGGTAATTGATGACAATCTCTATGGACTAATGGTTGTCTTGAGTTATATTTGAAGGATTTTTCTATAGGCTTTTCTTGAAGTCTATGTGTTGATTTCAAGGAGTTTATGAGTTGACCAAGGTGCTATTAAGGAATTATCCAAAGATTGGTCATGTGAGTGTTGAGCTTATTGCAAGCATGTCTTGAAGAAGAAGATTGTGTGATCATTCATATTTACCTTCAAGACATCATCCAAATGAAGAGAGTTGGAAAGATTCAAGGTTGATCAAGACTAAGTCAAGAGTGGATCAAGTGATCCCATGGTATGGTAAGCTTTGTCCATTGCACTTTGTTTACTAACCCATGGTCTATGTGAGAGTTCTATGTGGGGTTAGGTACGTGTCCATGGGCTTGCGTCCAGAGGAAGATATCATACAACCCATGGAAAGGATGACATCAAGTGCTGAACGTCATCAAGATTGTCGTGTGCAAGTTCAAGTGGAGCATCACGAAGAGATCAAGTGCTTGATTCTTTTCATCCATTATGGTGTCAATGGACTTGTGAAGATGTGTCGAAGAGTGGCTCACCCATAATGGACTATGGGGGGGCAATCATCTAGTCTTCATCGAGCCAACGCAATTAAGAAAGGTGGTCCATCTTGAGGGAGTCAAGATCGTCATCATCTAGCTCAAGTGGACCATGTGCAAGGCAAAGGTTTGCCCTTGATAGGTTTTCTATTTTACCGGTCTCGTGGTGGTAGTAGGGAGACCGGGTTATATGATCGTTTGTCGTACTATCAAGGGGGGCTCTCAAGTTGGTAGCTTAATCGTATCGTTAGTAGAGAGCTCAAACCCTTGCATCCTTGCATCATGTTTCTTGGTTCTTGTTTGATTCTCTTTGTGAGTCTTAGAGCTTATGGTCATCTTGATGACAAGCTTGACTTCATCGAAAACGGAGTTCACATGCATCTTCTATGATGTTTTCGGTGTTGGAGGTTTTACCGGTCTTATCCAAGGAAGGGTTCTCACCATTTTCCTTTGGGCCTTTTCTCATTTGCTTCTTATTGGTATTTCTTTCCATATTGTGTTAGCCCTTGTTGCTAGCTTTCCAACAAACTTGGTTTCGTTGAATTCGGAGTCCATTTGCAAAAGTTGTGGTTGTTTTGGTAAAGGCTGCAGCGGTACTACCGCGACTAGAGCGGATGTAATTTTTTACTACCGCTCCAGAGCAGTACTACCGCGGCTCCTGAGCGGTAGTACCACTTCAGAGCAGTACTACCGCGGCTCCTAAGCGGTAGTACCGCTCCGGACCAAAATCTCGTGTTTTGCTCAGCGGAAGTAGGCACATAAGTAATTTTTTTTTAGTACCGCTACCATTTGCGGTAGTACCGTGAGGTCCAGCGGTAGTACCGTGAGGACGAGCGGTACTACCGCTCCGACGGTTCTTCTGGCCTTTTTGCCTCCTCGCTGTTGTGTTTCGAAGGGGTACTACCGCCCTAGCGGTAGTACCGCTCCTTGGAGCGGTAGTACCGCTCTGTGCGGGCTGTGAGCATAACGGTTGGATTCGGGAGCTCCTATAAAAGGGGGTCTTCTTCCCCATTCAACCTTATCCTTTGAGCTCGTGTTCTTCCCCCATTGTTGACCTTTTTCGAGCTTGCTAACTCTCAGTCCCTCCATGGATTCTTGCTAGTTTTTGAGGGAAAAGAGAGAGGAGATCTAGATCCACATTTCCACCAATCACTTTCTCCTCTATGTGAGGGGAACCCCTTGGATCTAGTTCTTAGAGTTCTTTGTGTTCTTCTTCTTGTTCTTCCTCTCATTTTCCTCCCTAGCATTAGTTGCTTCGGTGGGATTTGAGAGAGAAGGACTTGGGCACTTCGTGTGCCCTTGCCATTGCATTTGGTGCATCGGTTTGAGTTCTCCACGGTGATACGTGGAAGTTCCAAGTTGAGAAGCTTATTACTCTTGGGTGCTTGGTGCCCTTGAGCTTGTTCCTCTTGGGTGCTTGGGGCCCTAGACGGTTGGTGGTGTTCGGAGCTCAATCATTGTGGTGTAAAGCTCCAGGCAAGCGTCGGGGTCTCCAATTAGGTTGTGGAGATCGCCCCGAGCAATTTGACGGGTACCGGTGACCGCCCCCAAGGGTTGCCATCTGTACGGGTTCGGTGACCGCCCTCAAGGGTCCCTTAGTGGAATCACGGCATCTTGCATTGTGCGAGGGCGTGAGGAGATTACGGTGGCCCTAGTGGCTTCTTGGGGAGCATTGTGCCTCCACACCGCTCCAAACGGAGATTAGCATCCGCAAGGGTGTGAACTTTGGGATACATCGTCGTCTCCGCGTGCCTCGTCGTCTCCGCGTGCCTCGGTTATCTCTTACCCGAGCCCTTTACTTATGCACTTTACTTTGTGATAGCCATATTGTTTCTTGTCATATATCTTGCTATCACTTAGTTGTTTATCTTGCTTAGCATAAGTTGTTGGTGCACATAGGTGAGCCTAGTTGTTGTAGGTTTTGTGCTTGACAAATTAACCGCTGGGTTTATTCCGCATTTGTTCAAGCCTAAACCATAATTATTTTAAAAGCACCTATTCACCCCCCCCCCTCTAGGCGACATCCACGATCTTTCAATTGGTATCAGAGCCTCGTCTCTCTTTGTTGGGCTTAACCGCCTAGAGAGTAAAGATGTCGACTAGGGGTTTAGGATTCTCTGACACTCTTAGTTTCGATGGCACAAATTTTGATGTTTGGGTAATTCGCATGCTTAATCTATTTAGGGTCATGGACCCAAATTTAGAGCGAATTGTAGATATGGGTTTTTCTCCTCCAAAGGATCCCCAAAGATTATCTTTAGAGGATGAGAAAAACTCTTATCTCAATGCTCAAGCTTCTAATGTGCTTTTTGATGCTTTGAGCAATGTAGTTATATTTCAACTCATGTCGTTCTGAGATGCTCATGAGTTGTGGACGAAGCTTCAAGATAAATATGGTGTGTCCAAGATTTGTGGGGATGATTGTTCTCCCTCCACCTCCGGTCGTATAGTCTTCTCAATTTCTTCTACTTCACCTACATGTGGTTTGCCACAAGGTAATGATATGGTGAGTAGTGTTGGTCATTGCAATGATGATAGTATGCTTACTGTGGATGATCCTTCATCACTATATTATTGCAATGCTCCTTCTTTGGGATTTAACACTTCGAGCACTCCAAATGTTTCACATGCTTGTGTTGATAGTCCTTGCATATCATGTAGAAATTGCTTGACTAAACCTCATGATGATATGCTTGCTATGTCTTGTTGCCATGATAAAAATGCATCTATTTCCTCGAATTGTTGTGCTAACAATGTAGAGGAAACCCAACACTCCATGGAACAAGATGTGGTGTTTAATGGTGCCTCAAGGGATCCTACACCATCATCTATTGCTTTTTGCCTTATGGCTAAGGCGTCAAAGGTATCTCCTACTTTGTACCCCAATATGTCTCTTGATGATGATGTTGATGCTAATGATGACGAGGATAATGATGAAGAGAATGATAATGTTGCCTCCTTAAAATCTAAGGGGGAAATGATTTTTAAAGCTCTTCATAAAAATAGAATTGCTCGTTCCAACTTCATGGAAATAACATCCATTGCCATTGATGGCAAGAAATACATTGAGGAGTTGGAATCTCATCTAGAGGAGCATGAGGTCACCATTGAGAAAATGGAAGCTCATGGGCGTGATTACGCAAATGAGATCGCGGAGCTATCTCAAGCTCTTGAACATGAACAAACCACGTCCGAATCTCTTGAGGAGACTTTTTCTCTAGAATTATCTAGAGTGAGGGAATCTCATGATAGAACTCTTGAGGTGGCCAATGATTTCAAAACTAAAAATGCTAAGCTTGAAATTGCTCATGCTAGACTCCTTGAGGACTTTGAGAACCTCGAAAATGGCTCAAGGGTCATCAAGGGTGAGCTCATCAAACTCACCGAGTCTCATGCTCAACTTGAAGCTTCTTATTTAAAAGAGCTTGCTAAGTTGCCCCCTCCTATTATCGTTAATGATGATGCTGGTGCTACTAACTCTATTACTTGTGAAGCATCCATTTTGAAGGAGAATGTTGAGCTACGAGCTCAACTTGAGTTGCTATCTAGCAATTATGGGAAATTGGAAGAAAGCCATGAAAAGCTCTCAAGCTCTCATGACGATCTTCTAGTATCCCATAATGTGCTAAAGATAGCTCATGAGGCCATGATTGCTAAGGTAACATCTAGTGAGCCTCATGTTGATACTAGCACCACTTCTAGTCAAAATACTATATTGCCATGTGATAGTCCTTGTAATTCATCTACTCGCAATGTTGGTACATCTTGTGATGAATTGCTTTCCTTGTCTTGTTGCTCTAACAATGAAGCTTATACTTCCTCTAGTACTTGTGTTGTGACTAACCATGTAGAGGAAATAAAAGAGCTCAAGGCCCAAGTCACTTCTTTGAAGAAAGACTTGGAAAAGAGTCATGAAGGGAAATCCACACTAAACAATTTCTTGAGTGTGCAAAAATCCCCCAATGACAAAGGTGGACTTGGATTCAACTCCAATAAGAAGAAGAAGAAGTCCAAGAGCAACAAGAAGAAGGGCCAAAAACAAGTCAAGAATTCGGCCAAGATTATTTGCTTCAAGTGCAAAATTAAAGGGCATCATGTTAGATATTGCCCATTGAAGAAGAATGCCATTGGTAACAAGCAACAAGGGAAGAGGCCACAAGTTCAATCTCATGCTCAACCTCAAGTTGAAGAAAGGCCACTTCCCAAGAAGACTCAAGTTAATGCCTCTCTTGTTGAGAAATCAAGTGAGAAGAAAATGAAGAGTAGACGTTGCTACTTATGTCGTGAGAAAGGTCACCTCGCTTCTTCATGCACTAGTGGTAACTTATCCAACCCAATTATTATTGATGATATCTATTCTCTTGGGAAGGATAAGGTTGGCAATGTGTTTGCCAAGTTTGTTGGTACTCAAAGTGGTGTCAAGAAAAGAACCATTTGGGTTGCCAAGCCTATTGTGACTAACCTCTTAGGACCCAACTTGGTTGGGGACCAACAAGCTCAAACTTGATCAATAGGTGTTGATGGAGGTCATTGGAGACTTGGCTACATTATGAAGAATTAAGGGGACTTCATCATTCCTTTTGTCTCAAGCCAAGTCAATTGGATTATCAAGTTTCTATCTTATATCCAATGTCCCTCCTTGCGGTAACTTGTACTTTAATTGGTTACATTGAAAGTTACTTGCCCCTATGCATGTTTTGGTTTTGTTCCTTCCATGTGTTTGTATATGTTGTGCTTCCAACTTGCTTATCTTGAGCAATCAAGTATGTGTGTGTTGGTTTGCACATCATGTATGTGTGTGTCATGCATTGAGCCTTTTGTATCTTGTCTATTTCTTAGTTGACTCTTATGAGAGATTAATGGAATATCCCATTATGGGGGAGTGATGTGCTTTGTACACCTCACAATCCTATAAATGTGTGTACATGAGGAATACCATCTAGTATTGATATTACAAGATTATCTAGTCGCTATGTGGTATGTCTTCTCATGAGAAATTCAAATTCTTAATAGTCCATTAATTATCTCTTGTTGGATCCTTTTAATTGCCTCTTGTCTATCTTTAATTGGTATCACATTATGGGGGAGTAATATGCTATGTGTGTATTACTAGCCTAGAAAATGTGTACATTTGAGATATTGTCACCTAGAATTGATATTGTAAATTATCTTGTTCCTAGGTGGCATGATAGCTCTACAAGTTGCAATTTGCTTGTGTTTGGTGTGAAGATGATGTCGGATATCCTTGCTATCTACCACCGGGAATTATTTCCAAATACTTCTTGTCTTTTGACAAATTGGTACTCACTTATGTGTGGTAGAATTTATTGATCATCTTTACATTGGCTTTTATTTTTATTTTTCCTTCTCTCTTGCCAAGGTTTGTGTCAACTCCCGTTGTCTTCCCTACCACTTGTGGATCTTGTTTATTTCTCGTTCTTGTCTAGTGCTTTCTAGATATAGTGAAAGTGGTGATCCCACCTTGTGCATTTTGTATTCAAATGCAAATCCTATATAATGCACAACTCGTGGGGGAGCTATCCTATTTTTCTTTAGAACACTCTTCTTGCGATCCTTATCAAGTGTGTGTTGGTGGAAGGCAAGCCGTTTTCATTTTGGTACTTTGTGCCATCATGAAACTTTGTTGAGAGCTTGGTTTGTTTGGAACCATTCTCTCTTTTGGGAGTTTGATATCTTTTATTTTGAGTGTATCAATGGATATCTCATTCCTTGATGTATATTTTATGGATATCCTCCAAGTGATGTTTATTCATTTGGTATCCTTTTCACTTGGCATTTCTTTGTCTTTTGGTTTCGGGTTTTGAAGTCTTGAGCATGCATGTTTTCTTCATGTATTTCTTTTGGCATGCTTTCTTTCTTTGACTCAATATATGGGAGAAACTCCACCTAATCTCAATTTGGATGAGATGTGCATGATATATGGGAGAAACTCCATCATGATTTTGTCTACCTAGAACCTTATACACTTGAGAGAAATTACATCTCTAGTTGACATCCTTTCTTTCACGTCCACCTTGTCTTTCTTATGTCATTTCTTTGGTGGCTCCGTGAAAGCTTTTGCCTTGAGTGCGTGTCCTCTATCATTGCATCTTGATGCACTCTTGTGTGGTGAAGATTATTTTCCTCTTGCTTATCTGTACGAGGTTTTTGCCATCTGAATTGGTACCCCTCGTCTTGATGAGCCTCTCCTCGTCCATCTTCACCACGGGTTGTCACAAGCATAGGCTCTCTATTTTCTTATTAGTAAGCTTGTGAACCCATTTGCTAGTTGTGTGTGAGAATGAAAGGCTTTGCACCGTGTATCTCATTCATTCGAGACTACGTTGATGCTTATGCTCATCCGTATATTAGTCTTCTCATGTGCTTTGCCATGACTCACACACATCATTTTGGTTGAGCCTATTCTTAAGTTGCCTCTTTTACAATGTTGCTCAACCATGTGCTTGTTGCAAGAGCTAGGCTTAGTCTCCTATATGCTCACTTGCACCTGTTGTTAGTTTCTATTGACTTTGGGGGAGCTATGATCCTATTTTGTGCACTTTGTATCCTAATACAAAAATTCTTGATGTGCACACATCATGGGGAGCTTCTCTAGTTTCTTTAGAACACTCCTCTGCTCATATCATAATATCTTTATTCATGTGGCACGTAGGTTCATTGGTCTAGTTGGTTCAATTGGTATCTTTTGATAGCTTGCTTCAATTGGTATCTTTTGATTGCTTGATTGCTTGTTTCTCTCTTTGTTATGTCTTTGTGGCATATCATTCTTTTGCAATCTTGGTGCCTCAATATAGTTGCTCTTCCTCCAAGTATTACCTTTGGATATGTGTATGGCATTCCACTCTCTTGTTGAGAAATACACAACTTTTGGAGGAACACCTTTTATATTGGTCTTCTTAGCTTTTCGCCCATTTTGGCAATCGATGCCAACGGGGAGAAGTTTCAGAGAGTTTTGTGGAGAAGTTTAGAGAGTTATCTCCTCTTGCTTTGGTTTTGTTTCTTAGCATTTGCATCTTATACGCATGCACTATTGGTTGTTGCATTGCATAGTGAAGCATAATTCCTTATATAAACTCTCTTGAAAGTGATTGTCATCAATTACCAAAATGGGTGAGATTGAAAGAACATGTGGTGCCCCCATGTTTGGTTTTGGTAATTGATGACAATCTCTATGGACTAATGGTTGTCTTGAGTTATATTTGAAGGATTTGTCTATAGGCTTTTCTTGAAGTCCATGTGTTGGTTTCAAGGAGTTTATGACTTGACCAAGGTGCTATTAAGGAATTATCCAAAGATTGGTCATGTGAGTGTTGAGCTTATTGCAAGCATGTCTTGAAGAAGAAGATTGTGTGGTCATTCATATTTACCTTCAAGACATCATCCAAATGAAGAGAGTTGGAAAGATTCAAGGTTGATCAAGACTAAGTCAAGAGTGGATCAAGTGATCCCATGGTATGGTAAGCTTTGTCCATTGCACTTTGTGTACTAACCCATGGTCTATGTGAGAGTTCTATGTGGGGTTAGGTACGTGTCCATGGGCTTGCGTCCAGAGGAAGATATCATACAACCCATGGAAAGGATGACATCAAGTGGTGATCGTCATCAAGATTTCCGTGTGCAAGTTCAAGTGGAGCATCACGAAGAGATCAAGTGCTTGATTCTTTCCATCCATTATGGTGTCAATGGACTTGTGAAGATGTGCCGAAGAGTGGCTCACCCATAGTGGACTATGGGGGAGAAATCATCTAGTCTTCATCGAGCCAACGCAATCAAGAAAGTGTTGGGGAACGTAGTAATTTCAAAAAAATTCCTACGCACACGCAAGATCATGGTGATGGCATAGCAACGAGAGGGGAGAGTGTTGTCCACGTACCACGAAGGTAGATGTAGAGGTAGCGTGCCGACTGCGATCACATCGACTTTGGAACCATTTCCCACGTGCATCGTCACCTCATCCTTGGCCAGTGCTCGCTTATTCTGTAGTCCCTATTTCGAGTTGCAAATGTTAGCAACAGAACCAGTATCAAATACCCAGGTGCTACTGCGAGCTCTAGTAAGGTACACATCAATAACATGTATATCACATATACCTTTGTTCACCTTGCCATCCTTCTTATCCGCCAAATACTTGGGGCAGTTCCGCTTCCAGTGTCCAGTCTGCTTGCAGTAGAAGCACTCAGTTTCAGGCTTAGGTCCAGACTTGGGTTTCTTCTCTTGAGCAGCAACTTGCTTGTTGTTCTTCTTGAAGTTCCCCTTCTTCTTCCCTTTGCCCTTTTTCTTGAAACTAGTGGTCTTGTTAACCATCAACACTTGATGCTCCTTCTTGATTTCTACTTCCGCAGCTTTTAGCATTGCGAAGAGCTCGGGAATTGTCTTGTTCATCCCTTGCATATTATAGTTCATCACGAAGCTCTTGTATCTTGGTGGCAGTGATTGGAGAATTCTGTCAATGACACTATCATCAGGAAGATTAACTACCAGTTGAATCAAGTGATTATTATACCCAGACATTTTGAGTATGTGTTCACTGACAGAACTATTCTCCTCCATCTTGTAGCTATAGAACTTATTGGAGACTTCATATCTCTCAATCCGGGCATTTGCTTGAAATATTAACTTCAACTCCTGGAACATCTCATATGCTCCATGACGTTCAAAACGTCGTTGAAGACCCGGTTCTAAGCCGTAAAGCATGGCTGAAGCATAGGGAACATCTTTTATTTTCTCTCTATCTTCTGCTGTGGTCGGGCATTGAGTTTGACTCAACTTCACACCTTGTAGTACGGGCAAGAACCCTTTCTTTGCCTGATCCATTTTGAACTTTTTCAAAATTTTATCAAGGTATGTGCTTTGTGAAAGTCCTATTAAGCGTCTTGATCTATCTCTATAGATCTTGATGCCCAATATGTAAGCAGCTTCACCGAGGTCTTTCATTGAAAAACTTTTATTCAAGTATCCCTTTATGCTATCCAGAAATTCTATATCATTTCCAATTAATAATATGTCATCTACATATAATATCAGAAATGCTATAGAGCTCCCACTCACTTTCTTGTAAATACAGGCTTCTCCAAAAGTCTGTATAAAACCATATGCTTTGATCACACTATCAACGCGTTTATTCCAACTCCGAGATGCTTGCACCAGTCCATAAATGGAACGCTGGAGCTTGCACACTTTGTTAGCACCTTTTGGATCAACAAAACCTTCTGGCTGCATCATATACAACTCTTCTTCCAGAAATCCATTCAAGAATGCAGTTTTGACATCCATTTGCCAAATTTCATAATTATGAAATGCAGCAATCGCTAAGATGATTCGGACAGACTTAAGCGTCGCTACAGGTGAGAAAGTCTCATCGTAGTCAACCCCTTGAACTTGTCGAAAACCTTTTGCAACAAGTCGAGCTTTATAGACAATTACATTACCATCAGCGTCAGTCTTCTTCTTAAAGATCCATTTATTCTCAATGGCTTGCCGATCATCGGGCAAGTCAACCAAAGTCCATACTTTGTTTTCATACATGGATCCCATCTCAGATTTCATGGCTTCTAGCCATTTTGCGGAATCTGGGCTCATCATCGCTTCCTCATAGTTCGTAGGTTCGTCATGGTCAAGTAACATGACTTCCAGAATTGGATTACCGTACCACTCTGGTGCGGATCTTATTCTGGTAGACCTACGAGGTTCAGTAGAAACTTGATATGAAGTTTCATGATCAATATCATTAGCTTCCTCGCTAATTGGTGTAGTTGTCACAGGAACCGGTTCTTGTGATGAACTACTTTCCAATAAGGGAGTAGATACAGTTATCTCATCAAGTTCTACTTTCCTCCCACTCACTTCTTTCGAGAGAAACTCCTTCTCTAGAAAGGATCCATTCTTAGCAACGAATGTCTTGCCTTCGGATCTGTGATAGAAGGTATACCCAACTGTCTCTTTCGGGTATCCTATGAAGACACATTTCTCCGATTTAGGTTCGAGCTTATCTGGTTGAAGTTTCTTCACATAAGCATCGCAGCCCCAAACTTTAAGAAACGACAACTTTGGTTTCTTACCAAACCACAATTCATAAGGCGTCGTCTCAATTCATAATGCGGCCGTCTGTAAAACGTCGTTGAAGACCCGGTTCTAAGCCGTAAAGCATGGCATCAGCTTTGCTCTGCCAGACGTTCTTAACGTCGTCAGTTGCATCAGCAGCAGGCCTGGCACCCAGCGGTGCTTCCAGGATGTAATTCTTCTGTGCAGCAATGAGGATAATCCTCAAGTTACGGACCCAGTCCGTGTAATTGCTACCATCATCTTTCAACTTTGCTTTCTCAAGGAACGCATTAAAATTCAACGGAACAACAACACGAGCCATCTATCTACAATCAAACATAGACAAGCAAAATACTATCAGGTACTAAGTTCATGATAAATTTAAGTTCAATTAATCATATTACTTAAGAACTCCCACTTAGATAGACATCTCTCTAGTCATCTAAGTGATCACGTGATCCAAATCAACTAAACCATAACCGATCATCACGTGAGATGGAGTAGTTTTCAATGGTGAACATCATTATGTTGATCATATCTACTATATGATTCACGCTCGACCTTTCGGTCTCCATGTTCCGAGGCCATATCTGCATATGCTAGGCTCGTCAAGTTTAACCTGAGTATTCTGCGTGTGCAAAAACTGGCTTGCACCCGTTGTAGATGGACGTAGAGCTTATCACACCCGATCATCACGTGGTGTCTGGGCACGACGAACTTTGGCAACGGTGCATACTCAGGGAGAACACTTCTTGATAATTTAAGTGAGAGATCATCTTAAAATGCTACCGTCAATCAAAGCAAGATAAGATGCATAAAGGATAAACATCACATGCAATCAATATAAGTGATATGATATGGCCATCATCATCTTGTGCTTGTGATCTCCATCTCCGAAGCACCGTCATGATTACCATCGTCACCGGTGCGACACCTTGATCTTCATCGTAGCATCGTTGTCATTTACGCCATCTATTGCTTCTACGACTATCGCTACCGCTTAGTGATAAAGTAAAGCAATTACAGGGCGTTTGCATTTCATACAATAAAGCGACAATCATATGGCTCCTGCCAGTTGCCGATAACTTCGGTTACAAAACATGATCATCTCATACAATACAATATAGCATCACGTCTTGACCATATCACATCACAACATGCCCTGCAAAAACAAGTTAGACGTCCTCTACTTTGTTGTTGCAAATTTTACGTGGCTGCTACGGGCTGAGCAAGAACCGTTCTTACCTACGCATCAAAACCACAACGATAGTTCGTCAAGTTAGTGTTGTTTTAACCTTCGCAAGGACCGGGCGTAGCCACACTCGATTCAACTAAAGTGAGAGAGACAGACACCCGCCAGCCACCTTTAAGCACGAGTGCTCGTAACGGTGAAACCAGTCTCGCGTAAGCGTACGCGTAATGTCGGTCCGGGCCGTTTCATCTCACAATACCGCCGAACCAAAGTATGACATGCTGGTAAGCAGTATGACTTGTATCGCCCACAACTCACTTGTGTTCTACTCGTGCATATGACATCTACGCATAAAACCTGGCTCGGATGCCACTGTTGGGGAACGTAGTAATTTCAAAAAAATTCCTACGCACACGCAAGATCATGGTGATGGCATAGCAACGAGAGGGGAGAGTGTTGTCCACGTACCCTCGTAGACCGTAAGCGGAAGTGTTAGCACAACGCGGTTGATGTAGTCGTACGCACGATCCGACCGATCCAAGCACCGAACGTACGGCACCTCCGAGTTCAGCACACGTTCAGCTCGATGACGATCACCGGGCTCCGATCCAGCAAAGCTTTGGGGATGAGTTCCATCAGCACGACGGCGTGGTGATGATGATGATGTTCTACCGGCGCAGGACTTCGCCTAAACTCCGTGACGATATGACCGAGGTGGAATATGGTGGAAGGGGGCACCGCACACGGCTAAGGAACGATCCGTAGATCAACTTGTGTGTCTATGGGGTGCCCCCCGCCCCCGTATATAAAGGAGCCAGGGGGGAGGAGGCGGCCGGCCAAGGAGGGCGCGCCAAGGGGGGAGTCCTACTCCCACCGGGAGTAGGACTCCCTTCTTTCCTAGTTGGAATAGGAGAAGGGGGGAAAGAGGAGGAAGAGGGGAAGGAAAGGGGGGCGCCGCCCCCCTTCCCTTGTCCTATTCGGACTAGGAAGGGGATGGGCGCGCGGCCCCCTCCTGCCTCCTTCTCTCTTCTCCCTCGAGGCCCATGTAGGCCCAATAACCCCCCGGGGGGTTCCGGTAACCTCCCGGTGCTCCGGTAAAATGCCGATTTCACCCGGAACAATTTCGATGTCCAAATATAGGCTTCCAATATATCAATTTTTATGTCTCGACCATTTTGAGACTCCTCGTTACGTCCGTGATCACATCCGGGACTCCGAACAACCTACGGTACATCAAAACTTATAAACTCATAATAAAACTGTCATCGTAACGTTAAGCGTGCGGACCCTACGGGTTCGAGAACTATGTAGACATGACCTAGAACTATTCTCGGTCAATAACCAGTAGCGGAACCTGGATGCCCATATTGGTTCCTATATATTCTACGAAGATCTTTATCGGTCAAACCACATAACAACATGCGTTGTTCCCTTTGTCATCGGTATGTTACTTGCCCGAGATTTGATCGTCGGTATCCAATACCTAGTTCAATCTCGTTACCGGCAAGTCTCTTTACTCGTTACGTAATGCATCATCCCGCAACTAACTCATTAGTCACATTGCTTGCAAGGCTTATAGTGATGTGCATTACCGAGAGGGCCCAGAGATACCTCTCCGACAATCGGAGTGACAAAACCTAAACTCGAAATACGCCAACCCAACATGTACCTTTGGAGACACCTGTAGTACTCCTTTATAATCACCCAGTTACATTGTGACGTTTGGTAGCACCCAAAGTGTTCCTCCGGTAAACGGGAGTTGCATAATCTCATAGTTACAGGAACATGTATAAGTCATGAAGAAAGCAATAGCAACATACTAAACGATCAAGTGCTAGGCTAACGGAATGGGTCATGTCAATCACATCATTCTCCTAATGATGTGATCTCGTTAATCAAATGACAACACATATCTATGGTTAGGAAACATAACCATCTTTGATTAATGAGCTAGTCAAGTAGAGGCATACTAGTGACTATATGTTTGTCTATGTATTCACACATGTATCATGTTTCCGGTTAATACAATTCTAGCATGAATAATAAACATTTATCATGATATGAGGAAATAAATGATAACTTTATTATTGCCTCTAGGGCATATTTCCTTCAGAAAGGTGGTCCATCTTGAGGGAGTCAAGATCGTCATCATCTAGCTCAAGTGGACCATGTGCAAGGCAAAGGTTTGCCCTTGATAGGTTTTCTATTTTACCGGTCTCGTGGTGGTAGTAGGGAGACCGGGTTATATGATCGTTTGTCGTACTATCAAGGGGGGCTCTCAAGTTGGTAGCTTGATCGTATCGTTAGTAGAGAGCTCAAACCCTTGCATCCTTGCATCATGTTTCTTGGTTCTTGTTTGGTTCTCTTTGTGAGTCTTAGAGCTTATGGTCATCTTGATGACAAGCTTGAGTTCATCGAAAACGGAGTTCACATGCGTCTTCTATGATGTTTTCGGTGTTGGAGGTTTTACCGGTCTTATCCAAGGAAGGGTTCTCACCATTTTCCTTTGGGCCTTTTCTCATTTGCTTCTTATTGGTATTTCTTTCAAGATTGTGTTAACCCTTGTCGCTAGCTTTCCAACAAACTTGGTTTCGTTGAATTCGGAGTCCGTTTGCAAAAGTTGTGGTTGTTTTGGTAAAGGCTGCAGCGGTACTACCGCGACTAGAGCGGATGTAATTTTTTACTACCGCTCCAGAGCAGTACTACCGCGGCTCCTGAGCGGTAGTACCGCTTCAGAGCAGTACTACCGCGGCTCCTAAGCGGTAGTACCGCTCCGGACCAAAATCTCGTGTTTTGCTCAGCGGAAGTAGGCACAGAAGTATTTTTTTAGTATCGCTCGCAAGCAGTAGTACCGCTACCATTTGCGGTAGTACCATGAGGTCCAGCGGTAGTACCGTGAGGACGAGCGGTACTAACGCTCCGATGGTTCTTCTGGCCTTTTTGCCTCCTCGCTGTTGTGTTTCGAAGGGGTACTACCGCCCTAGCGGTAGTACCGCTCCTTGGAGCGGTAGTACCGCTCTGTGCGGGCTGTGAGCATAACGGTTGGATTTGGGAGCTCCTATAAAAGGGGGTCTTCTTCCCCATTCAACCTTATCCTTTGAGCTCGTGTTCTTCCCCCAGTGTTGACCTTTTTCGAGCTTGCTAACTCTCAATCCCTCCATGGATTCTTGCTAGTTTTTGAGGGAAAAGAGAGAGGAGATCTAGATCCACATTTCCACCAATCACTTTCTCCTCTATGTGAGGGGAACCCCTTGGATCTAGTTCTTGGAGTTCTTGATGTTCTCCTTCTTGTTCTTCCTCTCATTTTCCTCCCTAGCATTAGTTGCTTCGGTGGGATTTGAGAGAGAAGGACTTGGGCACTTCGTGTGCCCTTGCCATTGCATTTGGTGCATCGGTTTGAGTTCTCCATGGTGATACATGGAAGTTCCAAGTTGAGAAGATTATTACTCTTGGGTGCTTGGTGCCCTTGAGCTTTTTCCTCTTGGGTGCTTGGGTGCCCTAGACGGTTGGTGGTGTTCGGAGCTCAATCATTGTGGTGTAAAGCTCCGGGCAAGCGTCGGGGTCTCCAATTAGGTTGTGGAGATCGCCCCGAGCAATTTGACGGGTACCGGTGACCGCCCCCAAGGGTAGCCATTTGTACGGGTTCGATGACCGCCATCAAGGGTCCCTTAGTGGAATCACGGCATCTTGCATTGTGCGAGGGCGTGAGGAGATTACGGTGGCCCTAGTGGCTTCTTGGGGAGCATTGTGCCTCCACACCGCTCCAAACGGAGATTAGCATCCGCAAGGGTGTGAACTTTGGGATACATCGTCGTCTCCGCGTGCCTCGTCGTCTCCGCGTGCCTCGGTTATCTCTTACCCGAGCCCTTTACTTATGCACTTTACTTTGTGATAGCCATATTGTTTCTTGTCATATGTCTTGCTATCACTTAGTTGTTTATCTTGCTTAGCATAAGTTGTTGGTGCACATAGGTGAGCCTAATTGTTGTAGGTTTTGTGCTTGACAAATTAATCGCTAGGTTTATTCCGCATTTGTTCAAGCCTAAACCGTAATTATTTTAAAAGCGCCTATTCACCACCCCCCCCCCCCCACTCTAGGCGACATCGACGATCTTTCAAAATATCCATATCGAATGGAGTCCAAATGCAGCGAAATTTTTGGAGATTTTTTTTTCAACCAGAAGACAACTTGGGAACCAAGGAAGTCGATGAGGGAAGGCCCGTGGGGCCCACCACCCACCAGGGCGCGCCAGAGGCCCCAGGCGCGCCCTGGTGGGTGGTGGGGCCCACCGAGCTTCGTTGCACTGCCTCTCAGCTCTATAAATACCCAAATATCCAGAAACCTTAGGGGAGCCGACGAAACACAATTCCAGCTGTCGCAAGTTCCAGAACCACGAAATCCAATCCAGAGCCCTATTCCGACACCTTGCCGGAGGGAAACACGATCACGGAGGGGTTCATCATCCTCGTTGGTGCTCCTTAGATGATGCGTGAGTAGTTCACCATAGACCTACGGGTCCGTATGCAGTACCTAGATGGCTTCTTCTCTCTTTTTGAGTCTCAATACAATGTTCTTCTCGATTTTCTTGAAGATCTATTTGATGTAATGACTTTTTATGGTGCGTTTGTTGGGATCCGATGAATTGCGAGTTTATGATCAGATATATCTATGAATATTATTTGAGTCTTCTTTGATCTCCTATATGCATGATTGTTATAGCCTCGTATTTCTTCTCTGAATCTTTGGTTTAGTTAGGCCAACTAGATTGATTTTTCTTGCAATGAAAAGAGGTGATTTATGATGGGTTTGATCTTGTAGTGTCCTCACCCAGTCATAGAAGGGGTAGCGAGGCACGCATGTATCATTGCTATTAAGAATAAAAAGATGGGGTCTATTCCTACATAAATAGATCTTGTCTACATCATGTCATCGTTCTTATTGCATTACTCCGTTTCTTCATGAATTTAGTACACTAGATGCATGTCGGATAGCGGTCGATGTGTGGAGTAATAGTAGTAGATGCAGAATCGTTTTGGTCTACTAATCTTAGACGTGATGCCTATATACACAATCGTTGCCTTGGATATCATCATAATTATTTGCTCTTCTATCAATTGCCCAACAGTAATTTATTAACCCACCGTATGTTACTTTCTTGAGAGAAGCCACTAGTGAAATCTACGGCCCCCGGGTATTATCTTTTATCATATTGTTTTCAAATCTATATTTCCAAAAACCCAAAAATACATTGATGCACGTTTTATTTACTTATTTTATTCCGTGTTTTTGCAAGATCTATTTATCCAAATTACCACAATTTTATCTATCTTTTTACCGTAGAGGGATTGACAACCCTTCTTTCGCGTTGGGTTGCAAGTATTGGTCCTTTGTGTGCAGGTATCGTTTACATAGTGTTTCTTCATTCTCCTACTGGATTGATAACCTTGGTTTCATAACTAAGGGAAATACTTACCGTAGTTGTGCTTCATCATCCCTTCCTCTTTGGAAAAATACCGACGCATATCTAAGCCACGCTAGTCACTCATTACGATTTGTTTCCATATGATGCTACATTTTAAGATAATAAAAGCACCTTTTATCAAAAAATGCCAAGTCCTGGTTTTTTTTGTATTTTTACACATGCCGCTCTAGCAACATCGGGCATGCGAGAGTCCATGAAGAGCGAACACAGGTATTTCCAACATGCAATGGAAAAACAATTGGGTGTCTTGTCTTTGTAAGGGCATCTCCAAAGCGAACTGTCAAACCGCATGTGACCGTTCAGACTGCGCGGTCCGAACGTGTTTAGCCATCCAATGCGGTCAAGTATCGGTCCGCCAAGTAGTCCGTACGCACTTTTTTCCTCAAACCCGAGACAAATTGGGGGTGGGGTGGGGCGGTTTGCGGGATTTCGAACAATATATATGTAGGAATCTGACACCCCTGGTCCACCCAAAACCCCATCCCTCCATCCTCCTATTTTCTCTCCTTCCATTTTTCTCTCTTGCCTTCGCCGCTACTCCACCACCCCGGCTGCCCTGCCACACGCATGCCAAAACTCGATGAGTATTTTACCTCCAACGATACACCCAGGCTCCACGCCGCTTCTCCTCCGCCGCCGTTCCACACCTCTCCTCTCATGTACCATCCGCTCCTACGATACTCACCATGCTCAACAACTGTTCGGTTGAATGCTGATGCTAAATATTTGTGTCCCTTCTTCCTTGAAGCAATGGATTCAGATATGGAATACATATACGAGCATTGTGTTGAGTTGTCTGATGGCTTGTCCGACGAGGAGGACTACACAGATGAGACCGCGATGATGTAGGCCGTCCTTGCAGACGCGGAGCGTGCGGAAGAGGATGTTCTCAATTTCAAGGGATCGATCAAGTGTCATAGGGTGCTCAACTGCAACAGGGCACACAACCATTTGACGTTGCTGGACGACTACTTTACCCCCCATGCCCTCTTCACTGACAATTTTTCCGACGCTTTTGGGTGCGCAAAAATGTATTCGATCGTCTCTACCATGGTGTTGGGTCCTTTGATGACTACTTCATCTTGAAGAAGGATGTCATGGGAAGGATTGTGTTCTCTTGATACGAGAAGTGCATGGCCGCACTGCGGATGCTTGCACACAAGATGGCCGTTGATTCATGGAACGAGTACCTACGAATGTTTGAGAGAATATGCAGAGATACCATGGTCAACTTTGCAACTGTTGTGGTTGAGATGTTTGGACCTCAGTACCTAAGAGAACCAACCGTCGCAGACACCGACAGGATATTGGCAATCTCGGAAGCAAGAAGGTGGCTAGGTTTGATAGGATCTCTTGACTGCATGTACTGGAAATAGAAGAACTTCCCAATAGCTTTACAAGGACAATATCAGGGTCATGTTAAGAAGCCCACCATCATTCTTAAAGCAGTTGCATGATAGGATCTTTGGATTTGTTGGCATGCTTTCTTTGGCATGCCCAGGTCTCACTATGACATCAATATGTTGCAGTGATCACCATTGTTTGCTAGTCTGACCGAAGGAAAAGCTCATCCCTACCACTATACTGTCAATGGGCATGAGTACGACATGGGCTACTATCTGGTTGACGGCATCTATCCTCCGTGGGCTACCTATGTCGACAACATCTCTAACCCAATTGACTAGCAAAAGTCTCACTTTGCCCAAAAATAAGAAGCAGGTATAAAGGATGTTGAGAGGGCATTTGAAGTTATGTGGGCACGTTTTGCAGTTATTCGTGGACCTGCTAAACAATGGGATCTGGAGACCTTTTAGGAGGTGATGACATGTTGTATGATCATGCACAACACGGTTATGGAGGATGAGGGTGAGGATGTTGCCGTGGGTCTTGAATTTGACAACATGGGTAATCATATCGAACTTCCAGACTAGAATCCGGGCACATTTCAAGAGTTTGTTCAATACATCAACAAATTCGGCATCGAGTAACTCATGAGCAAGTGAAGGAAGATCTGAATGAGCATCTGTGGGCGGTTAAAGGAGAGAATAATATTTGAGTGTAATATTTGAACTTTTTACAATTAGAACTATTGCTGCATTTAAACATTCGAACTATTCTAAACTATGTATGCAGCTATTTGAGTGTGCGGACTTTAGAAGAAATGAGACCAGATGTATACGGATAGCTTTGGATGGCCGGTTTCCACATAGTACGTGCCCGAGGATGAATGCGATGTGTGTTTTGCGGGTTAGCGTTGGAGATGCTCTAAACAGCCCAATGAAAAATATCCGGAGGCACAGATGATCACGTCCATGCACATGGATTTATATCCTCTATTTGTTTACTTCCATGAGCCTTGAGCAGAGTGAAGATCTTACCCAGCTGTGAGCACAGAGCACAAGGGGCTCGCGTGATGCACAAGGTGTACGTCCGTCCTCGGTTATACTACAACGTGAAGCGTTGCCCATGCCTTCATTTATTGCTTGCCGGATACACAAGCCTGACTCAGCACCGATTCTCTGGCTTGGCGTGCGCTCTAAGAGACGGAGGTGTCACGTATCCTAACTTATCTGCTCTCGGAGACGGAGGCATCCTCACGCAGTGGCGGAGCTAGGATTGGACCAAGCCCCGGGCCAAAAAAAATTCGCCGCGAGGGAAAATCTTAACACCCATAAGGCTTTTAGTTACCTTATTAAAAGATACCCCATACAAAATATGGCTCGGTTGCATTAAAAATTTATTATTTAAAATTAATGCTTAAAAATACAATGAAATAGATAAAAACTTCAAAGAACGGTACATGATAAAAAAGAGTACCGAATCAATGGTTTGCTTCATCAGTGCCTCACATAACCTCATCAAAAGCGGAAGAAGAGTCAACACCTTCAAGGCATTGAAAGCAAAATATCATAAGAGAAGTCATAAACTTTCAATTGGTTTTCTAAGATAGGATCAGCTTCAATATCACCTTTATGGAATTGACCAAGGGCACGAGCAGGAATACCATGATTGTTTCTCTCTCCAGTTGACATTGCAGGTGGGTTGCTTGAAGTCTAATGCGGTGGCCTCATTTCTACAGTTGTTTCTGTTTCTGGTGTTGATTCAGTTTCCTCGGCCACTTGATTCCCTCCATCTGAAATGATAGGTGTAGACAGCCCCGTTGCGAACACCGGCGAAAAAAATGTCTTCATCTTCTTTGTCTACAATATATAAAATGAAATTGACAATTACATCAATTTGGGTTCAACAATATCATACATATATGACTGGATACAAAAGAACATCATATAAATTTCAGTTTAGAGCAGTTTGTACACTGATACAACTTATGCGAATAGAACATGGTACAAGTAGAAAGCATCACAGAAAATTAGAAGCTATACCGCAACCGACAATGAAGCAGCGCCACGCAGGAGAACAACGAACAGGAAGGCAAAGACGGGCAGAAAGTGGGTGGGCCGGGGGCGGAGCCACGACGAATGGCGGCGCGGGCGCTGGTGTCCCTGCTGCTCCTTGAGATCGATCGTGGCGTCCTCGTGCGTGCGACTCGGCGGGCGTCGGCGGCCGCGCGATCGTTTGGTCTCCTGTGCCTCGTGCGTGCTGGATCGTGGGGTGTGTTGTTGCCGTACGTGCGTGAGCAGTCCATCAAGCCTTTGGGCCTTCTTCTTTTTCACTGGGCTACGCCCCGGGCCTGCCAAAAATTCTATATAACTATAGCCTATTAATTTTTCCACGCCCCGGGCCTGGGCCCTGGGTGCCCGGGGCCCAGCTCCGCCCCTGTCCTCACGTATCTGCTAGCTAATGTCAGGGTTAAAACTGAGCTAGCTAATGTGTGCATGGTTCTTTTTTTTTAAAGACCCAACACTTTATGGCATTTCATTGATTTAGCAGAAGAGTGCGGAATACATAGTTCGATCAAGTGATCTTTTGAGACAACTACCGCGGTGCCCAGAAACCTAGTCCCGACTGTTCACCAACTATGCTAATTTCTTGCGTCAATCGCCCCAAAGGGTACTCAAAACATTTGGGCCCAGCCAAATTCAATAGTTCCATGTTGTGTCTGATTTTGCAAGCACTTCGGCCATCGAAGCGATCTTGTGCCTGAAAGTGCATGAGTTTCTCTCTTGCCAAATTTCCCATGTTATAAGGATTAATAGGGACCTAAGAGCCCTCCTTTCTTGCCCGGCAATTGCTTGCTGTGAGATTACTTTGAGAATTTCTGGGGTGGTTCTTGCACTGTGCCGATTCTCATGGTTTAGGGCTCCACATCCTCTCCCTTTTTTGACAGCATTCCGAACCTGCATGGTGACCGGACAACTCCAGAAGAGATGAGTCGATGTTTCTAGGCTTTGGAAGCAAAACAAGCAGAAGTATCCGGTTTCCCATCCGCGCCGCTGCACCCTGTCATTGCAACAATCAATCTTGCAGTAGAAGCTAGAGTGTGAATTGCAAAAAACCACCACATTTGAAGTTCACTTCCGCAATCGCCACCACATTACTTGCGCGTCCCAAAAATCTACCTGTTTTCTTACAAATTTTCTCAATAAACACTAATGAACGATTCGGCGATTTAACCCAATTTTTGACAGAAAGGGCCCGCATGTAAGCGCTGACATGGCATAAAAGGGTCAACACCGTTTGTTGACCACTAAGTTAGACATTGGGCCCACCAATCATCAGCTGAACATACAAAGGGTCCCTGAAAAATGTCATAAAGCACCCTAGAAACAAAATCAGATTACAATTGGATCCCTAGGAGGGTTGCCGTGAGCACGTCACCGCCGGAGGGGAGATGAGCAATGGTGGAGGGGCTCGGAAAGCCAACTCCGGCGACCACATCCGCCGCCACGGGCGAGGAGAGCGGCGGTAGGACATGCAACTCTCCGGTCGGCGCACCAGGGCAGGTTCCTGGTGGCGGCGACCCGGGGTGTGGTGGCCGCAACATGCGTGGTAGCTCCTCGGCGGGCACCTCGGCCTCGATCAGGAATCGCAACATCGCCGCACAAGCTCAAGCACGCCCCCACCCCCATGGTCGGACGCTCCAATAGCACCGGACCAGCGTGCGCGAAGCCGGATATCGGCGGCGACGAGCTCGTGGGCGTGAACTGGAGACTGGCAGCGAGTTCTGGGGCGTGAGCTAGAGATCGGCTCGCCGCACGACATAGAGGAAGAGGACGGAGCTCGCCGGGGCAGGGGGAGGGGCCGCATCACGAGATCCGATGTGGGGCTGCGCGGGGCGGTGGATCTCGCCGACGCTGGGAGGGAGAAGAGGTGGTGGATGGTGGAGGGGGCGGAGCATGGCAAGAGAGGGGCTAGGCGGCGCCGACCATCAAGTGTAGTACGCGGTGATGACTTCAGAGAGATGGGGATCATGGGGAGGGAGGGGATCCTGACGAACAGTCGACGCTGTTTTCTTTAACTTTTAGTGCCACATCAGCACTTACAAGTGGGCCCTACTGGTCAGAAATTAGATTAAATCGTCCAAATCGGTCATTAGTGTTTATTGAGAAAATTTGTAAGGAAACTGGTAGATTTTTGGGACGCGCAAGTAATGTGGTGGCGATTGCGAAAGTGAACTTCAAATGTGGTGGTATTTTGCAATTCACTCGAAGCTAGAAGAACATCTTAAGTCTCTCCGGCGACCTGGGTTTCCTAATGACTGCCCGGAATTCCGAGGCTGGCGCATCCTGGAACTGCATAAGGTAGGCAAACTCAAATTACATGTATTAAGATAAAATTTAATACATGTCTTGCAACCTAGCTTTCCTTTGCGTTACTGGGATCATTAATACAGCACATGCATGCAAGAAAGCTGAGTGGAGGTCAGTGTCATTATGACTACATGCATGCAATTATATAAACAAATTGCTAGTACGAGAAAACATTATTAATCTTTGCCTCCTTTACTGTTAGTGGTCTTGTATAAATGTAAAATGTATATTCTATAGTGGCCTTGTATAAGTAAATGGAGGGGGTACGTACCAACATTAATACACATAAGATTAGGTGTTCGAATAACCAAATCTATGAGCAGAGGAGTGTGCCAGTAAAAGCATAGAGCATATTGTATATGTAAATTGATGGATGCTAGTTGATATACAATTGTCAAGTACAGAGTACTATGTCAAATTGGGCCAGGAAGTATGTTTTTTATTGATTTATGCTTAAACGCTAAATGTGGCATAGCACGCTATAGCTACGCTATATCATTTCAAAGCTTTTGGCCGAGCCGCCGCTAAGAGGCTTAGGGCCATATTTAAATCTTCGTTTGGCACTCAATATGTTTATTTATTTTTACAAAGGTCATGCCTGTTTTTTCTTGTCAAATATCATGTTCTCAAATGTTTTTAGGTACTAACTAATAATTAATGTAATAGCAAGGAAGTCAAATATCGATCAATAATTTCCAAAATATTTAGAGCACATAGCACAAGGGGCTCGCGTGATGCACAAGGCGTACTTGCGTGAACTTTGAGCAGAGTGAAGATCTCACCCTGATTGTGAGCACAGAGCACAAGGGGCTCGCGTGATGCACGAGGTGTACGTCCTCGGTTAGTTATACTACACACATCACAACGTGAAGCGTTACCCTGCCTTCATTTATTACTGCCACCGTATCTGAGATCCGGTGATACACGAGCCTGAGTCAGCACCGATTCTCCGGCTCGGCGGTGGACAATATCATATATATGATCCCATTGTCCGATGATTTCTAGCGTGCGCTCTAAGATAGAGTGATTCCTTTCCGTGTGCATGCTACGGTGTTCGTGATGCACATGGCTGAGATCCCAACATGCACAAGACACGTGGCATGTTTCCATCCATCTAGTGCTGACATGCATGCCGCCATTGCCCTAGCATCCATCTAGTGTCATTGCCCTAGCTAGCTCCCATGATCTATAAATACCACTCCCAACCTTCGAGTTCTCACACACAGCGACCTACTATCTCATAAGCCTATAGCACTGGTTGAGCCAGAGCTAGCCACACCCAACTCCGCCATGGCGAACCCCTCCAATTTCCAGATCACTCCCCGCGCCGCGATCATGGAGAGCAATGAGCTCAACTTCCGCAGCCTGTACCTGTTCCACACTTCCCTCGGCGCAAATCAGACCCAGTCCACGGTAATAGACCCGAATGCCACTACCGGTTTGGGTCAGACGGCTGTTAACAACTGGGCGATATGTGATAGCCCTAGCCCCGGTGCCACCGTCGTTGCACGCGCACAGGGCCTGCATATCTATGCCGGTAACTGGCAGAATACTTTCAGCATAACCTTTGAGGTTGAAAGGTACGTACGCATATAAATATAAATGCAAGGTTATATATCTTTGCCTAGAAATGCATCTTCATGTGGATTAGTTAAGCTACATTTGATTCTATTATTAGGTGGTATTGCATATTTCAGTGCATGATACAGTTGCCAACCATCTGTGGACATGATACAGGTTTAAGGGGGTCAACGCTTCAGGTGATGGGGATATCTGTTGAGGAAGGTGAGTGGGCTATTGTTGGTGGGACAGGACAGTTCGCAATGGCAAACGGTGTCATATACAAAAAGTTCCATGAGCAGAGGAGCGATGGTAACATCATAGAACTCACTGTCCACGCGTTCTGTCCCGTGCTGAATGGCTCGCCGGTGAGATGAATATGCATAGAAATATTTACTTATTCATTTATTTTTAATTAGGAGATATTGCTATTTTTCTCCATAGAAATATTCATTGATTTTTGTTCACACCGATCCTTTTCATTTAAGCAAACATCACATGGTTATTATATCTTGTAGAGCCTTCTCACAAAGCTTGGACCATGGGGTGGAAGTGGAGGGTCGGATAAAGACATCGTTGAGGCACCAAGGCGTCTAGAGAGCATCACAGTTAGCAGCGGCTTGATTGTTGATTCAATCAAATTTTCTTATGTTGACCAAGCTGGCCAGAAGCACACAGGTGGACCCTGGGGAGGATCCGGAGGAAATCAAAACACGGTTCGATCTCTGAATTGACTTTTATGTGATTTTCTCAATTCCATATGTAAGCAACTCAACACTTCTTTTTTCTTTTGCTATGCAGATCGTACTCGGGGCTTCTGAGTTTGTGAAGGAAGTCTCTGGGACACACGGCATTTTTGACAAAGACCAACACCACATAATAACGTCACTGAAATTCATCACCAATGTGAAGGCTTATGGGCCTTTCGGAGAAGCAAAGGGAACCCCTTTCACCATACCTGCGGAAAAGAATAGCAGCATAGTGGGCTTTTTCGGGCGTAGTGGGATATATCTCGATGCGCTTGGTGTCTACGTGTCCAACTCTAGCTAAGCAATAGCGGCTAATGTTCTTATTTTCGGCGTTTGTTTCTCAATTCAAATAAGAAGATGAGATTGTTGTCCTTTCTCATCCAGAAGATCCTATGTAGCCACCCGGACTTTTAGGTCCCTTTGTTGTGATGAATAAAAATATCAGTTTTTCTTATATATGTGTGATGTGTTTTCTGTATGTGTCTTGCTTGGGATGCATGTGACGTGATAACTATAAGAATTGAGTGAAATAAGAAGTGCATGCGTGCGTGCGTGCGTGCGTGGCGCGTTCATATCCTCAAAATTATATGCTAGTTCTTGTGGTTGCTCCATATGGACACGAACATCCGAACAAAGGAAAGACCACATACATGGCCTATTAGTGCTTGGACTCCTAATCTCCTATTAGACTACTACTTGAATGCACGACATGGCATATTAGCCACACACAACTACTAACCCACATACCAACTAATACATGTAAATTAACTAAACAGACAACAATCAAGATTATGCTAACAATGGGAACCAACAAACGAGTTTCAATAGAAAGAATCTTCTTGGTGAGTCCGTAGCTAGTAGGAGCATTTCTAGCTCTTCCCAAGAAGATTCATCTCCCCAAAACGGAACTTCTATGAGTTAACACCACCGAGTCCTTCCCATTAAAATTCTAGCCCCATTAAATATGATAAGTTTACCCATAAACCGAATCCATCCTACTCAAATTTGAGGAGCTCTTGAAACCCTCTCGGGACAGTAGTAGTTTATGTAAGTTATTATCAGCAAATTACATAGTAGTTTCATATTAATTTCATGTACAGAAGATTGTGTGCGCTTGGAAGAGGAGGGCAGGGCAAACTTTATCATTGCCACTGCAAACAACATGAGCATGTCAATGCTAGCGGCAACAACAACCATCAATCGTTGTGGCTCTAGGCGACACAGGTTCTACCATTCTAGTGGCAACAATATCCCGTAAATAGGGAACTAACCGGTAAATTTCTATTTTAATCATATTTTGGAATTTCTATAAAAATGTAATAATATTACAAAAGGCTTGCTCTTGTACTGTACCAGATCCGACAAGGGAGCCTCCAACACCGTGAAACATAATCTCCAACCTAAATCTTCCAAGGAAGGTGTGCGTGTTTCTTTGGAGCTCTCCACATGAAAGTAATCGAGGTAAATACAATTTGACCTCTCTGCAGCCGATTGGATGAAGATGGAGGGCATGCTTTCCTTCCCCAATTGTAAATATGTGACTTGTGTTTTCATCTTGTAGAGGTCGGGGTCAACCCCCTTTTTGAAGAAAGAAAAATATATCTCGTCAGTTGTGCAAAAATCATGCAGATAACTTTGTCGATTTAGAGTTTACGCTATGATGTTTGTTCTGCAACTTTCACTCTAATGTGGAACATATGGGATGCCCGGGTTATTGTTTAATGTAGGAGAAACAATGCAGCTGACCATGTCACTTGTCATTGCCATTGTATCTTGGATGCGCTAACTGAAGGAGTTATGTGATGTCCCGTCAAAGAAGTCTGAAGCTCCAAAATCTATATTGAGGGGTGACAGTTCAATCCACAATTGATGCTTGGACAAATGATTATCGAGACGGATCCTACTATCCATGGGAATGCTTTAACATTTAGTGCTCATAATCTTGCTCGGCATGGTGTGCTTTTGACTGGTTCTCTTGACTTCAAAGTTGTTGCCTCTTGTAATCGAGCATGTAATGTTGTTTCACATGGAGACTGTATGGCCAATAGTTTGTATCACCTACGGTGCAATGGTGTTCAGAGAATCAGTTGGACCAAAAATTGTCTACATCATGGAGTTTCAGCTGGTGCAAAACCATTTCCATCGACAAGATATGGGACATGACATTTCATGATGGCTTGTGCAACACAACTCGAGACAGCTGGCAGATGAGGCATGCATGCCTCTCGTTTGTGTTGTCTCGCTTGTTGTGCCGCCGCTTCTTCGGGATGGATTGTGCAAAAGCCGGTTGTCCAGAGACGCGCATGTTTGCACTTGAGGGCTTGCTCGCGGAGGACGGTGATGAAGCCGACCATTACTCCACAACATTTGGTATCATGGAGGTGGAGTTGGGTTTCCTCTACGACTTCTTCTTCACAAAGTATGCAACTCTCTTTTGGGGCATTTTCATTGCCTATGTCTTCTAATTTCCACATGAGCCGCGACATGTGTGTGTATGTTCATGGTTATCTGATTTTCCTTGTGTTTTTGCATGTTTTCCTTGGCATTGTATGTTGGTTCTGAAATGAACCACAGTGTGCGTGTGCATGCGTGTGTGTGCACATGCCATGTTAAACATTTTTTCAGTTTCCTACTTTCCTTGCAATTCGCCATTTGGGCTTTCACATCGGTCTCCACATGTGTGTGACATGTTTATGGTTTTTCCAGGGTTTTCCCTGGCATGTGTCATTCAGTTTTCAGATTACGTGTGTGTGCCATGTTCATACACACAACGAGGTTGTAGCGCTTGACTCTGAGTCCGTTGGATGGCACTAACATATTGCATTGTGGTGCTTCTCACACCCAACGCGGCGCAACACCAAAGCATCACTCCCCTTTGTTTGCCTGTGTCAAGAGAATTTGCATGCAAGCATGTCGCTCTCCAAGTCGTTGTCATATCTACGAGCAGTGAGAGGTCATCATGTTGTCCTGCCTCGCCGGAGATCCCCCAGAAGCATGTTGAGATTACTGATGGTAGGATACCAGCTGCAAGCTTACACCACCAGAGTTAAAAAGGGCGATGGAATGTCTACCTCCTGCGCTCTAACATCTGGGACATGGTGGACACGAGCGAAAAGAACCACGACGACCATAGGGCATTTAGAGGCAAAGCATGCAAGCCATGTTGTTAAAGATGCTCACTGTGAAGAGGGTCGTAGAGGAGGCATGGGACATGGTGAAGACGGTGTGCATCAACACCGCTTATTTTCGCAGGGATAGGGCGAAAACGCTCTAAAAGGGTCTGAGATCAGGTTCAAGCGCAGCGAGAGCACGATGAGAGCGCCATCATCATCTTGAGCAACATCAGTATCAAGACAGTCGGCCATCATAGCAAGTGAGGGCAACACCGACGCCTAGCCCCTGCTCACATAGGAGGACTAGCATGAACAGCAGATGCGGTACGACAGTTCCGTTGGTAAGGCAAGATCTGCCAGTCCACTAGCACACCCTCGTCCTTACAACAACAGTTGGTTAAACAAACAGCTAGCCAAATCTATTTGAAGTACAAACTGTTTTTGAGCCAATCCACACGAAACCAGTTTCAAATATCAATATGAAAGGCTCAAGGGAAAGCTTGATGCATAACAAAGGAAGAGCCGCAGAAAAACCCACGGGGCATAAAACTTTCAGCATCAAATGAACATGCTCCAAAACATGAAGGAATCACATTATATAATTATTAAACAGGTCTGGATGCACCGTCAGTTTACAGGTATCTAATTATTACAGCCCAAAATGTCTGTGATCCTTAATGTTCATTGGTTTCCTCGGGGGCGGCTCTTTGTCACAAAGGCAAAGCGTACCCTATATCACGGAATTGAAGAGCAGGTCAGGTCAAGAATAGATGACGCAATAACACATTACATCACGTTAAGTCGACAAGGACTAATTATGCAGGGTGATTTCAAGCTTATAGCAAATACAGGATGATTTCAAGCTCATAATGAAGCAATAATGTGATATCCAATATCATTCCAGGCTCAACAAAAAATCAAGGTCCCGGAGAAAAGGGGGCAAAGCTCCATTATTTTGTTAAGAGTACATTCATCAAGAGCAATGGCCAAAATAGCTGGGATACATGTTCTAAGCACTATCAGCAAACAAATGCACTTTGTTTTTAACTCGGTGGCTTCACTTCTCAGCTGTGCAGCTCCTAACCATGATCAGATGCGCTTTTTAAAACCTAAAACAACCATAGTCAACAGATAAATACCCCATCTTTTCCAATAAGAAAAAACGGAAAATAAGCATTTCAATTCACTTGGTGCCAACTACAAACATCTCATGTTCAATTCACTTACTAACTGTACTTGATCAATTCGATATTTCCTCGCTGTGTAGGAGTATAGTCTACCAAGCAAGATGTCAATATTCAATATGTTATTACTGGCACACAAACTAACATTTTGATATGCATTACTGGTTGTATAAAAGGACCCTGGTCTGCCAAGCAAGACCACAATATTCAATATATGACACACAGAAAACAGTATGCATTATTATGTTAAGAGTACATTCATCGAGAGGAGTGGCAAAATAGATGGGACACATGTCTAAGAAATATCAGCAAACAAATGCACTTTCTTTTTAACTCGGTGTCTTCACTTCTCAGCTGCAGAGCTCCTAACCATGATCAGACGCGCTTTTTAAAACCTATAACAACCATAGTCAATAGATAAATACCCCATCCTTTTCAAAAGGAAACAACGGAGAATAACCACTTCAATTTACTTAGCAGCATTAATTGATCAATTTGATATTTCCTGGTTGTATAAAAGGAGTCTGGTCTACCAAGCAAGACCTCAATATTAAATATGTATTACTGACACACAAAACTAGCAGCATTTTATATGCATTACTGACTGTGACACCAAAAGAGAAACGACTGTCCAAAGATAAACAAGTGATATGCATTACTGAGAACTACATTTGGGGGCATAAAACTTGAAAATACTGTCCTTGCTGCCAAATGCTGCCGAGCCAGGATGACATATTTGTTTGACTTACCTGATGGAGCTCAGGAAGATCAAAATTACTACTCTACCATGAAAAATTTCTTAGGGGCTGTTTGGTTCTAGGCCTAGCAATGCCACACTTTGCCATACAATATTGTCAAACTTGCCTAAGGCTAGTTCTTCAAAATGAGAGCCATAAGTTGACAAGCCTAAGGGAATATTGCCACACTTTTTGAGTGTATGTGATGTGGAACCCTAGTGTGGCTTGCCTAAGGTGTGGCCTGAACCAAACACCCATCTAAGTTGGTCAAACTTACCTAACCTTAGGTGTGACAACCTTGGGCAAACTTGGTCTCAAACCAAACAGCCCCTTGGTGTAAACATGCTATATAGCTCGTCAACCTCAGTATATGACATCAATATTCTACAGAACACTCACTAAAAGAAGCGGCAGTGAGCCCCTACATTAGCAATTGCCCCAGGAGATGAAGCAGGTCGTTTCAAAGGAATAAAGTTTATTTTCTGGTAACTAGGTCTCTCCAATAGTGGATACATAGGCTACCGTTTTCCTGCCATGTCACCCGGAATCCTAGTTGGGGGAGTGATTGGGTGAAGTACAAGGAAGAGCATGGTGAGGAACTGTTAGGAGGGGATTTGCGGTAGGAAAATTAAAATTAACTATGCGAACGAGGACACACACAAATGGTTGCAGATGTTACTTTTGGTGTTGTCTCTAGGTGAAGTGATACAAAATGGATATTCTTAGGTAACCTTCCGGATATCACAACAACCAAAAACTACGCGCTCAAATCCAAAAATGTAAGGCGCCCATGGATCAGTTCCAAGAAATGTGACAAAATCGTCAAGTAAAAAAGATATGAAATAAAAAGGTATCTAGACCCATGAAAATCAAGGATCTGACGCTACCGCAATTCGAAAAACTGTGCTGATGAATTTCATTCTCCGTAGCTACACATCGATCCTTGACTGATCAGATTTATGAATACTCTGTCACCGACAGATAAAGTCAAGCAAAGATAACACATGGTCCTACTTACTATAAAACTAACCATACACAGAATTAGTTGAGTACAGTGGATACAAGTGGACAAATCATCCTAACTGACCACAAACAAAACGTTGTTTAGTCGCTTGGCGCTAAAACGATAGATGTTACATACTAACTGCCTTCGTAGAAAAGAGCGATAGCAACAACCAGCAGGTATTAACGAAAAGCTAGCCTCAAGGTGTTCTAGGATCTTATCCTTGTAGTGCAAGGGATCATTATATCACTCACAGGTATAAAGGTTTATAAACTAGGCGATTTAGTCTCAGACTAATAATGAGCAATACTTCTCACCGCCATAAATTCAACTATTATGCATGTTGATCACTGAATCTCTCCACAGTAACAGGATTCACTCTCTTGTGTGTAGGTTCGCATGTCGATAATAGCCATATTCATAACCGCACCGACAGCTATTCCCCATCGCAACACAATACCACTCACCGCTCAACATTTGTACTCGGTTGTAAGTGTCGAACTCCAGGATTACAGGGTTGCTTTTAGTGGATACATAAATTAATCTGAGACTGACGCATCCAGCTAATTTAAATGTGGGAAACCAGAAAAACAAACTGAAAAGGGGGGTAAGGCACCGCGCGGATTTGGTACCTTGGGAGAGGGAGCACCAGCAGGTGGAGTCGACGGCGATGCAGGACTTGAGGCGCGCCGACGCGACCGCGGTGTGCAGGGGCAGCAGCGTCTCCAGCCCCGCCACGGCCGACCTGCAGGGAACCTCGATGTCACACGCACAGAACCACGCCCATCGATCCGCTCATCTACTGACTACTGGACAGCAGCATACCTGCGGAGGAGGCGGGCGGCCCGTGCGGGGGAGGAAGACGGCAGGGAGGAGCCGAGGCCACGGCCGGCGAGGGGCGCCGGGCGGAGCGCCGCTCTCGCGGCGGTGGCGGCGGCGCGGGCTAAGGATGCCATTTCTTTTCTTCTCATTCGGAGCGTGCGGCGGCGTCGAGGGCGTTAAACCCTAGCGGAACCTTGAAAGCCCACCCTTTGCCTCGGCCCATCTCTGGAGTCAACTTTTGATGTACTAGCCATTATTGGCCCAAAAACTGCTTGAGCACGACTTGTCAGGATCTACCACCACTCACCCCTAAAAACAACACCATTTGCTCTTTTTTTTCAAAAAAAACAAAATAGTTTTTCCTGCATACTTTTCACATTACTGTAAATATTAAAATATGTATCTGGCTTATCCAAAATTTCTAAAAAAAAAAATCCAGTTTGCGAGAAGGTGATGCTTGAGATGGTTTGTCGACAAATGGTGGGCAACGGCACGCATCATTACATGCATTGAGATTTGAGAGGAATTAGGTTAAAAAATAGATCCTTTTGCAGGAGTACATTCTTCAGGTTTTTCTAATGCCTTGATGATCTCGAGTTCAGCGCCTAGCTCTTCGTGGAGGACTAAATCCTTTCTCTTCTACTCCCTCCGTTCCCAAATAATTGTCTTTCTAGCCATCTCAAATGGACTACAACATACGGATGTATGTAGACATGTTTTAGAGTGTAGATTCACTCATTTTGCTCCGTATGTAGTCACTTGTTGAAATCTCTAGAAAGACAATTATTTAGGAACAGAGGGAGTAGAATGCTTGTGTCCCTTCCTCAAATATCATTCTCATATTGAGGACTTGCAATGCGTCAACTGAAGTGTTGTAGTAGTACAACTCTTTATCCACGTAGGCACAACACGCGTGCCAGAGCGTTGAGCCGTTGATTCGTCGGGCTAAACCTTTGCTCCGTGGATTCACTTGAGAGTAATTTTGCCATGAATGTTACTGAATCAAGAGGTGACCAAACATGAGCTGTTGTGCACGGTGCGTGGCCAGCCAGCGGCACCGGCACGGGAGGGCCGGAGGGGCGTCAGATCCGAGTTTGATCGCAGGATCCGAGCTTTGTAACATGGCTCCCGTCGCAGCCCTTTCGAGTGCAAAACCTCCTTGTTGCCGAGCGACCATGGGCCATGGCGAGAGGAGGGCGGCGGCGGGATGGACCGTCCCTGCAGCAACCATAACCATCCATCCCCGCAGAAACCGCAACGCATATCGTCGCAGCGGGAAGAAACCCAAAAAAGACAAAAAAAAATTGTTAAATGTTATGTACGGCCAGCCCAGCACGCAAACTCCTTCTGCACTTTAATGCTATGCAACTCTAAAGAATCCATCATCTGTTGTGCACGTCAAGATGCATGGGGTTGTGACCAGTTTTTCCTCATTTTCTGTTATACAGTATGTAAACATCACCAAACACAGCTAGTGATCCCCTTAAATACAACCTTTTATTTCATCTTTATTAGATTAAATCATCCAAATCTCGTAAACCATAAGTTTCTATTTGAGTTCTTTTACATGTTTGAACTCCTGGCATCAAAACCTTTTAAACTAGATAATACCCCGCGCGTTGCTGCGCAATAGGTTGCAATATATACTAATGTGATTTGATTTTATTGAAGATGGATATTTGTATTAAGAATATGATAACTAAATCTGAATATACATATGTGTTATCATATTATTGTAATAAGTATCATTTTTTCATGCATAGTACATATGATTTATAATTGGCAAAATATATAATGAGTAAATCATATTATTCATGCTTAATTATTGGGTTCTAAACTAATTTTTTTTACATTGGTTGCCCTTGGCAGTCCTGAAAGAAATTGAATTAAGGAACACACTTTGGGGAAAAAATGGAAACCAAATGGACGCTTCATATGCTGGTAAGATCAGAGGCATGATGGTGAGCCAAATGTGCTTTTGGGTAATTGGAAGGAAACTTTTAAACACAAATTATATGGCGTTACCCCATAGAGTTAGAAAAGCAATATGTACTACTCAAAAATGGCTTGATAATCTGATGTGATCATCTTCCTTATTTTTATCTTATGCGTGCCTGTTAAGATTAACTTATTTGTATAAGACGTCCTACCATTTCCTGTCAAAATAATTCGATCTTTCATCCATCTCTGGACAGATTTACAGAAGGTGTTGTAAAAAATAATAAGCAAATCATGTAGCACAAATTTATGGTAAAGTTGCAAGATAATAGGAGGATTAGTAGTGGAGAAATCCGGAATAGCCTGCTATGATTCCCTAAAAAAGGAATATCCTGCCACGTGGTATAGATGCCATGAGGGGGAGGACATAATAACCAAAACATGTAGGATAACCTCATGCTAAAGTAGCAAGATAATAGGAGGATTAGGAATGAAGGAATCAAAAATAAACTGCTACATTTTACACACAAAAAAACAACAACGAATAGCATGCTACATGGTACAGATGCCATGAGGGGGAGGACCTGCAGGCAATGGAGAATCCATATTTCGCTGAGCACTATAATCAGTATGAGAAGAAATAGAGGTGCATGAAGGATAACCGCACGGCAATATTAATTTAGGAGACATAATCATGGATTGACACCATTGGTTATTTACCTGCTCAAGGGCAAGGTCTTTGCTGCAGTCAAAGGGTAGATAAAAGCAGGGGATTTGTCCATGATGTGCAACAGGAAAGAGATACAGGGTGGAGGCGCTGGAGATGACACCAAACTTCGATCGAGCGAAGGTCATGGGGACTGCAGCAGGCGACATGCAGCCGGTCGACGATGGAGGTCTTCGAATTCAACGCCTTGAGCAAATACAACAGCAGTAACTTGTAGGTGCTTGGTACCTGAGAACAGAATGGCTCGGGTAGGGAGATTGGGAGAGGAAGAGGATGGGGCCCTAGGTCACCGGTCGCTCCGCCCGGATACATGATGAGAGGCAGGTGATCTAATTGGAGCTGAGCCTGCGGTCACCACAACGCAATGCCCCAATGGGGGCTTTTAATCCTTGATTTGTAATTATTACAGCCTACAATTTGCAGGAAGTTGGATGGCATGAGGGAGTTTAAGGGGAATAATGCCGTTGATTAAGGGAGATGAATCGGATGGTATGGTGGAACTTTATAAGGTAAGAACTGTGCGCTGGTTAAACATTAATTAATGACATGCGAGAATGCATAAAGTGGGTGAAGTTCTTTACTACCGCAGGAAACAAAACGCAAGAAGGGGCTGGGCTTCGATCTGTTTGCATGTAAATGGAAACTGAAGGCATGACATGGCATGTATGGATGTTTAGAGTTGCTGATATGGTCTGATGCTGATGTGGACAACTTGCATGTTTAGATAAATATGGTAGTGGGGATGAACTTCTTAAGTATATAGGATAAGACCAATAATGGACACATTTCAAATACGTTCTAATTTCAATGTTTCACATTTCATATGTGAAACAAACTTATTTCACTATAAAAATTTGCAAAAAAAAACTATTTCACTAGAAACCTATTTAACCCAAATATGAAACTGAAATGTCAGCTTTGCGAAACTGATTATTTTGAAATGTATAACAGTTTATTTCAAAAATTGGAAATGTTATTTGGAAAATATGCAATTGAAATAGATGTGGTTTTTGTGAAACAGACTAGTGAAATATAAAATATAGATTCTGAATTGTGAAATAGTAATAATCACACAAAGTGAAGTTATAATGTATCATTGTGAAACTAATTATTTCAAAATAGTGGAATATGTTAATGCAAAAAATGTGTAAATGAAATATATGTTATTTTTTTAAACAAGACAGTGGAAGTGAAATGCAGGTTCAAAATTATGAAAGAGTTATACAGAAAGTGAAATTCTAATGTATCATTGTGGAACTGATTATTTGGACATGTGTAATAGTTTATTTCAAAAAGAGTGAAAAATATGTGTTTTGAAAAATGTTCAATTCAAATAGATGTTTTTTTAAACAAGCCGGTGGAAAGTGAAATGTAAGTTTTGAATTGTGAAATAGTAGTTATACAAAGTGAAATTGTCATGTACCATTACGAAACTGATTATTTGGACATGTGTAATAGTTTATTTCAAAATAGTGGAATGTGTGTTCTAAAAAATATGCAACTGAAATAGATGTTTATTGTGCACCAAGTCAGTGAAAAGTGAAATGTAGGTTCTAAATTATGAAACGGTGACAACATAAAGTGAAATTGTAATGTAACATTGTGAAACTGATTATTTCAAAATGTGAAACATATGTTCAAATTTAAATGTGGTTAAAAACATATCCAAGACTGATCTCATTTTAAAGATTTGGGCACAAGAATTTCAAATATGAAAATATTTCAAAGACGAATATATAGTTGAAAAGATATTGATATAAATTAGCCAAGCTGAAAAAGATGTTGAATTTATTGTGTGGAAGAAAAGAGAGAGTGGTTCTGCCACATTATTGTCGTGCATGCATGTGAAGTACAATGTTGGTGCCAGATATGAGAGAGAGAGAGAGGAGAGAGAGAGAGAGAGAGAGAGAGAGAGAGAGAGAGAGAGAGAGAGCAACACGAAGATGGGAAATTTAAGTGGAATATGCAATACAAAAATACTTAGCGCACAAAGTGCTAGATTGGAACTCCCCAATTAGAAACCCAGCCCAGTACCACCCGAGCAATGTCTGTCCGGGCTTGGGCCGGGTCCACCTGAGCAATGTTTGCCCCGGCTTGGGCCAACAACCCTTGTCACTCACGAATCGCACAGTAGGCAGGGTCATCTTTGTTCCCCCTGGTCATAGGAGAAGCGTAGTTTCTTATTTGGCACGCAGGTCGCCCGAGAGCGACCCAGGGCGCACCCCCTCTAGCGAGCTCGATCAGCGTTTGGGACGGCCCATTTTAGGTGTATTCCTCATCGGTTTTGGGAACGTTAACCGGTTTTTTCGGGTTTTTTCTTTGTTTTTTTGTTATGTTTTTTGTTTCTTTTTCTTTTTTCTTTTATGTTTCTTGTTCTTTTTTCCTTTTTATTTTATGTTTCTTGTTCTTTTTTCCTTTTTGTTTCCTTTTCTTTTACTATTTCCTTTTTCTTTATCATGAACATCTTTCAAATCTCTGAACATTTTTTTTTGGAATCTTGAACATCTGTTTTGAAATCATGAGCATATTTTCAAATTCTTTAAGATTTGTTTTCAAATAATAAACATTTTTTCAAATTCCTACACATTGTTTACTAATTCACGAACATTTTTTAAATTGTGAATATTCTTTTGAATTCATGAACATTTTTACAAATTCGTGAACATTTTGTTTGAAGTTGCAAACATTTTTTGAACTCAGAAACAATTTTTGCATCGGCGAACGTTTTCTGAATTTTGGGTATACTTTTTGAAAATCATGAACACTTTTTTGTTTGATGAACGTTTTTTTTTCAAATGCATGAACAATTTTCTGAGTTCATGAATAGTTTTTGAATTGGTGAATAGTTTTGAACCGATGAAGTTTTTTTTTTGAAATTCACAAACATTTAAAAAAAATCTGAACACTAGTTCGCGTTTTTATTGAAATTGATGAACAACATGAACATTTAAAAAAAGTTGATGAACATCACAAACAATAATTTACAAAGATGTTGACGTAAAAAACGTTCATGTCATCATTATTAAAAAATGTTCACATTGTCTTGAAGAATTATTTAAATGGTGTGTTAAAAATGTTCACCGTCAACTTATAATGCGTTCATCCTGTCTTGAACTTTTTTGTTTTGTGAATTTAACTCATGCTTGTCATGTATGAAAACATGTTTACCGCGCATTAGAATGCTCCACACATACTTAGAAAATGTTAGAAATGGTTTCATCACGTAATTCTGAAAATGCATGTCTTATGTTTAACAGGAGTTACCCGTGTACTTTACAAGATGTTCACGGAGAAAACAGGGAGAAATAAAGGAAACCCGAGCTCATTTGCCGAGTTCTCTTTGACATTGTTCTGTCCGCCTCCAAAAGCGCCATGTCTTCTCAACGCCCGGGCATCCATCCAATGATTTGTATTTTTGATAGCGTCGAACTTGAGCGAGTACCCACACAATCTCGATTTGATACAGCAACACGCACGCACCCTACTCACTTTTGCTTTCTGGTTTGGGCATTCATTCCTGGGCCGGGCCATACGCGGGCGGTAGAGGCGTGCGTACAAGCGAGATATAGCTTCCCGTTTCTTCTGAGGTCCATTGTACGAGTACTATGTAGCTGTAGGTAGAAGCTTCGGGACACCAAGGCGAACCGCCTCCCTCGCCGCGCACCAACGGAGCCGCAAGAACCTTCGGGAACCCCCGCGAACGCGCGCCCAAGCTCCCGCCTCTCCCCGCGAGCTCGCGCCCGCAATCCGTGGAAGGCGCCACAACACCTGCGAAGGCCCCGATCGATCCCCTCTCCGGGGTATAAATCCACCCGCTCGCCACCTGTTCGTCAATCTGTCTGTTTGTTCCCAAATCTCTTCTCTCAGCGCGACAACCAAGCACCGCAGCGAGCGAATCCGAATCGGCGGCATTGCACGCAGCGAGGAACCCACCCACCGACCCATCCAATCCATCTCCCCCCAACCCAATCTTCCGGCGAAAGAGAGGCCATGGCGACGGACGTGCAGATGGGCGGCGGCGCGGCGGAGGCGGAGACCTTCGCGTTCCAGGCGGAGATCAACCAGCTGCTCTCGCTCATCATCAACACCTTCTACTCCAACAAGGAGATCTTCCTCCGCGAGCTCATCTCCAACTCCTCAGATGTATGTACTCCTCTCTTCCTTGCTTGCTCCTCTGTTTCTTCCTTGCTCTGTTTCCTCTCTGGCTTGTTTGCTCGTTCGTCGTCAGAGTCAGAGCAATCTGTCTGTTTGCTTGATTTGCTCACACGCGAATGCTGCTATGCTTGCTTGCAGGCGCTTGACAAGATCCGGTTCGAGAGCCTCACCGACAAGAGCAAGCTGGACGCGCAGCCGGAGCTCTTCATCCGCCTCGTCCCCGACAAGGCCACCAAGACGCTCTCCATCATCGACAGCGGCGTCGGCATGACAAAGTCAGGTATGCCTCTCCTCCCTCCTCTTTCCCTCCCAATCAATCGATCATGGACGCTAGCTGAATTCTTGGTTGCTGAATTTCTAACGATAACTAATTCAGAGATTCAGACTGAAACTTCAGTTGCCTCTGAACTCTGACGATGTCTAACGGGAACTAAATTGATTGTTTGCTGTGGCGGGCGGCAGACCTTGTGAACAACCTGGGCACCATCGCGCGCTCCGGCACCAAGGAGTTCATGGAGGCGCTTCAGGCGGGCGCGGACGTGAGCATGATCGGCCAGTTCGGGGTCGGCTTCTACTCGGCCTACCTCGTCGCCGAGAAAGTGGTGGTCACCACCAAGCACAACGACGACGAGCAGTATGTGTGGGAGTCGCAGGCGGGAGGCTCCTTCACCGTCACCCTCGACACGGAGGGCGAGCGGCTCGGCCGCGGCACCAAGATCACGCTCTTCCTCAAGGACGACCAGCTCGAGTACCTGGAGGAGCGCCGCCTCAAGGACCTCGTCAAGAAGCACTCGGAGTTCATCAGCTACCCCATCTACCTCTGGACCGAGAAGACCACCGAGAAGGAGATCAGCGACGACGAAGACGATGATTCTGCAGAAAAGAAGGAGGGCGAGGTCGAGGAGGTCGACGACGACTCCGAGAACAAGGACAAGAAGAAGACGAAGAAGGTGAAGGAGGTGAGCCACGAGTGGGCGCAGATCAACAAGCAGAAGCCCATCTGGCTGCGCAAGCCGGAGGAGATCAGCAAGGAGGAGTACGCGTCCTTCTACAAGAGCATCACCAACGACTGGGAGGATCACCTCGCCGTGAAGCACTTCTCGGTGGAGGGGCAGCTGGAGTTCAAGGCGGTGCTCTTCGTGCCCCGCCGCGCGCCCTTCGACCTCTTCGACACCCGCAAGAAGATGAACAACATCAAGCTCTACGTGCGCCGCGTCTTCATCATGGACAACTGCGAGGAGCTCATCCCGGAGTGGCTGGGCTTCGTCAAGGGCGTCGTCGACTCGGACGACCTCCCCCTCAACATCTCCCGCGAGACGCTGCAGCAGAACAAGATCCTCAAGGTCATCCGCAAGAACCTCGTCAAGAAGTGCATCGAGCTCTTCTTCGAGATCGCAGAGAACAAGGAGGACTACGCAAAGTTCTACGAGGCCTTCTCCAAGAACCTCAAGCTGGGCGTGCATGAGGACTCGCAGAACCGCGCCAAGCTCGCCGACCTGCTCCGCTACCACTCGACAAAGAGCGGCGACGAGCTCACCAGCCTCAAGGACTACGTCACCCGGATGAAGGAGGGGCAGAAGGACATCTACTACATCACCGGCGAGAGCCGCAAGGCCGTGGAGAACTCGCCCTTCCTGGAGCGCCTCAAGAGGCGCGGCTACGAGGTGCTCTTCATGGTGGACGCCATCGACGAGTACGCCGTGGGGCAGCTCAAGGAGTACGACGGCAAGAAGCTGGTGTCCGCCACCAAGGAGGGCCTCAAGCTCGACGAAGAAACCGAAGAAGAAAAGAAGCGCAGGGAGGAGAAGAAGGCGGCGTTCGAGGGCCTCTGCAAGACCATCAAGGACATCCTCGGCGACAAGGTGGAGAAGGTCGTTGTATCCGACCGCATCGTGGACTCGCCGTGCTGCCTGGTGACCGGCGAGTACGGGTGGACGGCCAACATGGAGCGGATCATGAAGGCGCAGGCCCTGCGGGACAGCAGCATGGGCGCCTACATGTCGAGCAAGAAGACGATGGAGATCAACCCGGAGAACGGCATCATGGAGGAGCTCCGCAAGCGCGCCGACGCCGACAGGAACGACAAGTCCGTCAAGGACCTGGTGATGCTGCTGTTCGAGACGGCGCTGCTCACCTCCGGGTTCAGCCTGGACGACCCCAACACCTTCGCCGCCAGGATCCACCGCATGCTCAAGCTCGGGCTCAACATCGACGATTCCGCCGATGGCGCGGAGGAGGAGGACGCCGACATGGCGGCGCTGGAGGAGGAGGGTGCCGAGGAGAGCAAGATGGAGGAGGTGGACTGAATCTCTTGAAGAATCTCATTTCATTCCAACCAGGAGGAGAAGAAGATGAGCAGTGTCGTGTGCGTCCATGGGTGAGTGAGTTCTAGTGGTTGTTGGTCGCTGCGTGTCCAGTCGAAGTTAGTCTGGTAGTGTCGGTGTCGTTCTTGTTTGACTCTTGGGTCAAATATATCAGTGTCACTATGTGTCTTCTGGCGATGTATGATATGAGATGTGAGAAGTGAGGGAGTTTGTTCCCTGTCGGGTCCAACTCTGAAGAGAAAAAAGAAGAGTTGAGTCTGAAACTTGACTTGTCTGTCTTCTTGCTTTGAACTGAATGAATTCAGAGACGAGCCTGAAACTCTTCTTCTGCCTGCCTCTGATCAAATTCATTGTTACTGTGAGATTGCTTGGCCATGATCAAATTCAAGAGTCTCTGAAGTAAAAGTCATTTGCCGGCCAAGCCGATGATGATGGTCTGGACTTGTCCATGGCAGAGTCGGTTTGTTCCCTGTCTGCTCGAATTCTGGAGAAAAAAGAGAGTCTGAAACATTTGTGTTCTTCTGTGATACTAAAACGTGCTTTGTTGAGTTGCTCTGTGAGATTACAAGATGGATCAAACTTCTTTCTGAATCCGATGCATTTGTTCACTCATCTCCGCACATTTCAAAACGTCTAATAATTCTTAACCTGCCAGTGCCACCCTTCATCAAACTTGCAGTGTTCTGTATGTTTGCCTGAACTGACGAACTGTCCTCAGAGAAATTTGAGAGAACTGAGTTTTTCTTTTTTAGATCTAGAGCAGTACAAACCAGAACATTCACATGACATTAGAATTTTTTAAATTTGGGTTCATCTTTTGAAAATCACGAGCACTCTTTGTTTTTCGAATTCATGAACAATTTTTGGATCTGCAAACATTTTTTGAACCAGTGAAGTTTTTTTAAAATTTGGGAACAATTTTTGAAATTCGTGTACATCCTTTCTGCTTTTTGAATTTTTTTTTTCTAAATTTTCATGAACACTAATTCGTGTTTTTAAATTTTCATGAACACTAATTCGTGTTTTTTGTTGAAATTGATGAACGTCACGAACATTTTGAGATGTACCAACATTTTTTTAAATCATGAATATTTTTAAAATCTGTGAGCATTTCATGATTTCTTAAAAAATTATCTTATTTCATTCTTTTATTTGAAAATATTAATTTTATTTTATTGAACAACGTGGAGACCGAGACATACGAAGCAGAGAAAAAGAAACATGCGGACGACCGAGAAAAAAACAACAACGCGGAATTGGGCCAGGCCATCTAACATTGCCAGACTCCCCACGCACGTTGGCCCGTGCCTTTGGTCGCCAAAAGGCCGGGCTCCATGGAGCTCGTTCTGCAAAAGAAAAATCAAAATATATTTAAAGTTTTAAAAATGTTATTATTTTCACAAATGCATATGCACGTATTCTTCAATTATGTATAAATTTGATTATTTGCATGCCACACAAAAAAGACAAATATCTAAACCAAATACAACAAAGAAAAAGCCAATTTTTATCTGTGCATTTGTCTTTTTTATGTATATATGTTCATGAAATTTTATACATGTATACTACAAATATATGTCTACATGAAACCCTTTAATCAGATTTCTTTGAGATGTGAAAAAGGTATTTTCGCTGAAAAAATAACGAGCTCAATGGAGCTTGGCCTCTACACACACTTTGCGGTCCAGGTAGACGCTTCGGGACACCGCTAGCCACTAGGCCAGGCCAAGGCGAACCACCTCGCCGGCCGCGAACAGAACAGGCGGTGAGACGGACCAGATGGTCCCGCCGTTCTTTACCTGATAGCCTATGTAGCCATTTACTGAGAAGGGTTTGTGTCTGAAACATTTGTGTTCTTCTGTGATGTTTTGGAGCTGAAACTGCCCTTTGATAAAATTTGAGTCAGACATAAGTAAGTTGGTCGAAAGAAAGTTCTTGTATTCGTGCGTGAATCCAATTTGCATCTATCTATCTATCTATCTATCTATCTATCTATCTATCTGTTAGATGTTGTGTCTTTTCAGGTTGGCAGTAGTAAGTTTCTGCAGAAAGAAATGGCAGTAGGAGCTGTTTCTTCAGGGATGCTCTGAAGAAGAGGTGAAATTAGTTTGAAACACTGTTCTTGTGTGATAGTGTGTACAATTCTGACGGAACAAGAGAGAAGGAAACTCTTTTTTTGTTCTTGTGATGTCGTGGAACTGAATCTGCCTCTGATCATGATATTCAGACAATTGTCAAGGCTGAACCTTTTCTGTTCTTTTGTCATGTCCTGCCTTTGATCATCAAATTCAGTGTCTCTGAAGTCTGCCTCCAAGTGCATTTTCCGTCCATCTGTTGTAGTGATGATGTTGTGTTGTGTTGTGTCATGTCAGGATGACTAAGTTTAAGAAGTTCAATTCTGCAGGAAGAAAAAAGGCGGCGAGGTTAATGCAAGGTCCGTTCAGACAACAACTTAGCATATTCCAACCCTGCTTGCTAGAATATGTCACTTGGTGAGCATTGTCAGTCTCTGGTACTACTTGCTTAACCTCTGCTCGATCAAATTCCTAGTTACTGCAAACAAGGTCAACTTCTGACACCACCCTTAATTAAGCAGCTTTTTTTTTTTGCGAATCCTCCACTAAGCAACATAGCTCCTTAATAAACTCTGCACACATGCTAGGTGAACACCTCTCGATGGCATAGCTTGAAGAACGATCTTATATTATTAGATGGAGGGAGTATATTCGATATTCATCATGGCACGTCTCAAGCCAGCAATACCATGCAGTCTTTGAAGCTTAGCATCGCTCACCGAACAAGTTTATAAAATAAATAAATAGATATAGCAGATACTAAATAAAAACAAAAACGACAATTCTATACAAGATAGCAACAAATCCTAATAAAACTTGCCGTCCTCATCCGATTTCCCTGGCTCCGCCGCTGTCTACTGCTCCTGGATCGACGAAGAGGAGAGCTTGGAGATGAAGAGGTGGTGGTGTGTGGTCCAGCAGGGCACATTGCAGCTAGATGCTGATGATTTGTGCTCCCTCCTAAAGAAATATAAGAGTGTTGGAGTAATAGTTAGCCTGACTTCAATAATCCACACAAAAAATCGAGTTGGACTGAATTAACATAAGATGCACACAACGCGAATCTATCTGCCCCTTGGTTCGCGAAGGAATACGTTCCTCTCTGCACGCATGATCACCTCTCCTCCTACCTGCACGCAGCAAACGAGCAGCAAATTCCGTAAACAAATCTTGGTAAAGTACTTCCCAAGATTGTTTATTTATGTGTGATCACATCCACACATGCATAGATCGAGGACCCATAATAGTCGTACTATCTCACTGTGCCGCGAGCCCAATGTTGAACGACAATTGGTTGTAGCAGTCGAGGTTATTCCCGTAGCCGATGCCAAAGATGTCGCAATAGCGCTTGTAGAACCCGATCCGATCGGCCACCTTGTCGTTCTGCCCCTTGCCGCATTCGATCCCGCCGTTGATGACGTTGGTGATGACACCATACCCGGGCACCCGTCCGGCCGCGCTATCCCTGGCCGTCGGAGTCCACAGCCCCGTGATCACGTCATGGCACGACGGCTTGTTGGACTGCGTCGTCATCCAGAACCATATCGCCGTCTTGAACGCCACCGTCGGGTCCGTGGCCACCAGGTCCGGATTGTTCAGCAGGTCCACCCCGATCGCACGGCCCGCTGGTCCGTAGTTGTAGTTGCTGGATCAATCCAGCATGAAACAAAATCAGGCCAACAAAGACACTACATTTTTCAAAATTTTTTAACCAAATGCAAACAATTTCATATGAAAATATACTTTATCATTGATCTAATTACGGTTACGGTACTATCACAGATGTTGGTAATTTTTCGTGAACATGTGGTTAAAGCTCAGAAAATTTTGAGTTTTGTGGCTGCTTACTGGGTGAGCTGGATGGGGCCGCGGCCATAGTACTGCTTGCCGGGTGCGCACGGCCAGTCGGCGCTCTGGTCGCAGTAGCTCGGTGGCGAGCCCCGCTCCTGCTTGAAGCAGTAGCCCCATGAGAAGGGGCCGTCGGGCGCGGTGGGCCACCCGCCGGTGGTCTCGTGAGAGGTCTGGCCGAAGAAGGCGGCCACCTCCCGCTTCCGCGTGTCCAGGTCTCCGGTGGTGCCGAAGGCCGGGAACGCGCCGGCGGCGGCCAAGAAGGCGTCGTACGTGTAGAACCCGCGGGCCAGGCACGCCGCGTCGTTGCGATGGAGCAGGAACCGCTCGAAGAGGTCCCTGGACACGATGGAGGCCACCCCGCCGCCGCCGCCGCCGCAGCCAGTGCACTGGCTCTGGCAGCGGGGGCCGCAGTAGTCGGAGGTGGTGCCGCAGAACCCGAACTGGCTGCAGCACAGGCAGTCGGCGCACCTGGCGCCGCCGGCTTGCGAGCCGCACTGCTCGGCCGTGGCCGGCGCGACCGCGGCCGCCGCCAGGACGACGGCCAGGATGGCCGTCGCACACCGCGCTCTCAGCGTGGACATGGTTGGATGAATGAGCCGAGGCGCCGAGTGCCGCCGTTTTATGGAACAATTTAAGCCTGCACTAGTCTTGGCCGTTGAATTCTGGAGCGCGGCGGCTGGCCAGAAGAAGCTTCGCCTGTCATGCATCCTCTTCATGATTGCACATGGGGAGTGCCCATGCACGCCTCTTGCGAAGAATTTTCGTCGTCCCTATCCTCTTCATCACTGCACTGCACATGACCATGTCCACCCTCATAACTTGTTGAAATGGACTACATATTGATCCATCTGCCACGTTTGGTTGATAATAAATTAGTTAAGGCTTGATGAAGACTCGGACGGGGTTGGTGTAGCTACAAAGACAAGACAACAAGATTATCCTGTTACTAGAAAACAATTTGTCTTTGATGAATTTGGAACTTAAACTGTGCAAGCATTCTTGGGGCTTTGCTGGTTCTCGGTCTGTGTGATTGTGAATTACAGAAATCCCAGTCGACCGATTATAACCTATAATCAAACTTAGCATGCATATTGGCAAAATTGCATGCGTGCGACCTCTCTAGCTATGCAACTTACAATCAAATTTAGTCGGCGGTAGAAAAAGCAGGGATTATCATTCATCACCTATAATCAAACTCTCTTCTGAGGTATGCGTGCGACCTCTCTAGCTATGCAACTTACACAGACCCATAGCATGCATATTGGCAAAATTGTGCTGGCTGCTGCCCATCATCGATCGTTACTTGAAGCGATAGCAAAGCAGCCAGGATAGGTGGTTGTCGCAAACCAGATCGATTCCCCTCACGTGCGTTTGTTGTCTGGACGGCTTGTATTTTACAAAAACCAAAAAGAAATGGGAAAAGTCTAAAAAAAACCTTGTCTTTGTACTCCTAGTCTGAAAAGAACCCTGTCCTTCAATTCCCTGAAATTAGCACCCTGTGTTATCTGATCCCAGCTTATCCCGGCCCTTCTTGCGTTTGTTTTCAGCGGCATTGCATATGTGGCAGAGAGAGAGAGAGAGAGGGGGGGGGGGGGGGGGGGGGGGGGGGGAATAGCCACCAGCTGGACACTATGGGCCCAATCCACTCCCGCTCTTAAACCTCAGCACGAAACTGCTCCCTCCCTCCCTTGGCTCGCCCTCAACGCCTCCCCTTCCTCTAGGCGGCAATGGCGATCGACGGTTGATCTCGGGGACAGCAAGAAGATCGCAGCGGCTGGGGAAAACGCCGGTAATCCCCTGCCCTCTCTTCCCTGTATTCTTGTAATCGTATCAGACGCTGAAGATTTGCTCTGTTTTTAGGGTTTTCAGGTAGGAATGGTTCAGGTTTCTAGGGCATTTTTTTGTGAGAAAAAGATGGATTTGATCTTGCATCTAGTTCAGATCACTTGTAGGAGCTATTTTTTTATTTCAAACTGATTTGCTCTGTTTAGGGTTCAGTTTGTGTTTTTGTTTTTGTTTTTGCAGAATACATAGATTTATTCCTGCATTTAGTTCCAATGAGTTGTATGAGCTGTTGATTTTTGCCAAATTTGTGTGGTGATGCAGGGGTTTTTGTGCTGCCTTCATGGATCCAAGCGATATATTGAATGTGCGGTTTCATGTCGGTGGACAATTTGTTCGTATTGGTCCTAATTTGGACTATGTTGGGGGAGATGAGGCAATGTCAGTGATAGAGAGAGACAAACTGTCTTTGTCAGAGAAGCTATTAGAAGGGATGAAAGAGGAACACACCAAGGTCTTTGACTATCAGCTAGAACTTCTCAAGAGCAATCCTGGTAGTACCATACTTGTTGGTTTGGACCCTACATATATGGACCAAAACATCTTTCAAAGGTTCTATGTGTGTTTCAGTGCTATGAAAAAAGGTTTTAAAGCATGTAGAAGGGTTATTGGGCTTGATGGTTGTTTCTTCAAAGGGGCGTGTCAAGGTGAACTACTTTGTGCAATTGGAAGAGATGCTAACAACCAAATATACCCAGTAGCTTGGGCAATAGTGGAGCAAGAAACAACTCAAAGCTGGGAGTAGTTTATTGGCCTTCTGATCAAGGACTTGGATATAAATGATCAAGGAGATTGCTGGGTGTTCATTTCAGATCAACAAAAGGTATAAATTATCAAGTTTACTATGGTCATGTTGTTAATTATCATCTTTGTAGCATGTTTTATTTGATAGGTTTCGTCGCCTCGACGACAGATGCATAACCTAGTCCACTAGTACTGATTATCCCATTTAATTATTTGATAGGGTTTGGTCAGTAGCATGCAAGATTATCTACCAAAGGCACAACATAGAATGTGTGCTAGACACATCTATGCTAATTGGAGAAAGAAATACAGAGAGCATGCTCTACAAAAGAAGTTTTGGGCAATTGCAAAGGCTGCAAACAGAGAAGACTTCATGTACAGAAAAGCTAAGTTAGCTCAGGACACACCTGAAGGAGCAAGGGATATAATGAGAACAGAGCCTAAGCATTGGGCCAGAGCTTTTTTCCCTATTGGATCTCTTTGTGACTCGGTGGACAATAACTTATGTGAATCTTTTAACAATGCAATCATTGAGGCCAGATTCTATCCTGTCATCTCTATGTTGGAAAAGGTTAGGCACAAAGTTACACAAAGAGTTCAAGAAAATAGGACAAAATCTGAGAAGTGGAATTCTAGTCCAATTTGCCCAAACATCTTCAAAAAGCTAAAGGTGAATATCAAATTGACACAATTTTGTGATGTTCTCTGGAATGTAAAAGAAGGCTTTGAGGTAAAACATGTCAGTGGTAGAGGGAGGAGCTACACTGTCAATTTGGATAAGAGGACATGCTCTTGTGGTTACTTGCAGCTGGCAGGGCTACCTTGCTGTCATGCTATCGGTGCCATATACAAGAGTGGTAGAACTATAGAAGAATTCATTCACAAGTGTTATTCAGTTCAACAGTTCAAGAAAATATATGAGCACTGCTTGGAGCCAGTTGAAGGTCAGGAAAGGTGGCCTGTTTCTGAGAAACCAAGACCACAAGCTCCAGGTTATGTGAGCATGCCAGGTAGACCCAGGAAAAATGACAGGAGGAGGGAGGAGGGAGAAGCACCAAAAGGCAGAAAGTTGTCAAAGCATGGCATTCAGATTACCTGTAGCTTGTGTGGCCACAAAGGACACAATAAGACAGGTTGCAACAAAAATCCTGAAAAGGGGAAGAAAAAGAATGCATTCCTAAAGAAATCTGGGAGGAAAATCAAAGCCTCTGAAGTACATACCTGTGCATGCATTCCATTATTTGTAATGAATTTTCATTTTAGTAATTACTCCTGCATTGCTTCACATACTTATGCACTTTCATTTCTTTCACCAGCAAGCTAAAACTGATGCTCAGATCAGAGCAAGCCACATGGCTCAAAGCAAAGGAAAAGAACAAGCCCAAGCAGGAATAAGTGGAGGGAAGAGGAAGGCTACCAAAAAACAGAATGCGCAAGCCAAGAAAAAATCAAAGAACTGATCATGTGCAAGCCAAGAAAAAATAAATCAAAGAAGTGATCTAGTGCTTTTTAGATCATATTAGTATGTTAAAAGACATCTCATGATGCAAATGTTATAACTACTATTGAGCTGATGGTTATGTACTGCTGGTTTAAATTGTTATGTCTCTGTTATGTCAAACTGATGGTTGTGATTTTGATCTAAATAGTCCAGCTGCTTTCTGTTTGCTATTTGACTGCTTTATGTGCCAAATTGGTCTGAAATGCCATTGCAAACTCTCTGCTTTTTAAGTGACAGTAGTATTGTTAAATCTCCTGTCATCTCTATCTTGGAAAGAAACAGAGGAGTGATACATGGCAGAGCTCTCAAATGCAAATTTATATCTTGTGTAGCTTGTCAACTTGCACATGAATAGAAAGAACAAATATCACATAGGCAGTAAAATCAGTACCATAGAATTCACTTATCCGACCATTACATCATTTTCCATTACATTCATCCTCTAGTCTAGCTACTAATGTAGCATAAATCCTGCAAATAAACTTGCCACTAGCATGATCATGACACAGAACACACTATTACATACTGCATTTCTCTCCTAACTATTGCATCTTGCCCTCAATGCTTGAATTTCTGCATTTTTCGCCCGCAGTTCTTGTCTCAGTGCCTCCTCTGCTCCATTTCTCTGCCCCTTTTTCACCCATGGCTGAAGACCATCTGAACCTACAGATTCTAGCCTCCTCATTGCACCCCCAAGATCAACTAGTACTTGTCGAAGAAACTGGGAGTAGGGATCGTCATGTCACTCAAAACAATCCACATCCATCTCTCTGATTCAACAGTTCATAGCATCAATTTAGAAACGAAGGGAACCAAAAAATTGCAAGCTTACAAATCCATATACATAGCAGTAGTATCTTCTTCCAGGCTTATAGTCACTCCAAGAAATCCAACACGAAGCCTTCTTCTTACAGCATGGAGCCGTCTCTGCTACACGCACTGCCGCCGCCGCCGCCGCCTTGATGGTGCCCTCCGCCCGCGGCCTCCGCCTGAGTACGACGCGCGGGAGGACGGGACGGCGACAACGTTGGCTGCTGTGCCCACGCGGCTCCCCTACTCGCAGCGGCTCCCGTCTCCCGCTGACTGATGAACCCTGATTTTATTCCCGACCCAACTTCGTTCCTGTCGCTGCCACTTAAATGAAAATCGAGATGGGCCTGCAGTCAGTCCAGCGTAGCATCTGATTACCCCCTAATCTGTCCCACGTCAGCAATCCCTACGCACAAACAAGCTTTCAGCACTAAACAGCCGGGATAAGCTGGGATCAGATAACACAGGGTGCTAACTTCAGGGAATTGAAGTCAGACTGGGAGTACGAAGACAAGGTTTTTTTTAGACTTTTCCCAAAAGAAATACATTTATATCAAAACTATCCAATTCCTACTATATGGAACATGATCTTGAGGGTCAGTTCTTTAATATGGATTGTGTAGCTCGGTGGGTCGAGGAGGTTCTATTTAGTTTGCTTTCCTTAATATGGATTGTGGATTTTGATCTGTCGTGTGCTATTCCTGTATGGAATTGGTGGATCCTTGTGAAAATGCATACATATATCATTGCTCTTGGTTCTACTTGTCTCTTCGGTTTAGTTCTTTCATTCTTTGATCCTTAAACGTGAGTTGTTGTGATGAACACATCAACGGTCAAGATCTGTCCATACTCTTTCATAATAAAAGGTAGAATGGTCTATCTAGAAAATACAGGAGATCTATCACGTTTTGAGTCCATCTTGGGCCAGCCCATTAGTTAGTATGTACGGTAGCACTGATCGAAAATCCAAAAAAATAATGAGCCTATTAGGCATCGAACACAGGACCTCTCTAGGGGTTGTGAAATTGCTGATAGCCACCAGAACCATCATACGTACTTAGCTGATACTTATGGACCGCCGTACTTTATCACCAAGAATGGATGAATTGTAGGCGAACATTCTATCAAAAGCGTTTTTTATAGCTTAAAAAAACTAATGTGTTTTTCATCTTTTGGAATATTTTTTGAAAAAATGAATATTTTTAAAGATACGAAAAAAATTCATAATTTGAACTTATTTTGGAAAAGTGAATTTTCTTCAAATTTTTGATCCTCTTTTATGAAAAACACTTTGATTTTGTGAATATTTTTCACATTCTATGAACAGGTTTTCAGAATTGTCAACATTCTTCGGAAACTGCAGACATTTTTTCGAAAAGACAAATATTTATCAAATTTGTGAATATTTTGTTGTAAGCATGAACAATTTTTAAATTTCTGAACATTTAAAAATGCAAACAGTTCTAAAACACACAATAAACAAATTTGCAAATATTTTTTCTAATATACTAACATTTTCTGAAAACATTTCTTATTTTCTAGGGCCAAAGCATTTTTTGGTTGAAATTATTTTCGTTTTTCTTCTCTTTTTGGTAATCCATTTTTCTACTTTTGAACTTTATTATTCTTTGTGAAACTTTTTCAAAAATTTGAATTTTTTTTGCATAAATAAAATGTTCTTTTTTTCAAATATTGTTTAAAATTCTAAAAACTATTCTGGAATTTCATAAAATGTTCCAATTTTCGATTTTTTTCACAAATTTAAGAAATGTATGCGTTTCGAAAAAGTTGATGATTTTTTTAAAAAAGTACGTGGTTTGCAATATTTGTTCAAACTTTTCATCAGTTTTTCGTAGTTTGTTAACAATTTTGGGAAAAAGTGCTCAAGTTAGTAAAATTTTCATACACACTTTGAAATTCCAAAACTATTGACAAATTTCAAGAAATTGTTAGGAAAAAATAAAATGTTTATGTTGAGTGATAATGACGGGAATTATAAATACACTCATCTAACTGATATATTTTAGGCTATGGATAAATGATCCCAGCTTCTTGTAAGAGTTTGACATGGACATATGAGGCATCCATGCCTGCTTTGAATGACTTCCGACACCGTATGCACGTTTTGACACATTTTGACATTAATCGGCTATTTTCACCGAGAAAACTGATTTTTTTTGCAAAACTTGGCAAAATGTCAAACAGTTTGGCATGGTGCCTTGAATTGGTCATACAAGACCATGAAAAAAATAGAGTTATTTAAGGAATGTCGAGAAATTAGGTGCTCCCAAACATATCCTTCTGGCCTATTCGAACACTCTCCATTGAACATGGTATTTCTTTGGAAATATCAGACATGCCCCCAACTTTTGGAAGCAAGTGGGCATGCCCATGTTAGGAATCTATGCCTGGTCTGAATGACTTCCGACATCGTACGCACGTTGCGACATGTTCTGTCATTAATTGTCATTTTTTCACCGAGAAAACTACAGGAAATGCAAAACTTGTCGAAAATGCAAACAACTTGTCATGATGCCTTGAATTGGTCATACAAGGCCCTTGAAAAAAAATTGGAGTAATTTCAAGGATGTCAAGAAATAACATGCTCTCAGACGGAGCCTTCTGGCCCCAGAACACACTTCGTTCAACATGGTCTATTTTTGTACATCCTTGGAATGATCCCATCTTTTTCCACTAGGTGGGCATGCCCCTCATAGGCATCCATGCCAGGTTTGAACAATTTCCTACACAGTATGCAAGTTGCGACACATCCAGCCTTTTTTCTGCATTTTCTTATCGAGAAAAGTCTAGAAAAAATACAAAACTTGTCGGAAACCAAAACAACTTGTCATGGTTCCTTGAATTTGTCATACGAGGCCATGAAAAAAATTTAGGGCCATTTCAAAGATGTTGAAAAACAACGTGCTCTCTGACATACCCTTCTGGCCAACCTAAACACCCTCCGTTGAACATGGTGTTTTCGTGGACATCCTTGAAATTACCATAACTTTTGCCATTAGGTGGACATGCCCGTGGTAGGCATCCATGTCGGGTTTGAACTACTTCCGACACCGTATGCAAGTTGCGACACATCTAGCTATTTATCGACCTTTTTGATAGAGAAAACTTTAGAAATGCAAAACTTGTCAAAAACCCAAGCAACTTGGATTGGTGTCTTGAATTGGTCATACAAACCCACTGAAAAAAATATTGGGGGCATGGATTCCTACCATGGGCATGCCACCTGCTGGCAAATGTTGGGGTCATTTCAAGAATGTCCAAAAGAACACCATGTTCAACGTAGCGTGTCCGAGTAGTCATCCACGCCAGGTTTGAAGGAAAAATGTATTTTAATCATATTTTATGTAGATACTTAAAACTGTCATTTTAGGTTTCTAACATAACTAACAAATACAAAATCATAGAATTGAAAACAAAAAATATTTGTTTATGCATTTAATAAATATTTGAACATAAAAAATTTAAAATCATAATTAAAATAGTTACTTAAAACGGTTATTCCAGTATTTAAATTTTTTGAATAGGTTTCAAAAAATAATAAAGTTTAAAAAGGAGGAAAGACAAATTTTAAAAAAAGATAGAAAAAACGTAAAAAATAGAAAGGCAAAAAGAAAATCTTAGGCCTTTCCCAACTAAGCGACGACATCGGTCCTATTGGGCGACTATTGGAATTTGTTCAGAATTTAAATCTCATTTTCAAAAAATTGTTCACAAACTGGAAAAATGTTTAGGCAAATTTAGAACACTTTTTTGATATCATTTATTTAGTCTCATTTCTGAAAAATGCTTTAGAATTTAATTTTTTTCCATGCTCTCAGAAAATGTCTGTTTTCACAAATTGTTTGTGCTTTTCAAAAAATTATTCGCATTTTGACATTCTGAAAAAAATAAAGTCACAATTTTTTTGAAATTACTTTACAATTTCTGAAAATGCTAATATTTTTAAATTTATGAACAAAATTTGGAAATAACAAACCTTTTCAAATTTTGAACAACATTTTGAAAGCGCGGGCATTTTTTTGAAAAAGAAAGAAGAAACATAACAGGAAAAGGAAAATAAATAAATAAATAAAAAGAAACCATGGAAAAAAGACCAGTTCACAATTTTTTCTAAAATCTTTTTAAAATTCCCAGCCCATCCATTACTTAATGTGTCTAGCTTTAGATCGCTCACGAAATTTATCCTATCGCAGTGGTTCTGGACGCGCTTAATGTTTTAAGTGATCGTGGGTTCGATTCCCAGCTCGTGCGATCCTTGTTCGCTATTTTTGACCGCATGCCATCCCAAATCAGCCGGCCCAAGTAAGCTGCCCTGCGTATACGTTTCTACAAAAGTAGATACAGATTGTGAAAAGTCTATACTACCCTTTATACATATTGCAAGGGGGTTGTACCGAAGCGGGACTCGTTGCAGTTTAGCTGGGAGATTAGCAGGCCACCAGTAGATTTATTTTTACATGATTATTCTCTTGCCTGCATCCAGTGCTCTTGCATGTACTCACATGTTGATATCTTGTGCTTGAATTGTTTTGAGTTTCAGAAAACAGTGAGACTGGAATGTTAGAAAATATAGAATTTAGAAGCCCGTAACAACTTAAGGAGGGCCTACAAAGACACTTGTGCACATTGTTTTGCTTCAAAAGATGTTGTGTCGTCGCCCTAAAGATTTTCCACCTTACGTACCTAATAAGCTTTTGTTTTGCTTCTTTGCAGGCCATTTGTAGCGGCTTTGTGGTCTTTCTAGAATAGTTGGCGAAAATGAAGATCAAAATCTGAGCTGAAGGAAGCATGTGTCGGAATTGATCTCAGTGTAACAAACTATTTTGTAAATACTAGAAAATTTACACGGGAAACATTTTTGTGATAAACTTTGGACATTTTTCAAATACATTTTGTAAATTTTGTGAAAAATCACATGTTTTCAACAGATTTTTGAATACACAATAACATTTTTCCAAATACAAGTTGTACATTTTCTTAGGACAATAAACATTTATTTAAACGACGTGATGCCACTTGTCTTCTATAACGAGTGGTGAAAAAATACTAGAAAACCAGCGAGCTTGCAAGGAGTCAAACTCAAGGCGTGCAACTGGCAACTCGCCTTGCCATGTATATAAGAACACACATCAGCGTTCGTATATGAAAACATTAAAAAAAGTTGATTTTTCAAAGCAATATTGAAATGGAGAATATTTTTTTAACTCAAATAATTTATGAAATTCCAAATTTTGTCTTGAATTTCAAAACTTTTGAAAAACTTTTAGAATTCCAACTTCTTTTGACAAATTTGATTAGTTCTTGAAATCACAAACAGTTACAAAATGCAAACGGAATTTGAAAATTCTAAACATATTTTTAAAACACCAAACATTTTAAAATTTGGGTCCAAAAATAGAAAACATTATTTTTAAATTCTGAACGAAGTTTTAATGCGCGAACATTTTTTAGAATTCCGATTTTTTTAATATATATGAACAAAAATTGAAAAGACAAACATTTTTTGAAAATTTGTACATATATATATATATATAACAATATTTTTTTCTAAATTTTCCTTGTTTTCATAAATGCGATGAATTTGAAAAAATATAAAAAATTTAATAAATGAAAAAATAAACACGAACATTTTTAAAAAAATTGAACAAAGTTTTATAAACACGAACATTTAAAAAAACCGGCTACTTCCCTGTGGAATAGTGGGCCGGCCCAGATTCACGCCGCGCCCCCCTCCGTCAGCCGCAGCCAACAATCCCCGGTTGCTAGAAAAACAATCCCGGGCTCGTCCTGCTACGTTAACAATCCCTGTTTGGGAACGCCCTCAAGATTCAAAATTGACCAGGATCAGAGAGTTTGACGTGCTGATTTTAGGAATTAAAAGTTCAGTGTTTGAGTTAGCTTTTGTATACAAGTTCAATGTTTGTTTTGAACGCACGACCACCACTATAAGGAAGCATGCCTACCATCGGAAGGAAGCACGCCTACCATTGGAAGGAAGCACGACCATCATTGCATCATCGACAGAAAGCATGGACACCGATCGAAGGAATCACAACCACCATAAGGAGACATGCCATCAGCCCATCACTAGATCATATGCCTACATGACTAGACTAGATCTGATTTTTTTTATTTATATGGAAGCAAATTGGGATTGTTTCAGATGCCTATTCTAGTATCTTTGGAAGCAAAATTCCAATTTGTTTAAGCCAACAGAACTGTTTTTTTTTGCGGGGTAAAAGAGAGTTTTATTATAAAGTCACAGTGTTACAATCGAGAGGCCAAATGTCCTCAATACATGGTGGAACCGAATGAACCCACACAGCCGTGGTTCTCTCGGTGCGGCTATAGTTTGCCAACCGATCTGCAACACTATTCTGACTCCGATGTAATTTCTGAGTTGAAAATTCCCTTTCCTTCAACAAGTCTTTAATCTCCAGTACCAGATGTCCATATGCTGATTTGGTGAGCTCATCGTTTGCCAATACTGACAGAGCAGTCGCCGAGTCCGACTGCACCACCACCAAAAGAACTGTGTGTTGAATAGCCAAGGCCATACCCTGCATGATAGCATGGATCTCCACCTCCAATGCATCATTACAATAAAACATGTAACGATACGCCGCTAGTAACACCGTACCTGATCCATCTCTCAACACAATTCCGGTTGCTGCTGAACCATCTTCCTAACGGAAGGACCCATCAACAGAGAGCGCGACGGTCCCCGTCTTAGGAGCCGGCCATGGTGGCGCTGGTTGCTTGATATTAGTGACGGTCTTCTGCTCCGAGACCGGCATTTTACCTTTTATTATTTCTTCTGTGGTAGAGCGACTCGCGAGCCGAATGGATTTGTAGTAACTATCCAGGTACTCCACAGTTGCCGCCGTAGCTGGCACCTCCTTGCCATGAGCACAGTCATTCCGCAACTGCCATATCCTCCAGAGTAGCATGATCACCATGTCGCGCACCTGATCTGAACATTGCATGAGCAGACTCAGGAGCCACTCCTTGCCCGTATTGATCAGAACGGTATCCGACGGGAGAGGCCATCTTTCCCGCATGTGCGTCCATAGGGTACGCGCATGATCGCATGTGATTAAGGCATCGAACTCATTCTCCTCCTCCACACCACATAACGGGCAAGTAGACCGCTTTGAAACATGTCTGTACTGACAAAAATTGATCTTTGTTGCACTGACAAAAATGGAAGTCTGAGCTGGAAGAACCAAAAAACTTAACGCTTAATTGCACACACAAATATCTATTGTCTCATACTACTCTTCTTACATAGATGAAATCGCATATCGATTGAGAAACAAAGGTCACTTCCAAATTTACTTATATCTCCATGATAAATTGTTGATCCCCTAATTCCTTATGCCGACATCAGTTACAGTTCATGGTTCAGTATGTTATTCGAATACTATTTAGAGGAATCAACTCTAGCAAAGTTCTAAGAACACACAAATTAACAAAAAAATGGAGTGAAAGAAACAATCCGTCCTTGTCGATAAAAAGGGTGTGGATGGCAGCAGCGATGGTGACGACCTCATGTTTAGCCAACCAAAAAATGAAATGCAGTCTCAAGCATATTTAGAAAGTGGATCAAATAAAAGTATGTGTGTACTTCAGAGATATTACCTTGAGAAAGTTGTGGTATGGACGGGAAGTTGATGGTGGCACGATCTGGATGTAGAGCAGTAGGAAGATGAGTTGTGGGTCGATCACCTTGTGGTAGCAGAACTCATGGTCAGACTGGGCCTCAACAAATATTTTTTGATATGTTCTTGGTTTTAGTTGCAGTAGAACTAGTATTATGGAATCTTGGGAGGCCTTTTGAGATTTTCGTAAATGATTGCGTGAGCGCCTGGTATGTGCTTTCCTTTGCTGCAAGATCTCAGGGAGAAGCATAGGGGGAGTTGTAAGAGGTGCCTAGTTATGTCCTTACCGATGATATCAATGTGATTGATCACTTCTTGTCATTGGCCCGATCCGCTCACACGCGCGCGCGCACACACACACACAAGCCGCTCACGTTGTACTTGTTTACTCCAATGTGGCCTCCGGAGAAACAAGGAACGGAATGTTGTGTACATTGGCATGAAATACAATGCAATTGTGACATGAGTTTGAATGTGTATTTGTGATGCATCATGTGTTGACCTGTGATTGATGAAAATCAATTGGTGTCAATTTTAATCTGCAGGGTTCTCTCTAAACATAAATTGTATCAGCCTAACATATGCGGTTTTAGCGTAAACCGATGGTAATACTTAAGTATTCAATTTTGTGAGAAGAACTGACCGGAATTCTTAAGTCTTCCAGTCAATTCATACGTGAAAACCGGCTGCGGTCAGATTTCCTTTTTGTTAGTTATTATGTATCTGGCTTCAATAGTATGCGTATTAGCTATAGTTGACTCGAGTCGGTAGATGAAACCACCATGTAGAGATCACCGTTGAAGTCGTTTCCTGTACCTCGTCCTTGCGGCTAGGTAGCTGGGAGATGGTTGAGATGCAAATGTCTTTCATCATCATATCGCTAGGTAGATGGAAGAGGTGCTTAAATATCTTTCATCATCATATGGCTAGGTAGATCGAAGAGGTGCTTAAATATCTTCCGTTGTTATGGCTAGGTAGATGGAAGACGTGTGCTTAAATTTCTTTCGCCCTTGCGGTTAGGTAGCTGGGAGATGGTTCAGATGTTGATCGTGGCTGCACATGTATTCCAATTTAGCCTTTAGTTGATGTGCTTTTGATCAGTTTCTTTTGCTCTCTCCGACGGTTTAATAATACTAGCGCTCCAGTAACTCAAATTTTCAAGGGTCAAGAAAATATAGAGGATTACAATGTTTTATGAGTGAATTCCGGTTTTTACCCCCTATTTTAACATTTTTACGCTAATTACCCATTTAGCGGGATTTCATCTGTTTTACCCCATTTAGCAAACATATTTCCATAATTTACCATGTTTAAAATTTGTGAGCTTTCTGGCCGATGGGTCCCAATTATAAGGTCCAGCTGGCATGCCACATAGACGGATTTTTTCCTGATGATTTTTCTGCATGCCTAAAGGCATCGCCTAGCTTCTCCCGACCGACCAAGCTCGATATGATCGCACCAGAGCAGCTCGCCGGATAGCCAAGTCACCCAGGTTGGGCCACATCACATTGGCCTCCATTATTCATGGCACACATCACTCGCATTCCAATTGCACACATGATCCTGCCCTGGTCTGACCCAAAACCACCGCCTCATTCGTTAGGAGGGGATAGCACGACGTAGGTGACAACGGCCGGCAAGACTTCAAGCCGTAGCCGCTGGCGGTAGTCGGAGCAAGCGGCAACCAATACGCTTGTCCCGTCCCATGCATGCTAATCCTCTGTTTGTGACCCCTGGTGGTTAGGTTTTTTGTGGCTAGATTTTTTCTTAGTCCGGGATGCATATTAGATAGGTTTAGACTACTCGTTCCCGTTCGAAGAAGTATTGTGATGAGGTGACTGTACTTGATCAGTGTAGCATGTTCCCATTGAATATATTATAGGAGGGGCTGTTGCTGATATAAAATCGTGTATTTTTTCTTCAGTATTATGATATACGACCTTAAGTATAAATGATTCTGTGGATCAGATTAAAAGTGGTGTAAATATACTGCTTCACCACCTCTGATGCACGTACATATCTACATACCTAGCGAAGAATGAACTAGGTAAATCATGTTTTAGAAGTTCCCTTTTTCGTAGTAGCAAATATGTTGACTGGTAGAGAGTTAGTATGTGTTTCCCGAGCTGCTCCAGTGCGGTCATATCGAGCCTGGCCAGTCGGGAGAAGCTAGGGCGACCTGGTTTGGTATATAGAAAACCATCGGAAAAAAACCCAGCGATTTGGCATTCTAGTTGGACCTTACAATTGGGACCCATATGTCAGAATGCTCACAAAATTTTAAACAAGGTAAACTGTGGCAACACTTATGCTAAATGGGGTAAAACAGATGAAATCCCGCTAAATGGGGTAATTAGTGTCAAAAAAATGTCAAAATAGAGGATAAAAACCGGAATTCACTCACATTTTATTGGGGCACGGTCCTTCTGTTTGACATGAAGTTCCTTCTCTCCTACTCAGCGAGCTGGCTGGACAGGATAGATTTGCAATGTCACATTGGTCCACCAATGACAGGTACATAGCAACCAGCAAGTACTTATTTCTTTTTCCGTACCATGCCTCTCACATGGGTTGAGTTGGACACACATTCATGACAGTCTACATGCGCCTCCACAGATTCAGGTCCCATCCCGTGGATGCATCGATTTTTCTTCGTTGGTTAGGTCTCACACTAACGTTCACCCGCAAAAAAAAGGTCTCACACTAACTTAGAAAGAAACATCTTTATAGTGCACGCTTGGACAGCTCGCGATGTCAAATTTTGTGAATCACGTGAGATTTGTGGTCTTGTTGATCGGTGTCTATGTAATTTCATCTTTGCTGTTTTGGAGTCTCCTTCGATGTACCTTTGCCAGAAAAGGATTCCAATCTTGACAAAGAATGGCACAAAGATTGATAATCTTTTGTTTTCATAAATTGATGAATACCAAAGTTACAAGCCAATCGTTGAGTGGGGACACCCTAACATATGAACCCACTTTAAAAAAAATGCATTTTAACTGCAATTTACAATGTCAAAAACTCCGATACAAAATTTCACGCATACATCTTCGAAACATATGTTCATGACACAAAGTTTTATGAAAACTTTTCTTTTTTATTTTGCCTCCATGAAAAAGACAAATTCAGTGCTTCTAAATAACATGCCACGCCACTTTTTTTTGTCTTTTTTGCATAGGCCAAAGAAGAAGTTTTTTTTGCATGAAACTTCCTGTGCGCACATAAAATGTGAAGATGTATGCGTGAAACATTTTTCAGAATATTTTGGCATTAAGAAATGAGTTTTTTGTAGTGGGTACATATGTCCTGGTTTCATACATGTACTTTCCATCAATCGGTGCATATATTACTTTCATCTTTGTTGTTTCAGAGTCTCCTTAGACGTACCCTTGCCGGAAAAGGATGCCGGTATGGCCCAAAGATTGATAATCTTTTGTTTTCATAAATTCATGAATACCAAGTTACAGACCAGTCTTGATGGTCTTGATAATTGCAAAGGAAGCTATGGAGGCTTTCAAGACTGATGAATAAATGGTTGGATTTCATGGTGATGCTGTCGAGGGGGAAAATGTTTGATGGCTTTCCTCCCTTCTTGTTGGCGACACAAAATGTTTTTGTATATTATCACCGAGACATCGCCGAATCGTTCTCACATGGAAATGGACATGCATGTGAAAGAGTGATAGAATCTAGGGCCCTTTTCCAGGTAGCAATACACCTATCCTGATAACAAGATCCACCGGATGTGCCTAGCACCTGGGCCCACAGAATACCGATGACCAAAATCTGTTATTTCTTTTAGATGGCATTGCTTTGCACATATGTGAATAAAGAGAGTGTATCTCATATTAATCCCGATAATTGATAAATATGCACGCATAAAAATTAACAATCATCTATAATGAAACAAACACATAAATGTAACATAAAACTCATTATAATAGGTTATGTTTAGACGTGTCAACTTGTCGAATGCTTTTGGTAACGTAAAGGCATCATGGAGAAAAAATGTCGAATTAGAATCTAACACATGTCGATGAAAGAAACAAACTTGAGATAACCATATATAAAGTAATTAAAATGGAGCAAAACTACGAAACAATAGGGAAAAGTTGGAAAATAATACAAAATTAGAAAAAAGGGAAGATTTATAAATAGAAATGAATAAAAGAGACACCACTAGGAGATAGAAATACTAAAATCAAATAAAATAACTTGGAACACAAATATATCATGGATAACAAATACTCCCTCCGTTCAGAAATAACTGATGTGATTTTAGTTCAAATTAAATTTGAACTAAAACAACATCATTTATGTCCGAACGGAGGTAGTAAATCCCTAGAGATATAGAAATGAGCCATTTACTGTCGATTCTAGAAATAAAGAAAACAATATATTTATCACTATTCATGAATATTTGGACATAGGACAACGTCCAAACAATACATCTTAATAAATTTTAAAATATGTATTTCTTCCCTAAATATTTTTTTCATTATCTAATGGTACTTCATATACTTCTTTATGAAACTTGGAACTCTTCTGCTCACTTCCCATTTTCCATATTTTTTTCCTTTGTGAATGGTATGCTGGTTTTTTCTGTTCCATAATTTTGTGTTCGTTCAGAAGTTTCACCTTTCTTAGTAGAAGGATTCTATATTTTCCAGTTTTTTTATGTATTTTCCAAAAATATTGATAGATAGAACAAATATTTTTTATTGCACCACATGGGCAACGTTTCACAAAAAAATTACACGTACATATGTGACATCAATCAAAACCATTGTAGTTTTGGTAGAGAGGGCCAAGTAAAATGGACAACACCAGAGTTCATGGCTGAATAGTTTTATGTTTTGTTTAGTTATAGGATCATTTATGTCATATGATTTTTTTACATGCTGCAATATGAAGGCTACGTTTGCACAAGTTAAAAATTCTATCACCCAATACTGCTCAGAGAGAGAGAGAGAGAGAGAGAGAGAGAGAGAGAGAGAGAGAGAGAGAGAGAGAGAGAGAGAGAGAGCTCAACCTATTAACAACCACGTGTGTTGTGTTGGACACACACTCCAATCATTCTTCCTGTGCCTCCACCAATTCAAATCCCCCCGGTTGGCCTCCCTTCATTTTCTTCTCACCCCGCGGAGGCATCAATTTACCTAACTGGTTAGGTATCGCACGTATGCATAAAAGAGAACTAAATAGTGCATGCCAGGACAGATCGATACATCAAATTTCTATTTCGTGAATCACGTGAGACTTGTAGTCTTGTCATTCGGTGTCTATGTTACTTTCATGTTTGCTGTTTTGTTGGAAAAGGATGTTGGTCTTGACAAAAGATGGCCCAAAGACGGAAGACAGATGACTATCACGAACATACCGATTCATGCGTAGTCTTCTCGATGCAAGCTATTTTGCTGAGTATATTGCAAGTGGAGTAATGAACTAGGAAAAGACATTGTGTTGAGATGTTACCAAATGGTCGAACACTTCCTTGCAAGTGGAGCAATGAACCCCGGAACTTCCTTGAGTTCCGGGGTTGCGGCAATTGATGCCATGGTAACTAGGTAATAGGTCGTGTCTCTGCAAAAAAAGAAGGGTAATAGGTTGTGTTCCCCCTTATGAAGTCCCCTCCTCGATGTATTCTAAACGAAGAGGTTTCCTAGATGTGGCTAGTGCGGCGTCCTCTCTGGTCCAGTGTAATCTTTTCCTTGGGTAACCACGGCCGCCAAGGTGGTGGTCGTATTTTTCCTTCGATCATAGACCTTGGTATCCATATTTGTTCCTTTACCGTAGCTCCTTTCCCGGGCGACTCTTCTCCAAGAACTCTTCACTCCTCCTCTGAGCAAAGAACTCCTCCCAGTGATTGTGTTCTATGTTTGGACATTTTGCAATCAAGTTTCTGGAAGTTTCTTTCAAGCAGCAGGAGTAGGATAGTCGTGGGATTGAAAATATACCTCGAAAGAACCTTAGGACGTGCCTTCCCTTCTACGGATTATAACTCCAACGTTCTTTCGAATAAAGGCAAATATACGCCTCTTGTTTGGTTAGGTCCGAGCTTATATGCGCCAATGCCAAACTGGAGCCCAACCAAACACACCCAAGTCTAGTCACGCCAGTGGCGACTTATGCTGTCATCAGTAGTAATAAATGCAACTAATGGCAGAGAGAAAAAGGCTCCAGTGGTCACTGATATCTGTTGATGACTCATAACAATCGCCTCTCTTGCCAGTATACGTGACCATGCTAGATTTTTCTTTAAAAAAAGGAGGGTAACCCCTGATGCATCAGAATGATGCATGCAACCAAGGTGACCATGCTAGATAATAGGTACTTGGGAACTAAACTTCATTTTAAGGATTTCTTTCAACCCACCGTACGTGAAAGTCGCATTTTTTATGAGACTTTGACGGTTATAAAAAACTGCCCGACCCTGAAATTCATACTTTCCTGCAGTTTTGATGTTTTTGCGCCCGCACTGATTTTTTTTTTTGCGAATTTTGAGACAGTTTCCCGAATCATATTTTTCATGAAATTTCGATGATTTCAACATTCTCGCAGAAATTCAAAATTCTTAGCAAAAAAAAAGTGAGCTGAGTGCCTCGGTAATTTTCAGTTGGAGAATATGCCACGTGGCAATGATAGAAAATGCACCTAATCTCTTTTTTTAGGCATGCTAAAAAATGCACCTAATCTAACCAGACGAGACATTATTGAACCAGCAAGATGAGTTGTGTGTGATTGGCCCCCAGATCGTGATCAGCGAGATGAGCTGTATTTGTCACCCGGGCAATGGTCCCCAGATCGGGCTCCGGCCTGCTATAAAATGCCGCCTATAGATTAGTCCCAGCAACGCAACCCAACCCAACCCAACGCAACTAGAGAATTCACTACACGCTCACATGGGGGAATATTACGGTTCACGCGCGCAAGAGAGCGTGGCGTTTCCTCTCTCCGGGCCGCCGGTATGCGTCTCCCTGTTCGGGTACTCGGCGCAACGAGGGTGTCTGCGCTCCGTCCACGACGAGGAAAGCGGCGACAGTTTCATCGAGCTTAGAGACATCGAGCACGGAGCCAGAACCCCGGCCGAGAGGTTCTACCTGGAGCCGTCCAAGCAGCACGAGGGCCTCCTGCACGTCAGGTGCTGCGACGGCAACAAGTACTGGGTCGCCCGGCAACAGCGCACGCCCGACGGCGGCAGTGCATGGTTCATCTCCGCCACCGCGGACGAACCGGAGGAGGACCTGACCAAGCCGTCTTGCACCTTGTTCGACTTCCAAGTCGCTAGTGACAGTAAACGGCCCAGCGAGGGCGGCGGCGGCTACATCAGGTTCTTCTGTTCACTATATATATACATATATATCCACCATTCTTCACCTGTCTCTCGTTTTTATAAAACCAGAAGCTCTAGAAAGGAGAACTAAATCATTGGAGGTTCGGTAGATATCACGCATAATTTCATGCAAATTCCGCGATATGTATAATTTCTAATTCCCTGGTCTGTAGTAATATTTCCACATATTTATTTCCACACACTATCTGTTTTTATATTATTAAAACTTCTCCAGTTTTAGTACTAACGTTATGAGAATGTACTGTTTTTATTTTCTACTACCTTTTGTTTTATATATAGTTTACCATTTTCTTCTGCTTTCTTAAAGTTTTATCGTTTGCTCCTCTTTTCCTTGTTGAGCTGCAAGCCTATGTGAAACTATCGCTATTTTATTGGTCAAAAAAAATACTGTTTTTAATTGTTGTTCGAGATCATATATTTCTGGTATTGAGTTTCAAGATACAAATTGTCTTTGTTTGGAGTTTAGAGACCAGAACTCGCTCAAAAAATTGGTGGGCAAAACGAAATGTTTCCTTCATTTACTACCTTTTGTGGACTGGTTTACAAGCCCCGCTGGTATTCTTGTCAAACTTTGGCCACCGACTGGACCAAAAAATATGTGTTGCATACCATAAGAAGATTCACATTTTTTTGGCTGAGAGAAAATGTCTTCATCAAAAGACAGATCACCAAACCCATCAAGAATATTTCCTACTTATTTTGTTGTAATTACCATATTTGTTTTGTCAAAATTACCCTCGATCTATCAACAGCTAGGATTAAATTATCCTCTTAGGGACCATATTAAAATTTCTCATCTGATGTTGTTAATTATTTTTGTACAACAGGTGCTTTCATTCTCAACAAAATAAATATGTTGGCTGGGTTTCTGTCTCTGGGGACTTGTGTTTTATTCCAGGCAACAAAGCCTACCTGCAACTAGGAGTAAGAGATCTCTTGAGTGTTCATCGCTTGTCGCAACAGAAGGAATTGCCCAAATATGTCGCTTTTAAAGGCAACAATGGCAAGTACCTCACAGAAATGAACCGGAATTCGTTTTCTGGCAAGACTGGCGGTGATGATTGGGTTCAGCAGTTTTCATCATCTGATCTCACAGATCCAGATGTGATCCATGAGACATTCACCGACGACTACGGTATTGTCCGCATAAGAAACAACACCTCAGGCAGGTTTTGGACATGTGGCGTCCGTAGTCTCCTCAATGGGACGATTGGCACTATAAATGACTCCGGCTTTTACTTCGGCGCGTTCATACCACATGATGCCATTTACAGCGATGTTAACACATTGTTCAAGGTGGTCTCAAAGGATGGGAACATCATTGCACTCCAAAACCTCGGCAATGGAAAATTCTGTGAGAGTGTGACCGATCCGACTATAATCTATTCTAATATCCTCGTTGCTTCTGGTACTGATATCAACTCCTCGGGAGTAATGCTCCAGATTGAAGAACCGGTTATGTCTCGAGAGATATATGATGTTGAGTACAATGTCGGTGGAAAGAAGACTAGCACTAACCAAAATGTCTCCAGGACAGAGGTGCTTTCTAACAATAGAACACATGAAACCCACCAAGGCAAACCTACCATTGAACTATATGACAGAACAGAGAGTAAATGGGATGCGAATTTAACTCTCGACGCAGGTATCAAAGCCCACATCTCAGCTAGCTTGCCATTTATAATGGAAGGTGGAGCTGAAAGCCATTTGGACTTTCATGGAGAGTATAATTGGGGAGAAACCAAGATACAAGAAACGAAGCGCATGTATGAATACTCATATCCTGTGCCTCCGATGACTAAAGTGTTATGTAGCATATTCACAAGAGAAGATGTTGTTGATGTTCCCTTCTCATACAAGCAGAAGGATGTTATGTACAGTGGCAACATAGTTATCCGTCAGTTACATGATGGTATCTATCATGGTACCAAGTCCTCTGATATCGACATTGACATCACTGAAGAAAGTATCGCATAAAGAGTCAATGTATGCATACATGCATGTGCCGATCGTTATATGTACGTACTAAATAAATAAGGTCCTTCCTTTCTGCTATGATTATATGTTAAGCATGTGTAATTGATGTACGAATTATATTGCACTTCTGTTGGAGGGGAGCTTATATTGCACTTGTGACACGAATGTATTTTATTTACTTGATTAATATATGTTCTTACTATTGTTTTCTCAACTTGTAGTGGTGTGGACTGCCATATTCTTGTTCGAATCAGGATCATATATTTCTTAATAGAAGGGAAAAAAATCTTGATCCCTATATATGTATCTGAAGATTGCATTTAAATTATCAGATTTGCTATTTTACATCTAAATGTAAAATAGCTATTTTACATCTAAGTCCAGAACCGTTCAATCGAAGACTTTAAGATTCACGTTTTTGTCCACACATGCTCGTGTGGAGCGGTTGTAACGCTGTTTCCAGCTCGCCCGGTTCTTGCGTTGTTTGTTTGATGTTTTCGTTTTGGTTTAGTTCATTTTTGAGCTACAGTTTTGTACGCATGTTGGGCTGCAGTGCTCAGTTTTTCCTTTTAAAAGCGATTTGGAAGTAGATAGGGTCGACGTTTGAGCAGGCCAATGATACACTAAGTATATCATTTTCTAATCACCTTAACCTTATTCATTTTTTTCAATATTATTCTACTGCACACAAAAGGCCTGACCTTTTTTTGTCCGGGTTGCAAGTCCACCTTAGACTCGCAACTGGATCTGACGTTTTTTGTTCCAATTGCAAGTTCACGCTCGACGTGCAACTAGACCCGGTTCTTTTGGTCCTAGTTACAAGTTCACCATCGACTTGCAACTGAGGTCAGACATTTTTTCGTCCCGGTTGCAAGTCCATCCTAGACTCGCAACTGGGTTTGACCAGCTGCAAGTTCACGCTCGACATGCGATTAGGTCCCGACTATTTTTGTCCCGGTTGCAAGTCCATCCTCGACTCGCAACTGGGGCCGGACCTTTTTTCATCCCGGTTGCAAGTCCACCCTTGACTCGCAATTAGGCCTAAATTTTTTTTGTTCCAGTTGCAAGTTCACGCTTGACATGCAACTAAGACCCAACTTTTATTTGTCTCAGTTGCAAGTCCACCCTCGACTTGCAACTAGGACCGGATTTTTTTTCGTCCCGGTTGCAAGTCCAGCCTAGACTCGCAACTGAGCCTGACCTTTTTGTTCCAGTTGCAAGTTTACGGTCGACATGCAACTAGGATCCGACTTTTTTTTTGTCCTAGTTGCAAGTCCACCCTCGACTTGCAACTAGAGCCTAACATTTTTTGTCCCGGTTGCAAGTCCACTATAGACTCGCAACTGGGTCTAACTTTGACTAACCAACTTTACTTCCTCTGCACTATACTTCAAAACGCCCATGTAAACACAGTGTTTTGCCATCTACTTGCTAGACATAATCAATTGCTTGATTAATCGTTCCATGCCACGACCAGACTGGGCGACCGGTCATCGTTTCTCTAGTGGCGTTTTTGCATGTAGTGGGCTGGACAAGCTAAACACAAGAAAAAACAACAACAGAAAAAATAAATAAAGAGGGCCGCAAAAATTAGATGTGATATAACTATGTTGTGGTCTTTTGTTTATCTGCTGATGTAGGATGACATATCTCACATCTAGATGTGATATAGTCGGACCCTTAAATTATATCTCGAATGTATTTATCATTGGATTCCGAATACATGTCGGCTCCATATACAAGTTCGGGCTATTCCCTATTCGTGGAGTTGCATGGTTCCCAACTAGTTTCACAATTTGAAAATGAAATCTCACACACGGCCCATTTGGTGTGACATCATTTGCGGATAATAAGCAGATAAAGGCACAACGAAGATTAAATGTGGCGCCTAATACCGAATCCACTGTGGGGTTTGCCCAGGAGAAGAAACAAAAACACACGCACACAAGAGGTAGAAGAACACACACATAGTCATGGCACGCACAGACTTTGTGCCGTTTCTTGTTTTTCTTCTCACGCACATGGGCTTAAATAATAGGACCAAAACACACCGAAAATCCATTTCTGCACCCGAGCTCATCTGCACTCACGTTGACGAAAAAAAATTCAAAACAAATATTAGAAAAATTCAAAAAATTCCAAATGTTTTTTGTGTTGTAGACAATTTGATGCGTGAGGTTCGCTCCAATTTTCAAATCATTTAGACGTTTGAGGAGCTCTCAGCAAAAAAGACAAAATGGGAGTCTGTAAAAATGCTTACTGTTCATGTACTGTTTTGGTCCGATTTGTCTTTTTCGCTGAGAGCTTCTCAAATATCCAAATGACTTCAAATTTGGAGCGGGCCTCACGCATCAAATTGTTTACCACACAAAAAAATTAGAATTTTTTGAATTTGTTTTGAATTTTTTACAATTTATTTTCTAACCGGGTGCAGATGAGTCTGGGCATCAAAACGCCCTACTCACAAAACACACCCACTATCCCACTACCGGACAAGTGTAGGAGGTCAATTATAGATCTTTAAAAAAAGTAAAAGTATCAATTTCAGGAGGAACTGAAGGAAATGGAAGTAAAAAAAAAAGAGTCTGAATGCAAATGCTAAATGGCGTGATAGTATTGTAATGACATAAATACACTAATGGCCACTATATTTAAAGCGAAAACATGATACAGTCAATAGACTTTAGAATACGCTTGTTATGGTTATTATATACATTTTGGGGTAAGTATACGAGCACCGGCTCACGGTAGAGTGTTCACCGGGCACCGTAGAGCATCGTATTGCACTCTGTTAACCAGGTAAATACTCTACGTGGCACTTTATTGACCGGTTAAATTGGGCACGTGTCGCTCTGTTCACGGGTCATATAGTCTACTTGGCACTCTGTTCATCGGCCAAATTGGCCATGTGTCGCTTACCACGGCATTGACAGCCCACGTCCACTTTTACCTCGTGGATCCAACATGTCAGTTGGTAGAAGAAAGAAATGAGAGATTAAAACGTAAAGTGGACCCCACATGTAAGTTGGTACCATAGCCTGCCTAGCCCATCCGGCCCAACTCATTTATTATAGAATATAATCCAGCCCAACTCCTGGAATAATAATATTCCCTCAATCAAAAGAAAAAACATACACGATGAGGCTGTCGTCAAGCTGGGTTTCTTCTCTCCCCCATTCCTCTCTCCGGTCTCCAGCCAAAGAAGCCTTCCCGATCTGAACGCCGGCCACCACCTGGAGCGCGAGGGAGCTCCGGCCGCCTCCCCACACCGTCCTCCTTGCCGTAGCTGCCCCGCTGCAGGCGGCCGCGTCATCCCGCCGCACCGGCCGGTCTCGACGCAGCCGGTGCCCTCCTCCGCTTCGGGGGCCCTCCCCGACGACGGAGAGATACTTGTGCAGCCGCGAACGGCTGAAGGGGGCTCGCGGTGGAGCGGGAGAAGACGCCGGCCGCCCCGCTGCGACGGGTAAGGCCAGTGACACTGAAACTTCTTCAGTCCCGCATCGCCAGTTCAGTCGGTTTTCGACTATCCACTGTCTCTATTTTGAGATTCACTTAGATACTAGCTTAGATCTACCGAATTAGACATAAATTTTTTACATTCAACTTAGGTAGGAGTGGATCTGCCATTGTTCTTCTCCCCGGGCCTTAGCCTCCAGACCCGTAGGCACATGCCAGGGACTAAATTTATCCACCTATCCCCTCATTCCGAATTTAGTATATTGTCAATCTAGTAGCTACCAAATCATGAGCTGGTCAGCAAGATGCAATGACGCATGTCGGAAATTAGACGCATGGAGCAGGCCGTCACGTCTGTGCAAGCATGAAGCGTGCCTCGCATACGATTTCCATGCTACATACCACCCCTCACTCTCCACAGCTCATCATATTATATCAAGCATCGGCTCCATCAATCAGTTGCAATTCCATTGATTTTTTCCCTTCATATTGTATCAAGCATCAGCTCCATCAATAGCACTACAGCCTACATTTGTTTTTCAGAACAGCACTACAACACCAGCCATACCTACTTGGCAATCAAGTGACATGGAGGCCGAAAACAGCGAGGTGGCTGCTCTGGTCGAGAAGATCACCGGCCTCCACGCCGCCATCTCCAAGCTCGCGTCTCTAAGCCCGTCCCCCGAAGTCGACGCGCTCTTCACGGAGCTGGTCGCGGCGTGCGTCCCGTCGAGCCCGGTGGACGTGACCAAGCTCGGCCCGGAGGCGCAGGAGATGCGGCAGGACCTCATCCGCCTCTGCTCGGCCGCCGAGGGGCTGCTCGAGGCGCACTACTCCAACATGCTCACCGCCTTGGACAACCCGCTCGACCACCTCGGCCGCTTCCCTTACTTCGACAACTACATCAACCTGAGCAAGCTCGAGCACGATCTTCTTGCCGGTCACGTGGCGGCCCCGGCCCGCGTGGCGTTCATCGGGTCGGGGCCGCTGCCGTTCAGCTCCCTCTTCCTCGCGATGTACCACCTGCCGGACACCCGGTTCGACAACTACGACCGGTGCAGCGTGGCCAATGGCCGTGCGATGAAGCTGGTCGGCGCGGCGGACGAGGGCGTGCGTGCGCGCATGGCGTTCCACACGGCCGAAGTCGCGGACCTCACGGCTGAGCTCGGCGCGTATGATGTGGTCTTCCTGGCGGCGCTCGTGGGAATGACGTCCGAGGAGAAGGCCAACACCATCGCGCACTTGGGGAAGCACATGGCAGATGGCGCGGTGCTCGTCGCGCGAAGCGCCCACGGTGCGCGAGCGTTCCTGTATCCTGTAGTGGAGCTGGACGATATCGGGCGTGGCGGGTTCCAAGTGCTGGCTGTGCACCATCCTGCGGGCGATGAGGTGTTCAACTCATTTATTGTTGCGCGGAAGGTAAAGATATCACAAGAAATGAGTGCTTAAGAAAGAGGGGAGCCTGGCTGCCTGAGCAATTGTGTTTCACATTGATAGTAAGTAGATGATTCCCCGCACATTGATGCATGTACTGGTTGCAATATATTTCAATGATGTTTGGTTGTATTGAACATGAGTATTTGGCTTAATAATATCGGATTGAAACTGAAAATTGATATTCAGCTTTACCAGAGAACACTTGAAGTGTAATGCAAATGAATCACAAGGTCTAGTTTTTTAGAATGGAATTAGAACATGAAAATCCACCGAGAAACTGTACTTTGTTCATAACATGTGACTAAACTTCTTGCAAGATTAATGTCAACCGTGGCAACACATTGTTCTTTTGGGTAGACTTGTGATTTTATAATGGTTTGTTCTTGGTTGCAGCAGGAGCATATTTCTACCGTGGGCACTATAGGGTGCTCATGGCAGCACGAATGTATATGGACTACAATTGAGGGTGTGGCAGACGGAGAGATGTCATTCAAGTAAGACGGGGATGTCAACTTGCTGCTGAGTGATTGGCATCTTAAGAACAATTACAACCAGATGGTTGGCCTCGTGGAACATGAGATGTATCAGCGAGCCACAGGTAAACTGTCGATGATCAGTCTCTGTTAAAAATTCAAACTGCAACGACCCAAGAACAGTTTGGTTACCTGGGAAGGGTCAAGCTTTTCCGTGCTTTAAAACTCATGCAACTTCTATATTTGAAAAGGAGCACATCCCTCTCATAAGAGTTTTTGGTAGCCATAGAGTTAAAAAGAATTACTGGCACAACAGACAGATACGTAGAACAGAACAAGGCAAGGCTGAATTATTTTGTTCCAAAAATGATTGCTCTTGTGAGTTAAATAATTGTTTAGGAGAAGTTTTTTGTTAGCTGGACCAGTCAATAAAGTTTAAAAGGAAGGAAAAAAAAACAGATTATCTTCCCTCCCTGCATAAATGTCTTGTGGTGTCGAGGTTAATAGGTTTTTTTAGCTGCCGCATGGTGAGTTGAGGAGATTCTATTTAGTGGTAGGTTGTGTGAGTTAGCCAGGGAGATTAGCAGGCCACCAGTTAGAAAACAGTGATTCTTCCCTTGCTTGCATCCACTGTTCTTGCATATACCTACATGTTGATTTCTTGTGATTGAATTGTTTTGAGTTTCAGAAAACAGCTAGACTGGAATGTTAGAAAATAGAATTTAGAATCCCCGAACAACTTCAGGAGGGCCTACAAAAGACGCTTGTGCATATTGTTTTGTTTCAAAAGATGCTGTGCCGTCACCCTAAAGATTTTCCACCTTATGTACCTAAGCTTTTGCTTTGCTTCTTTGCAGGCGATTTGTCGCGGTTTTGTGGTCTTTTTGGAATATTTGGCGCAAAAGAAGAGCATAATCTGAGCTGACGGAAGCATGTCCTGCAGCACCCAGAGGATGGATGGGCACATATTCGCTTCCCCTCGAGCCGCGTGATATCTCATGTGGCTCTGCCGCGTCGCGAGCACGGCCGTGATGAGCGTCACCTCTCTCGTAGCAGCCGAATTCGAGTAGGATGAGATCCCTGTTGATGATTCCTTGACTGAAATTTCTTCATCTAGCCATTGGACGAAGACAAGCAAGACGGCTGTGCGTTTCTCTACATGGCTGGGCTAGTCCAGGCGAATCTCGTGCCAAGCATGCCGTGTCAGTGCATTTTGCTTTTACCTCAGTTGCTTGCAAGACACTGATTGCTGTTAAATGAAATCGGAGAGGGAGCTCTCTTTTATAAAAAAAAATAAAAAATCTCAGTTGCTTGTGTCAGCCGATTATAATGCTTTTAAGCAAGAAACTGAAGTAACAATTTACCCCTTGATACCTTTTCATCGTTTGATCAATGTTTGAACAAGATATTTGAAGCGCGCGCAGATGCATCTTTTTTCTACGAACCATGCAGAAGACCTGCGTGTGAAAATATATACTCCCTCCTTCCCATAATATAAGATGTTTTTTGGCACTAGTGTAGTCCCAAAAAACATCTTACATTATGAGACGGAGGGAGTAGAAGGAGAAATGGACCAAAGGTCCCTAGTCTGAATACAACGGCCTTATAACCAGACCGAACCAAGTAGGCAAACTAAACTAAACTACATAAATAGCAACGACCAGGAAACACTAGTAGAAAAAGGGCCTATTATCCCGGTTGGTGAGGGTCTTTAGTCCCGGTTCATGAACCGGGACTAAAGGGTCGGTACTAATGCCACGTGTAACACCAACCGGGACTAAAGGAAATTTTATGATTTTTTTTTATTTTCAAATTTTTGAATTATTTTAATCTCTAATCTCTAATCACCACCCCTCATCACTGCTCAATTTATCCTTTAATCTCTAATCACCCCTCATCATTCCTAATCATCTAACTTCCCAAACGGTCACCCATCCTCCCACTCCCCCAGCCTGAGCACGCTTAACTTCCGGGTTCTATTCTCCCTCGTTTCCAAGTCTGCACTTGTTGTTTTCCTGACAATAGTACGATGTCAATCCTATTAACCCTCAGAAATTTTGCTTGAGCATGAAGTGACACATTTCACTGTTTGAGTTTGAAACTATTGTTTTAAAAAACAATAATTATTTAAAAAACAATAGTTATTTTGAATAATTAGTTTGACCATTGTTTGACCATAGTTTGACCAGATTTGACCAAAATTCAAAATAACTGAAATAATTATTTAGTAACACTAATATTCTAAAATAATTAGTTTGGCCATTGTTTGACCACAGTTTGAAATTTTTTCGATTTTTTCCACTCTAGATCTTAAAAGCCCTGTAACTTTTTTCTGTTAGGTTTTTGAGGATTTTGAAAATGTTTAACGGGGTTTCCCCAGTTAAATTTGGATGTAACTTTTCGAGTAGATGATTTTTCATATAAAAAACTTTTTCATCCGAGTCAGTATGCAAAAGTTATGCTCATTTTACTAAATTCTAGAGAGATTTTGCAAATAAAGTCGAAATTCACATTTGCAAATTTTCCCAACAACTAGACCACATATCACATGGGAAACTTATTTTTTTTATTTTTTTGACATTTTCATCATTTCCTTTTTTTTATTAAAAACTGAAAAGGCGATCCACTGAGGGGGGTGGGAGTTTTGAAAATGGGACCTTTAGTCCCGGTTCGTGCCATGAACCGGTACTAATGCCTCAAACACCATTAGTACCGGTTGGAGGCACGAACCGGGACTAAAGGTCTAACCCTTTAGTCCCGGTTGGTGCCACGAACCGGGACTAATGGTCATCGCACCCTTTAGTCCCGGTTCATGGCATCAACAGGGACTAAAAGGTCCAGACGAACCGAGACAAATGGCCCACGTGGCCCCTGGGCGCACGAACCGGGACTAATGCACCCATTAGTCCCGGTTCTAGACTGAACCGGGACTAATGGGCTAACCCGGGGTGGACCAAAGCCCTCTTTTCTACTAGTGAAACCGCATAAACTACACTGAAAAAGACCAACACAGGAGGACCTAAAGCTTCCTGAACCAGAACCACTTCTCTGTCGTAACAACGTGAGGAGGGCGTATATATATGATACTCCCTCCGTTCCAAATTACTAGTCATGGTTTTAGTGGTTTTAGTTTAACTAAAAGCACGACTAGTAATTTGGAACAGAGGGAGTATAAAAGAGTAAAAGACGCTCATATATATGGTTTTGCCCAGAAGGATGCTACCAAAAGAGTGAATCCACCATCCTCTTTGAATGTCACATTGTGCGACCTTTTCATCTCTGGCTGATCTGTCTTTGTGACTTTGCCCACCCTTACTCCTTGATGCGCCTCCGTGTATATGACTTTATTTGCTTGCAGGTAACTTGTTGCGGTTGGTCCCGTGCTCTTCTGAAGGTGGAGAACACATGCCAGGAAGGAAAAGATTATCTGGTTGTGGCGCGGCATAGGATGGATTGACGGTTGTTGCTTTCCAAACCGCGCAAACCCCTTCTAGCATGGTCGAGATGATCGAAATGGAGGAGGGTAGCACTATGTGGCTGTGTTGTTTCCTTGGTACTGAAATGATGTCAAGCAGGTAGCTTTAGTGGCGGAGCTTCATGTAGACCAACAGGGGCCATGCCCCCCCCCCTTATTTTTTGCATCCATTGAAAAATATGCTATGTTTTATTTATGACTTATGTTTAACTAGTGTTTAAACTAAAGATTAGCCCCTCCTTTCTTATTAATTAGCTCCCTGGCCCCCTCTTGGATTATGCTCAAAGCTATGCCACTGGCTTAGCTTAGTTCTTGTGTTTGTGTATTTGTATCAATCAATGCAAGACGTGTGTAAAAACATGGGGGTACTTTCTGAAGTATACAATAAAAAGTGGCCTTAATCTTTGTACATGTATATTATTGTTATTAGTATTATTTGAAGAAATTGTACTCTTTTTTCTTAGGCAAGTACTCCCTACATTTAAACTAAAACCATGACACTTATTTTGAAACGGAGGGAGTAGAAAATTGTACATGTGTAGGCAGTTCGACTGACGTGGTCGAATGGATTTCAAACTTTCGATTGTCCTTTTCTTTTTGAGGCAAAAACTTTCAATTGTCTGTCTGCCAGTCTATGCATCCTGGGCCCTGATTCCGTTTTTGGTTGGGATGGCAACTCGGCCCGGCCCGGCCCAACCAAAGTCGCCACCATTATCCTCGTCAACCGATCCAATTTCCATCCCCATCCCAGCTCTCCACGACGGCCGGCGACAATATGGATGTCGCCGTCGCCGCCGCCCTGGTTCCCGCCCGGACCCCAGCCCTCCGTCTCCCCGCACCCACCACCGCCTCCCGCCCCTCCTCCGTGTGGCCCCTCACCCCGACCGCCGGCCGTCCAGCTCGGCTCCTCTCGCTCGCCCGCCGCGCGCCTGTCGCCGCCGCCTCCCTTGGTAACTTTCTCACCGACCCTTGTCTTTCCCCCTTCTGTTCCTCGCGCTCCGTGCCACTGGGTAACACTCCAGTTACACTGCTGAGCTGCTGTGTCCAGCTCTGAAATTCATTTCCTGTCAGTTCCAAATCACAAGTGTTATAGCTATCACTATGCCCATTTTTACTCCATTGGAAGTAACTAATTTATACTACTTCGGTTCCGGGGTCGCGCAAGCGCCGACATTAGGTAGTAGTTACTTCACCCGACCTGTATGCGGCAAGCAATTTATGGCCTCCGGTCATGGTGGAATGGGTTATCAAGGGACATGGAACAGATCTCAGTACCTGGTGAAGTAAATTAAGTTATCTAGCTACTATGTGCTGAAGGTCATATATATGACTGATGGAGGCTCTAGTGTTGTCCTTTTTATCTTCAGATGTCGAGTTCTTTCCACAGACGTCCTCTTTATCTCCAGATGTCGAGTTCTTTCAACAGTGATGTGTGCAACTAAGTTACCTTTTACATTTCCTTCTTTGTTGCTGCTAGGGCTATCCCAAGATACAGGGGTTGCGATGCCCGGTGCCAACATTGTTACCCAGAACGATCTACTCATCGTTGGCCCAGGTGTGCTTGGGCGACTGGTAGCCGAGAAGTGGCTAAAGGTATGAATACCTGTGGCTAAAGAACCACTTTCCGACATCAACCTGTTTAACATAACCATGTTTCGGCTAATTAAGTACTTGACCTCGTCTTCTATAGGAACATCCAGGATGCAAAGTTTATGGCCAGACCGCAAGCACAGACCATCACAGCGAGCTAACCGATATTGGCATCATTCCCTCCTTGAAGGGATCCACTATCTCTCAAAAGGCTCCATATGTTATTTTCTGTGCACCCCCATCTCGTTCTGATGATTACCCTGGCGATTTGAGGTAGGCGAGTGTGATTGTAATGATGGCTCCATGCAGTAGATTTGGTACCAATCTCCAGTTTTTGGTCACTGCTTGATGTCTGGGCTGTTTGGGCTGAGATCTAACGTCCGTGTGGAATCTGAATTCTTTGAAGTGTGGAAGTTTAATTGCTGATATGAACCTTAGGTCACATGAACAATAGATGTGCACTGTGCCTGGAACAACTAACTCCACCAGGCCCTTCAGATTTTATGATTTATATCAAAAACTGTTCCATGGATTATTGGACAGTTTCTTCTATGCAATCTGTAAGGATCTGCTATTACTAGTAATATATGCAGATGGGTGCCACCAATCTTTTTCTGATGTCAACACACCTCTGTGCATCATCAATTTGGTTAGTAGGATATTTTTTTTCCATTGTTAAATGAATTACACTAGCTTTGTAGGAAAAATGCAAAGTTGTGCATCTCAATGAAATGGTAGAAAGTAACTAGACTAGTTTTGCTATGATACTGTGCATTGTGCATCTATCTTATGCTTAACAAATTGCATATCATGGGCATGTGATGTATCCTCATTTCAGAAAATGCATGCAGAGTGGCTGCCTCAAATTGGAATGGAGAAGGTTCTTTCCTGTTTACGTCGAGTACTGCTCTTTATGACTGCAGTGACAACAGATTGTGCAACGAGGTATTACTGCTAGACTGCATATTCTGCAGAGATCAAAGGTGTCTACCAGTTGTTGCTCTTTTGGGTGATAAAAGCTCCGCTAAATGAACATAGAAATTTACAAGTCTATATAGTATGCAACTTCAGATTTGTTATAGTTTGGGAGTACAAGCATGTCTTATTTTATTTTTGCAGTTGAAGCATTTCTTACCTAGAAACACACAACTAGCTCCTAATATTTTCTGAATTTTATTTTCATTGTTTTTACCATGTTTTTTCTCTTCATTGTGCAGGATTGTCCATCTATTCCTGTTGGCAGGGGTCCTCGTACTGATGTTCTTCTTAGAGCAGAAAATGTTGTTCTGGAGGCAGGAGGCTGTGTTCTCAGGCTAGCAGGACTTTATATATCCTCCACCTATACATATTGGCTGTTTAAAATTGCAAGCGTGAACACAGAGGTTTTATACAATATAAGATGAATATAACTCATACGGTGTTTCCTTGACTTAGACACACAAAATAGATAGAGGTGCTCATTATTTCTGGTTGAGGAAGGGAACACTGGACTCACGACCAGATCATATTATCAATCAGATCCATTATGAGGTTAAATGAGCATATAAATTTACCCCAGTTTCATCCTTTTTATATTCTTTTTCAGTTTTATCATAGCAAACGGTTCGACTTTATTGATTTATTAAGCGAAGTACGTCAGATCAAACAAACAGAAACAACTCTATTGATTAATTAAGCAAAGTATGTCAGATCGATCAGCATTGTGTGAGTTGTAATGTTATGTTATGTATGTTCAGGATGCTGCGTCCCTTGCAATTGCCATTATGAAAAAGAGACCTCGGGGTCGTATATTTTTGGGCTGTGACAATAAGCCTCTTTCCAGGTTAGTACTAAGCTGCTTGTTTACATCAACTGGTTTTCATCTAGTCTACCTCGATTATGTCGGTGTATCATAGCTTTGCTAATAGCTGAAAGGGCAACTCGTTCTTTTAATTAAAATGAATGAATTTGAACTTTGCAGGCAAGAAATAATGGACGCTGTTAACAAAAGTGGGAAATTCGACACGGAATTCCACGGTTTCACTGGTTAGTTTCCTTCCTGTAAATTCACATACATGAAAATTGAAACACAAAATTTGATGTGTTCCGGTGCGCATACATCACCATTTCTTGTAATAACATTAAATCCACCTTCACTTCAGGTACCGACGGTCCATTGGGGAAGAGGATGGAGAATTCGAAAACCCGGGCCGACATTGGGTGGGAGCCCAAATACCCAAGCTTCACAGAGTTTCTCGGCGTCGACAGTTAGTACCCGGTCGCACACGTTGAGCAATTCTTCTTGTTACCCTGAGTGAATAGCAGCATCAAGGGGATCATACGGATGTGCTGTCGTAACACCAGGTTTTGTTGCCCCAGCACAGCAGTTCTAGAAACCTTGCAAACACTGCACAATAGTGTTATAGCGGTGTATATTTGTTCTGCTAGGTGGTCATCCTCTGTTTGATTTTCTGACACACTTGTTGCGTTCGTCTATCCGTCCGTTTCCTTTCGGTCCGATGCTCGTTTTTTATCCACGTTTCTGAGCACGTTTGTTCTGAAAGTTTTTACCTATTTTGGTTTCCTGGTACAGCATGGCCTGAACTTTGGTTTGAGGTGCATTTTATAGGTCTTCATTAGAATCATTTGGTTGATACCAGTTGCTTTCGGTCGAACTGGGTGGCGCCACTCTGAAGTGAAGTTTTGTCCGAAACCACGTCAGAAGTGGAATTCCAATGCTTTCAGACAGTGACATCCCACCAACACAGTAAAAAGAAAAAAAAGAAAATTGTTTATACATGAGCACCTGCAAAATTGCAACAGGAATGTGTGACAACCTTCCTTTTCTTTTGTTTTTTTTCCTTCTACATCTAGTGCCTGACATGTGGGCCCCAGGAATGAAAGTGTTCACGCATGAACCTCTGCAAACTGCAACAGGAATGCAGTGGCAATCGTCTTTTTTATTTTTCAACTCTCGCAAGTTGCAACTGGAGTGCAGCGAAACTTCTAACTTTTTTTGCTGTTACTAGCAAACATGCCCGTGCGTTGCAGCGGGAGAAAAAAAGATACATGCTTCTATAGTTGTATAATAAGCACAACTTAAGACCCCTCAACTGGTCCTTATCTATATCAACATAGTCCACCTCCGTGTTGTCACTTATACCCTTTCATGCCTTCACTAACCATGCATGGTCGCGGTGTCTAATTGGTCACAATGCGTCTGAACGTGGCCAATCCCAAGGCGATGATGTCGGCCACTACCTAAACCCACGCACACCTGCCATTGAACAACATCATCGTAAGTGAATGTCTAATAGTTATATACTAATCTCGTCGAGCTGGAGGTGATGGGCGCCCTTCCCCAAGCTACAATATGCACCTAGTGCATGCATACACCATCTCTCATAGGCCCATTCACTTTTAAACTGTATATTTGTTTTCCAAAATGCATCAACAATCTTTTTGAAATAATAAATAATTTTTAAATCACATGGAATTTTTAAAGTGCATGAATGTTTTTTCATTACAAAATATTTTTAAGCATGTGAACACTTCTTAGAATTACATGAACTTTTTTTGAGAAAAAGGTGAACCATTTCAACTTATATAAACATTGTTTTGATACATGAACAATATTCTTAAAACTACATAAACATTCTAAAATTCATGAATGATTTTTAAAAACTACTGGCATTTTTCAAAAGGCAGAATCACATAAAATTAGAACATTTTTAAATTAAATTTTGGGTATGTAGCAAGTGATCAGATTACACGTACATTGCGCCTAATTTTTCTTTTTTATATATATAGTGAACGGGAGGAGAGCTATTCTAGTTGTGCCAAGAGACAACAATTTTCTCGTTGGTGACTACGTGGAGCAGTGCTCACATAAAGGCCAAAAAAAGGATTACGTGGAGCACTGCACGAAGATTATTTTGCTCGGCTCTAGAAGCGAACCAACATCCAAACCTTTGACCGGTCAAAATAAAATGTAATATCCTCATCGTGTAGCCAAGCATACAGGGCCGCGAGAATATGCTGTTGCCAATGCATTCTTATAAGTTTGACGCTGCAACCAGCCATTAGTGTGGTGGTTAGTAGCATGCATATTGGAGTGGGAGCACCTGTGTTCGAACCTCCGTGATAGCGCTGAGCTTTTTTAAGTTTTATTTTTGTGTTAGGCGCTTGCTAGTGGGCTGGGCCTTGCGTTCCGCGCTTGCTACTGGGCCGGTCCAATCACTGTGCGTTCGGCACGCTGATTTGGACGCAAAAAAGTTTAGTACCACATCAGAATCACCTAAAATCATCTAAGCGGGACGAAACCAAGAATATCACCTCCTTTTAATAGTATATATATATATATATATATATATATATATATATATATATATATATATATATATATATATATATATATATATATATATATATATATATATATATACTAGCAAATATGCCCGTGCGTTGCAACGGGAGGAAAAACTATCAAACTATGCGGGAGTGGTAGATAATGGCTTTTAAAATGCCAAGGTGAGATAAGGGCTTTTAAAATGTCATTTCAAAAACTATGTCTAAGTGATGTCATGATGAGATAAGAGACTTTTGAAAAGTCATTTCAAAAAAAAGTGATGGTTTGACCATGATTTGATTTCCTAAGGCGCCACAACGAATTAGTTTTGGCTGAGTAAACTGCATTGATGAACCCTACCTAAGCTAGACTGATGAATGATGTATATAATCTTGACCTAGCGTAGCGGTGGTTGTCATAACAATTACCATGGTACCAGAATAAACATAGCTGTGTATGGAGGCAAAATAGACATTTAGTCATTTTATATAGTTTACAAAAACTAACCCATAGAAAATTGTGTCAATATTTTTTGGCTTCAGCGTCGTACGAAACATGGAAACCTTTTTTTACCCGATGCGAGGGACTAAATAAAATCATAAATTGACCTCTACAGATCCCCTATTAAAACTTCGACGCAGGCGATGTTTCGTTTTGTTCATCATTTACGGGCCTGTTTTAATTTTGGAAACATTTCAAAAAAATCATGTATATTTTTTTTCTAATTCCAGAATGTACTTTGAATACTGGATTTTTAAAAAAATCATGTTTTTTTCATGAACATCTAGTTGATATTGTGATTTTTTTTATGATATGCGATTTTTCTTTGAAATCATGAACAATTTATGATTTCTCAATAAATCTCGCAGATTTTTGAAATTTGGTTCTTTTGAAAATCCTGAATGATTGTAAAGAATGAAAAACAAAAACAGAATTAAAAAGGTAAAAAGCAAAAAACGAAACAGAAAACAGGCGCAACCAGCCGCACATGGGCCGGCCCATTAGCGCGTCGAGGAGGAGGAGGCACGCCATGTACATTTTTTTCTAATTCCAGACTACTGGATTATTATTTTAAAAATCATGATATTCCGATTTTTTTCTATGATATGCAAAAAATATTTTGAAGTCATGAATATTTTATTACTTCTCAATAAATCCCGCAGCTTTTCGGAATTTTATTCTTTAAAAAATCCTGAATTAATTTAAATAAGAAAAATAAAAACAGAAATAAGGAAATAAAAAGCAAAAAAAAAAAGAATAGTAAACAGGCCCACCCCCAGCCAATTATGGGCCGGCCTATTAGCGCGCGGGGGTGGAAGACCTGCGTGGCCGGCCTATTAGCGCGCGGGGGTGGAAGACCTGCGTGGCAAAAAGGTGTAGGAACCAGGGATCGAACGCTGGTCTCCTGCGTGGTAGGCCGACGCCATGGCCATTGCGCTACCGGAGGATTGTGTAATATAAGTGTATCGCCCTGTAAGAAATAAACCCGCGGTGATTTTGAAATAAATCCGAATCATGTTACTTATGGATGGCATGGCGGGTAATGTATGCCAAATTCGAGGGCAATTTCTATGACGTACGGGCAGAAGCGCTATTTGCTTTATTAGTAGGTAAAGATATAAGATATAAGATATATATATATAATATATAATAGATATAGATATAGATTTGCTGAGCAATGTTTTCTTGCTGTTAACCGTCTTCTGACATGTGGGCCCCGGTGTCCATACGCCTGCCGACTGCCGTCCTCGGACCGGCCTAGCCGCCCGCCCAGCTAGATAGCCGTGTTGGACCCGTGCGCCTGGATGTCAGTGCTGCTGCTAGTAAACAAGTGCTCTGCTTCCACCCCCTTTCTCCACAGTCGAAGCAACAGAACATCACAAGATTCAGAGAGATCAGCATCTCTATCTCCCGGTGCCAGTCTCTGAGGTGAAGGGAAAGGGGGCCGTCGCCATGGGGTCGGGATCTTGCTGCTGCATCGGCTGCGGCAACGGTGGCGACGACGACGGCGGCGGCGATGGTGGCATGGGGCTGGACCCCAAGGGGTTCCTGCTGGCCATGATGATCGCCCTGGTGCTCGTCATGCTCTGCCACATGCCCAAGCCCCGCCGCAACAACTACCTCGTCTACCGCTGCTAGCCAGCCACCCACCCAGATCAACCAGCTCCGGCCGACGGTCGAGGTTTGACCGTCGACCGGCGGTGTACTGTGGAAGATCGATGATGCCCAAGTAAAAAAGGTCCCCTTCCCTGCCCTCTTTCTCTCAATCTTTTGTAATAAATAGAAACATAATTAGCTGAGATTTACTGCCGCTGCTCTGAAGTTTGGCCGTCGCCATGCCACACAAGTGTGCATGTACTAGCACGATAAGCAAGCAAGCGGCCACTGCCGGTCGACGATATAAATGCAGAAAGATTTTAGATCCGTGCTTGTTCCCCTGCCTTCTTCTTGTAGTTTGCACTGCTTCTTGTGCACAAGAAAGAGAACCTTCTTCTGAGTTCTTCGTGGTTGCACCTTCTTTCTTTTTCTTCGGAAACCATGGTATAGTTTGATTCAGTCTACGACTTTTTTATTATTTTGATTTGATGATACGCCCAACTTAGGGATGGACGAATGAATTGATCCAGCAAGGGAAATAAAGATGTTAATTGAAATGGCCCAAAGCGCACTTACCCCCCTATTTTATAGTGCTCCTGACCAAGAGAAATGGATGTTGATGCTTTTGTTGTACGCTAAATTAAATGGCTTGGGAATTGCCTGGGAATTTGTTTTGTTCGGCAAATGAATTATTGGTTTCGCGATCGAACCAAACTACACATTCCTCGCCGCTTTCACACGCGTGCCTGAAGAAAAAAAGAGAATGGAGGTTGTGAAAGGCGACGGCGACGTGTGTTACTCTGTCCACACACGGGCACACCACACCATATATATATATATTTCTAAATAGAAAATGCAACTTATCGATTCAGCCGCCATTTCTGACATGTTACTTTGTTGCATATGCACCATCTTTTTTCTAAAGATTTTTTCTAAGTGGCATAACACAATGCATACGTCAGATCGACGGAAAACTGCATATGCACCTCGCTGTCAAGAGCAACGTCACCTTTCGCTAAAAGAACATTTCATCTCGATAATAAGACTGCAGCAGGCAGCAATCAGCGCGCGGAGACAGACGTTTCACATTTGTGGCCGGAAAGCCGCGCGCCTCCGGACGGCCGGACTTGATGCATATACGATCTCCGCATCACGATCGAGCTATATATTTCCCTTGTCTTCTCTGATGATGCATATACACCAATAAATCACGTACGTCGTCACAACTCACAAGTCGCTGTTCCGGACATTTCACATTTGTGGCCGGACGGACGGACGGCATGTAGCTTTCCGATGCGAACTTGCCCTCCTCATCAGGATCGAGCTATATATTTCCCTTGCCTTGTCTGTTGATGCACCAATCAATCATGTACGTCGTCACAAATCACAAGTCGCTGTTCCGCGGACGCATGAATCTCCGGATGCCGCGTGCACACGAGCTAAAGCAAGCTGGATGACACGCAGGGCCGATGATTCATGGCGCCTCGCCGTGCGCGTCGAGATGTCGGATTAGGCAGGTAGCCCTTTCGCCGGTTGCCGACCTGCCGACGTGCGCGACAACGCGGAGAGAGCGAGCGCGTGCTCCGCAGTGCAGCTGTGCAGGTAGTAGCACAGCGGAGGAAACCAACCGGCCGCCGCTTTTGCTCCTCCGGGAACCGGGAAAGATCTCGTCGTCGACCGCCGGCCCACGAGGGGGAGCCTCGGGATTCTGTTCGCCGGGGCCGATCCCGTGAAAACAAAAATAATTTTGGACGCTCTGGGCTGAGCCCGACTGTTCTCTGCACCTGGGATCCAGTAGGTATAGAAAACTGAAGAGAGATAAAAAACCGCCTACATGGCATGCACAAATCCGCAGTAAAAATTGGAGAGAAAAAAACTGAACAACATAAATTTAGAATTTTTGCTAAATCGGGTAACACCTTTCACTAACGGGAACCTTGGGGGTAAAAACCCTCTAAAAATAGTGTGCATAGATTTGTTCCAAGTTTAAAAACATAGTGCACACAGAAGTTGTATGGTTTAAACTTTGACCAGGTTTATAGGGGGAGATCAACATCATCAATACCGTTTCTGGAATTATTTGTGTTATGTAACTTTTGCTATATATTTTCAAGTATTCACGATCCAAAATGCTTTGCAAAGAAGAGTGAAAGCCGCGTGACTCTGGAAGCATGACAAAAGATTAATATATTTTCGGAAAAGAGCAAGCATTCACGATAAAAATGCCTTTCCAAGAAAGAGTGAAAACCAAGAAACTCTCCCCAATTCGATGTGCGGCGTCACTATACAACTCCAACCAACCAACCAACCAACGCAGCCTGCAATGACAAAAATAAAATGGAGAAATGCACATCAAATTAGCTCATCATTCACAAAACATAACCATGACGAGTTCACGTAGCATAACACAAGAAAACTTGTCTGGATTGGACAATGACTGCATGTTGTACGCACGAACTGAACATCTTATTCTCATTACTCATCGTGACTCTGAGTCCATATACACCTCAGGTTCAGACAATGTGGTGATGGCTCTGATACAGATCACAGGAAACGACCCATCCATGTAGCAAAGCGGGACCATGCCAGGTCAATGGCTCCCTGATTCTCGAGAGCCTCAGGTGATGTGTTGTTCATGAAGGCATGGGAGCATCCAGGGTATATGTGCACTTCATGTGGCACCCCACAAGATTTGAGTTTCTCCTCTAACGACTTGGCCGCCTGAAACATCACCATAGCAATGCTATCTATTTTAATTTTTATCATTTGAATTATCAAACTATTTTCAAGTTTCTAACTCCCTATGGAAAGAAAATAAATCTCAATATTGTCTTATTCAACGAGGCCGAGACTGAGGTGAAAGAAGGTCTTACGGTCACATCAGCAAACCTGACATAAGTGTCGAGCTCCCCAAAATGAGCCTGGATTGGAGCCAGAGCCCTAGAAGGATCAGCAAGCTCCGACGATGGCGTCCCGTAGAAAGCAACAACAGCATCAACCTCCGGTACCAAAACTCCACTCGCAATTGCCAGGGCACCTCCCATGCAATAACCAGTAACACCAACCTAAAAACAATAGAAAAAAAATATGTCAACCATTACTTACTATCTTACGCGTTGTATTTCAACGGAACGTAAACCTGACATTATGTGTTAGGAACTTAGGATTGTGTTACCTCCATGAACCTAAATCGATTCTTTTGTAACAAGATCTTAGATATCAGTAATGAGCATAGCTTACAAATTTGGTTAACCGTCAAAATCGCGCAACAAGGTTTGCGCAGCAAACAGACAAGATGACTAGTTAAATAACAGATTTTCATTGATGCATACAAAGGGAGGTAGCACAACAAATGTAGCAAAAGACAAATGATTTGACGTGAATCCACCCAGAATATATAATACAATTCAAATAAGGAAAACAGATATACAAAATCTTGAAACGTTAACAGAAGTAAAAGCTACCTTGGGTGATCCATTTCCCTTGAGCCATTTCACTGAGGCTTGAATGTCCTTGATTGCGCCCTGCCAGTCTAGCCCTTCCATCAGATGGCGAGCCTCGGCAGCATCCAGAGCGACCTTCCCACGGTACAAACTGAAAAAGAAAAGTGTAAACGCACAAGGCATTTGAGATTTGACCGGGCGATGATATTCCGATCGAGCGGATCGGGTAGCACTTGTTGAAGCGTCCGCGTTTGCGAGTAGTCTGTCTTGAACAAATGGTAGGGTGCAAAGAAAGAAGCACAAGACAGGATATGATAGATCGCCGTACTCTGGAACAAGCGCTCTGTATCCATGGCCGATTTTGGAGATGTGGGTGGCATGGTTCTTGACCTGGTTGTTGACGCCCCACCACTCTTGCAACACTACAACTCCAGGGGTATTCTGTTTGCCGACAACATAGGCATCGGAGGTCTGCAGATGTACGGCGTCAGATCTGCTTATATAGCAGTAAGTTGCAATAAGGCACGGAGCAAAAGCGCCAAGACTGTAGGGCACAACAGGTCATTGGATGGAGTGAACTCTGTAGCTGGAGAACCATCAGAGCGGGTGATGGATGGTCGTCCGAGGAGGCTGGAGGGAGGGAGGAACTGAGGAGTCGCTCACCGTGTCCTCTCGCTGGATCTGCACCTTCTGGAACTGGCCGGCGACGGCCATGGCGGCTCGGGGACGGAAGCGGGTGCAGTGTACGGGGGCGGGGAGGCGCTCCCGGAGCAGTAGCCGCGCTAGCTGTGGTCTGTGGACATGGTCTCTTTTCTAGCAAGCTAGGAGACTCGATCGGCACCACTTGGATCCTGGACCACGACCCACGAGCAGAGCACGACATAGCAGGCTTGTTGTTGGTTGCCCATCAAGAAAAGCAGCTACCAGCGTAACGTTGAAGGGAAGGACAAGATATGGACGTGACAACAGCGGCCTTTCCCAACTAAAAGTGGTTGAAAAGACCTAAATGAATGAATGATCTGCACTACACCAGATGACGATCCTACTGATCAGCCGGCTGGTGGTTCAAGCAAGGAAGTGGGCAACATTCTTCTATCCATCCATTTCTCTTTTCCCCGTCTTCCTACTCATTCCTAGGGCAAAAATCCTACACTTACGGAAATCTGATAGCACGTAATCTATACAATGGGTCATCTTTTAGTCTTATGTTCAATAACTAGCTCGACGGCTTGACCTCACAAGTTCGAGAACAAGTAAATTGAAAACGCATATATTCTAGTGACCTCTGTAACCTGACAGGACTCTTCGACAGCGTCCGCTTAGCCTAGCCTCCCGTCCATGTCGGTTTCTGCACCTCGTCTTTGTTTCGAGCGGTACGTCGCCACTCCATCAGTGCGTCATCCTCGCGAGATAGTCTTTGTAGCATTGCTGCACCTCCATGTCCACCGCCCGGCGCCTGGCACATGGTGTACGCATGCAGTGGGCATGGATTTTATCTCCATCTGTCACGTGCAGGTGGACGTCGCCACTTGAACGAGAATACGTGCGCGTGGGTGCGTTAGGCCGTACGTCAACGGCGCGAATCCAGTGCTCGTGGCCTGTTTACCTCTTTCCATGATACTGGTATATAGGAGTAGATAGATCGTGCATGAGAAGGAATGGAGGAGCTGGAAATGCACGCTATATATATAATATATGTGCATATATTCACCTCTATAAACGCAGGCACACACAATCTACCTCTATGGGCATCATCCGGCATTGGCACGGGCAGTCCTAGTAGTTTTGGCCTCTTGGTATACTGCGATGACACGAGATACAACTAGCAAAATAACAAGTATATCCCTGTTTGACTACACGCCAAGTGGTATGGCTAATTTCATGCGTGCCATTTTCAACGCCCTCTAGTTGATTAGCTTCGACTATCTTTCGTCTTCACCACCACCTTTCGGCTGCTGCTACGGCCGATAACGTCGTCAACGCAAATCCAATGTCGTCAACTTCATATACTTTCATACTACTAGGAGAGCCGTAGCAGCAGCAGCAGCAGAACACCATGAATCCACGTCGATATGCTGAATGTTCCAGCGCACGCGGTGGCCATGGATTTGAGTAGCACATCAGATCAGGTCCATGGCTAATGTGTAGGTGGAGTAGACATGGTGGAAAGATGTCAAACCCTGGAGAATATGTGCGCTGGTCAGCGGCGAGTGCGTTAGGCCGTACTATGTCGCAAATAAAATGTGTAAATGTCAACGGTGCCAACCCAGTACTACTACTTTTCAGTGGGCTCGTGCCTTATTTGCCTCCGATTAGAGCATTTGCACCAGGACTCCCAAAATTGACCAGAAGGATATAGCTGATCTAACCGGACTCTTCAAAGCCCCCTTAAACGTCCGTGTTGTTCGGCACACCAAATTCTCAGCCTATATATGGGCAATATGAGGGATTGCAGGTGTGTTCCAGCAGTGCGCCATGTAGGATTTGGTCCACCCTAGGCCGCATTTTCTATTTCTTTATTCTTTTTCTCTTTCTCTTTCTCAGTAGCCAGGGGCAAAATATGTCAAACCCTAGCGAGAATATATGTGTGGGTCAGTGGCAAGTGCGTTAGGCCGTACTACTACTTCCCGTGGGCTCGTGGTCTATTTGCAAACCCAGTACTACTTCCCGTGTGATGCGGAGCATCCTTTGGTCATCCCCGTGGACCTACCTTCGTCTCTCACGGCACCACAACGACCAATGACTAGAGCTCGAGCAAGGACTATCGAAGCTAAGGTGAACTCGCTCCTCTCCGAACTAACACATTCCACATGTGAGACATGGCTGCTATCTCAAGCGGAGACCTTGTGTGTGATCAGGTACTCGGAGGAAATCCATGGAGCAACTACACCCAATGGACAAGATGGCGAAGACACCGAGTGCGAAGACCAAGAGGAAGAGCTGCCCGAAAACTACGGCTCACGGACGTCCGACAACCTCCGGACGTCCGATGCCTGGAGACTCCACCAACCAGAAGGGCCAGCTGACGAAAGCTACAGTGGCCGGACATCCGACGAATCCCGGACGACAGACACGCTCCAGCTTCCGGACATCCCACCGTCTCCAGAAATCCGGTCCACATGTCCAGAACGAAAACGACGGAAATCTGAGCCCGTCCGGACGACCGACGACCGGACAACCGTCCCCGTTCGGAAATATGACGTTGACTCTATAGAGACATAACGCGGGACGTCAGGACCATTCCCGCCGATCGACAACGTCCGAATGTCCAACGCCTGTCTGTGCACAGTGTTTCGGGCCGAGGCCCTTGTACCCATTCACCCCCTAGACTATATATACTCCTCCCCCCTCTGTTTAGGATTAGCATTGTGATAGCTCATTTTGGAGATAGAGCCAGTGGGACGACTAGAGAGCCAGCCCCTCCATTTCCATCGTGGACCTCACTTCCACTGGCGAACGACGGGCCGCGAACTCCTCCGAGGATGAGTAGGGCATTATGTCCCAAGTGGGCTGGTCTGTCTCCCATGTTCTATAAGTCCTCACGGAGAGCGCACCTTTACTTCACGGGTCTTGAATCCCACACCCCCACCCCCCGCCGCTCATGGAGACGACAAATGGAGGATGTGGTCGCCGATGCGGAATACAAAGGAAGTGGACGACGAGTGCATCCGTAGGATGGGTTTACGCCCGATCGCTCTTTTAATGAAAAATGTCTAAATTGTAATGAATGTGCTCCGGTTTATATGAAAAATCAGCCTGTTTGCATGAATTTCGTTCGGTCTATTGAAACCAGGTTTGAAATGTGTGTGGATAGCGTTGGATGACTGCATCCCGCATCCGTGTCCGTGGACTGCCCCCTCCCTCCCCCCCCCCCACTTAAGTCCGCGGACGGATGCGGGAGAAAATTTACGAGTCGGTGTTGGTGATGCCCTTAAGTAGGAAACGTAGAAAACCTTACGGGGCACGCCTATGTCTCACATATAGCGAGACCTAGGGCAGCCTCACATGAAGCCAACGCTAGCTTGGGCCGACCCAGAGCGCGGGAGGCCACAAACCACAAAAGGCCTCATTCTTTTTTACTTTCTTTGTTTACAATTCCAAATATTCTAAATATATTCTTATAAAAACAGTATACATAAACTGTTGAAAAATGCTAATCATGTATTTGAAAATTGTTAAATGTGTATATAAAAATATTTTTGATGTACGCAAAAAATATATAGGAATAATGTATACCAAAATGTACAATGCGTATGGAAAAAGTATAGACAAAAAATAAAAAAAGTTTTCAAAATGGTAATCATGTATTTGAAAAATGTGAAATGTGTATATAAAAAATATTTCTGATGTGTAATATGTATGGAAAAGGTAGAGATCAAAAAATATATGGATTAAAAAAGGTTAATCGTGTATTTCCAAAATGTAAACTTGAATATAAGAATTTTTTTCTAATATATGAAAAATATGTACAATGTTTATGTAAAACGTAGACATAAATAAATATCTTTAAAACATGTTAATCCTCAATTTCCAAAATGTTAATGGTGTATGTAAAAAATGTTCATAATGTATATACAAAAAATTTAGACAGTGGTTTTTCTAAGAAATGTTGATCATGTATTTCCCAAATATTGAACATGTACATAAAACATGTTTCTGATGTGTTGAAGAAATGTACAATATTTATCAGAAAAGTAGACATCAAAATCATATACGTTTGAAGATGTGATAATGACATATTTAAATTTTTTTCAACATGTATATAAAAATGATTTGCTGCATACAAAAAATGTACAAAGAAAAATGAAGAAAACCAATACAAACTGAAAAAGGAAAAGAAAGAAAGGATAAAACAAAGAAAAACAAAGAAAAAAAGCATGGGAAACCGAGAGTGAAACAACAAAAACCGAAGAGGAAAAAGAAAGGAAAAAACCAATAAAAACCATGAAATATACGAAAACGGGTAAAAACAAGAAAATAGAAAAACCAATAAAACCATGAAGAAACTAACAAAACAAAAAAGAAAAACATCCAATGGAAACTGACAAAT